>NC_142094.1:39530606-39833636 GCF_054644295.1 Miniopterus natalensis
TCCTTATATATTTACCTAAAGTAGAGTTTCTGGGTAAAAGGCATCCTTTACTTGTGTCTACTGAGACTGAGCTAAGTGGTGACAGGGAGGTCTGAAGAGAGGTCTAAGGGAGGGAACCAAAATAATTTTGGTTCTTCTTTCGAAAGGAGGCTTAGGTACCATCATCTTCCAGCACCCAAACTAGGTGCAGTGGTTAGTCAGCTGGGAGCCAAGAAGTCCTCTGTGACTAGAGCCATGAAAGGAAAATTTGGTTGGGGGAATGCATAACCCTATTGGTGAGGGGGGAAGACCTATTTTCACTTCACACCAAGTCCTACCATAAGTAGGCTGGGCATAACTATGATCTCAAAAGTCTGAAAATCGCTCCTATCTTTTCCTGCTCTCTTGTTTCTTCAGACTCTGCTGGCCCCAATGGAGGAAGGGCCTAAGGTAAAGGAGAACAGGGTGCCTGACTTCAGCATTGCCTCCAGGGCGGGTCATCCCCGCTGACCTCCGCAGAGGCAGAGGTATTAACAGTAATGCTCACTTTCTGCTATAGACCGGCCTGCTATTGTGGGCTATTATTGTCTTCAAAAACTGGCCGTGTGCCCTCATGCTCTTAAGGCCTTGAACAGAAGATTCTGGAAGCCATGTGTTCTTTAAAATTTCCCCCTCCTTCCTAGGACCAGCAGTGTCTGGAATCAGAAGACAGAAACTGATGCTCTTTGGAATCTTGATTGCTTAGCAAGTACAGTCCTGGACACTGAGAGTCGGTTAAGTGGTGTAAACTTTTAACTCCAGCTTCTCTCCTTCTCAGAGCTACTTCAAGTTCTCTGGCAATGCTCCCATGTAAGGGTGGCCCCCTGGAGAAGCATAGGCATTTTCCTTCCTTTTATTATTTTTTTCAAGTTCTGGAACCAGCCGTTGCGAACTCCTTCCTGCCCAACCCTGGCCCCAGAGTTCTGACTTCTCCCCAGAGACAGTTATTTGGAAACTTTCTGAGCCAGTGAAGAATCAACTTAGGGGCTTTTTTTTCTCCCCTTTTAGACCAATGGGAATATTATGTGTCATGGATGGAAAGATTTGAATACTACCATTATCACACTGAGTCTATATAACAAGGCTATTTCCGTGTCTTGGCACACAGCCCGAGTTAACTTTGCTTTGCTGGATGTAGATACAATGAATTCTGTTTGAACAAGAAATCATGTGGAACAAATGCTTTTGCAAGACCATGTCCATTTAGCAGTTACTTTAATAAAGATGTGCTTCAGCAAGGGGTTTTGGTACAACAGCTGTATTTAAACACCTATACAATGCTTAACTTAACATTTTAAAAAATAAACTTTTTGTTTTAGAATAGATTTTGATTTACAGAAAAGTTATGAAGTAAAGAAAGATGCCGTATACTCCATACCCAGTATCCCTTATTATTAGCAACTTAGAGTGGTACATTTGTCGTAATCAATGAACCAATATTGATACATTACTAACTGAAGTCCATACTTTATTCCAATTTCGCTAGTTTTTACCCAATGTCCCTTTTCTGTTCCAGAACACCATCCAGGATTCCACATTACATCAAATCCTCATGTCTCCTCTCTCTCTCTTTTTAATCCTCATGTCCTCTTGGCTGTGACATTTTCTCAGACTTTCCTTGGTTTTGATGACTTTGACAGTTTTGAGAAACACTGGCCAGGTATTTGTAGAAAGACCCTCAGTTGGCATTTGTCTGATATCTTTCCCATGATTATACTGGGGTTACATGTTTCTTTGGAGGAGGACCACAGAGGTAAAGTGCCATTTTCATCATATCATATCAAGGATATGTATGATCAACATGACTTGCACTGTTGACGTAGATCTTGGTCACCTGGCTGAGGTAGTGTTTGTTGGGTTTCTCCACTGTAAAATCATTCTTGCTCCCTCCCTTCCCACGCTCCGGCCTTTGGAAGGTAGTCGCTATGTGCAGCCCACACTTAAGGAGTGTTACGGTCCACCTTCTAGATGGCAAGGTTTCTACGTAACATATTTGTAATTCTTCTGAACAGGAACTTTATTTATTCTCTCTCATGTACTTAAATATTCAATAATTTATATCCATGGATTCATGGATATTTATTTTATACTTTGGGTTATCACTGAATAACTATTTTGTTGTTCAAAGTGTTCTGGTTTTGGCTACTGAGAGCTCGTACAGTTGGCTCCTGTGCCAACTTAATATACTTCATTACTGGGGTGTTTCTTGGTTGCTTCCTTACTTCCTGGCACTACAAGATGCTCTGGGCTCACCTTGTCTAGAATCAGCCATTTCTCCAGGGAGATCTGGTTCCTTTTAATGGAGAATGACTTTAGAACAGAAAGTTCCATGTATGCTCATTGCTACTTGGGTATCATTGTTTCTAATGCTTAGAGCAAGGAAACAAATATTCCAAACCTTGTATACACACAACTATAAATATTTGCTATATTTACCCATGTGCATATTAAATTAGAGTTCATACTGATGCCTCCAACTCTAAATCCATCACAACATGGATCATTCTAGCCACCACCACTCACATGTCTGAAACCTTTCACTCCGACAGTGAGAACCCTGACTCCTATTTCCATCCATCTACTAAACTGTTTGCTTCCAGTGTATGTGTTTAGTGCTCTCAGAATTATGAACCCGTATTCCCACTGGAATCAGCTTTACCCAGTAAAGTAATGTGGTTTGGTACAATTCCTTTTCCCTTTAGTCTTACATACTTTGCCTTAGGTCAGCGCTTTTCCCCTGCCAGCTTCAGTGCAGTTGTTTCAACCATTTGTAACACAGTTGGATTCTTTTGTCATAATCTGCATTCCATTCTGGGATCCCTTAACCTCCTGAATGGTTTTTTAAAAATCTGTATACATTAAAGTTCATTGTTGGTCCTTTAGAGTTCCATAAATTTGACAAATGCAGCTATGAGTCCACCACTGTGGTATCATACTGAATAGTGTCAGCACCCTGTGCTTCACCTATCCAACCTCCCCTACCCCATCGAATCTTTGGCAACCGCTGACCTGTTACTGTCTCTATTTAAATTTAGCTCTTAAAAACTTTAAGTTAAAAATACTTTAAAAGTTTTGGAGCTTTTATAAATTCATTTGGCTTTTATATAGATAGATGGTGAGTAGTTTCTTTGGAAATGGAAGTCTTTGCCCTTAAAGAAGTTATAGCTGTTATTAGGTATCATACCTGCAACTCATGGATTTTTGGGCAGATCTCTTTAAGTAGCAATAAAATTTTATCACCCTTAAGGAAATGACATTTCACTCATTACCTCTGCAGACTTTGAGATATTTAGAGAAATCAGGGCATTTGGGGTGGAGTAGTAGGATGAAGAAGGTAAAGAGGACGTTTGGACAGAAAACGTAAGAGATTTCAGCTCATGCAGCTAGTAAGGCAGTAGCTGTGGCTCAGGTAAGAGCTTAGCAGCCATTTCTTCTCAGGAGCCTCTCATGCAAACTGCACTTCAGGGAGAAGCCTGCACTGAACTGCCTGCTTGCACTGTGTTTCTGCATCTGAGCCAGTCCTTATAAATGAGCTCCTGGAATCCTATTTCATACAGTAGGACTGAGATTTCCCCATCAGAGCTGCGCAGCTATATGCCCATCGGCTTCCGCACTGACCAATCAGAACAGCTCCCTTTGGATCAATCAAGACAGTGCCTTTTGGACCAATCAAAATGCAAGGATTTGGAGTCCTCATTTGCATGAGGACAGGCCAATCAGGGACCAGGGACTAGGACTTCTGTCTATATAAGACAGCTCCCGGCTGGTTTTGGGAGCACACTTACCTTTTCCAGTGAAGGCTGAAGATTATATTTTCTCAGCTGGAGCTGAAACACCTAAGCTCTCTCAAGGGAGCGGAGCAGACCAGTACATTCCAGAGACGACTGGAACAGAATGATGCAGACCTGAGCAGACCAGACTAAGGGAGGGCAAACCAGACGGGAATGGAGCAGAGCAGAGCTCTCTAGCTGGGGAGCCTGACCCCACCCAGGCCACTTTATGGACATGCTGTGTCTCAATTGAGCTATTTGCAGTGAATAAAATTTCTTTTTTTGCTGCACCCCAAATTGGGAATTCCTGTTGGCATTGAATTGGCACCCACTACGATCGGTTGACAGAGTTCTCAATCTTCGGGTGGGGGTGTGCAGTAGTATATTTTAAGTGTCCCAAGTGATTATAATGTGCAGCCAGGGTTGAGAACTGTGGTTCTGCTCTGAGAGACAGTGTCTCCTACTTCTCTCCTAAAAGAAGGGAAGAGGCATTTTTTGAACCAATATGCATTCTAAATATTCTCAGAGCACTTTTAGATCCACCCCACCACCATTTCCTACCCCTCACGAGGGTTGCTATCATCTGTGAATAGCTTTAAGCAATCAGGTGGAGTGGGGCAGAGGTTATCATTGGTGGTAGAGAAGTACAAATTCAATTGAGTTCATTTAATCCGTGTTTCTCTCTTGATGTGTGTGTAGTGCTGACAGACTGCCAAAGTACAATGTCAAATAGTACGATATGATTTGCAAAATGTGCTGGCAATTCTGTTTGTTGAGTATATTCATACACCAACACCAGAGCACTGACTTGGTATCTTGGTTTATAGGGTGGTTAAGAAGATGGGACTTGGGTCTATTGCAGGTGGGGGGAAAAAACTATGAATTCCTGAAATTAGATTTGTGAATTGCCATATTATAACATTTTACCTCATGATTCTTGAAGTACTATGATTTAAATGTCTGTGGCATTCTTATCAATTGTAAACCCCCACATTTTATGGTCTTTTTTTAGACTTGAAACCAACCACGAGCTAGGACTGTTAAAAAAATATCAAAAGGTCATAATGGTTTGAACACTGTGTCAAAGATTATGAAGAACATTTTAGTTCAAATATGTTCAAATATAATAAAAGCTGAATGGATAAATAAGTGCATTCTTGGAACTGACAAAACATGTAATTTTGTACAATAGTTTCCCTGGACATTCATTTTAAGACACATTAAACCAGAGTACCCCCTTTCATGAGTTTTATCAATGGACTTCTGTTTTAATGGAGAATTAGAAACATTGTAGAGACCATAATGGACATCCTCCACCCTATCCCACCAGCTACCCAACCCTGACCTCCAGTGATGCAGAAACTACCATCACTATTCTGTCCGATTTATGTAATGTCTGCTTTGGTCACTGTTAGGTGAATGGAGAGTGCCTCAAGTCATCAAACCACACCATGGAAATTGCACACTGGACAGAAAAGCACACTGTGGATTTGGCCCTTCTGTTCTCAAACTCAAGGGTTCGCCATTTGGGGCGTTTCCTTTAAGAATGAGACATGGTTGTCATTAGGTAGTTTTATTTACTTACAGCAAGAAAGGACATAGGGGATTCATATCCAAAACTCTCCCCAAAGGGAGGCTTAGTCATTGCACACACACATGCACTCACGCACGCACTGGCACCGGCATGCGCTTGCACGCACACACACACACACACACACACACACACTCACTACTTGGTTAATTACATGTTGATTTCTTCTTTGCAGTTGGCTACACTTACCCAGTTAGGGTTGGGTTCCTGCAAACTTATCCTGTTTACAGCTTTGTCTGCAAAATACTGCATATACTACATTTTAACATTTTAGCAAGAATAGCATTTAGTAAGACACGCCCGGGCCTTGAGATTCTTGTCCTACCTAACATTTCCTGACTGCCACACCTAACGTTACCAGACCTTGAGACTCTTGTCCTAACTAATACTTCCTGACTTCTACATTTAATGTTACGTCCTACAAAGAAGTTTAAGAATATTTTGATATTGCTGCCTGATTATTGTCCTACAGACACATTGCACAGTGAATATATATTTTTTGGCTTACATTGGTGTAACAGCCTTTTAGCTTTGACCAGTTTGTTGTTCCAATTAATTTTCTTTTTCTTGCAAATAATCTTACCTGACTTTGCTCTTTAAACGAAATGGTCAGCTTATTTTGTGATGATCATCTTGCCAGATTATAGCAATTTTTTAAACTGAACCTTGCCATCCCTCAACCCCCAAGCCAATTTTGCATGTGGCTACTGACTCAGTAAATATGTCTTCAGTTATGTTCCTTAAAACCCTGGGACAATTCCCTCATATAACTATTGCATACCACCAGATTATCTTCCACTTTTTAACGTAAGATACTTTTTCATCTTTTATTGCAGAAAATTTCAAACATAAGAAGTAGAGGAAATAGTAAATCAAATCTCCACATACCTATCATCTGATTTCAACCAAGATCACCTCGTTCCTAATCTTGTTTTATCTACACCTCATTTCTCCTTCTCTCTTAAACTAATCCCAGATTTCTCCTGTACACATTTCAGCAAAAGATAAGGACTTGTGGACAGTGATAGCCCCAATACTATTATCATGCCTTAAAATTAATAGTTCTTTAATATTATAAAATATCCCATCAATGTTCAAATTTTTTCAGTTGTCTCAGAGCTTCTTTTAAATTGGTTTGAATCAGAATTTAAGGCCCAGATATTACATTTAGTTGGTGTATCTTTTAAATCTCATTTAGTCATAGGTACCTCACCTTCTTTTGTCTTCTCTGCAATTTACTTGTTAAAAAATTGAGTTGTTTTATAGTGTTTCCTCCAGACTAAATTTTACTGATTGAATTCCTATAGTATCTTTTAACACGGTTTTCTGTGCCTTGTATCCTGTAAACTGGTAGTTACACCTAGATGCTTCAATGTTTTGGCAAGACTGCTTCAGAGGGTGTGGTGTCTGCTTCCACCAGCAGACCTACAATGAATATTTGCACTTCCTTTTGTGACATAAGCAGTCATTGATTACTGCTTCGCTTCATTACTTGCTTAGGTGTTTGTACAATGGTGATGCCCTAATGCTATTAATTTTATTCTTTCATTATCTGGAATACTTTAAGGAAACTTGCCCTCATCAACTATTTGGCTGTTTTGTGGTACAGTTTGTACAGCAAAAGCATGTTGGGTGTTGACATTTATTTTCCCCTTTTACTTACTTGTTTTCAGAATAATTAGTTGGTGCCAAGGTGAAATGATTTATTTATAGCATCTTCTATGAACAACTGGGTGTCAACATATCTGATGTGTTTCAATCCATTTCAGTTATTTCTAACTGTTGCTCAAATTTTACTACTTTGGCTAGTTGGCTCCTGAGTCTTTTTGATGCAACCCTAGTAGTTTTAGACAGTGTCCTTGCTTTCTAGTATGACAAAATATTCTAGTCTCATTTTTCACACTTCCTGCCTCAGACTTGAAATCAGCATTTTTCCAAAGAATCTTGGTTTATTTTAGTGGAAAATAGTATTTGGAGATCACAATCTTGTGCTGGACTAGAAGGTAAAGTAAAGACCTATAGGGAATGAGAAAATGAGCTGTGTGGATATTTGGGAGAACAGCATTCTAGTTCTAGGCAGAAGTAACAGCAGGTACAAAGATGCCGGGGCTGGAACAGAGGAAGCAAGGAGGGGAAAGTAGTAGGAAGGAAAGGCAGAGGTGCAGGGGAGCAGACCAGTTGGAAGGACTTTGGTTTTGCTTGGAGTGAGATGGAAGCCACTGGAGGGTTTTGAACAGAGAAACGGCAGCTTTTGTTTTGTTTTGTTTTAATTGAATCAGTATGGGTTCTGGGTTGAGAACAGACTGAACAGGGTTAAGAGCAGAATCTGGAAGAAGGGTATGACAGTAAACCAGGTGACAGGTGATGTGGCTTGGGAGCAGTGGAAGAAATGAGAAGAGGTCAGGTTCTGGATATATTTTGAAGATGGGAACCAAAGAATTTGCTGAAGAATTGGACCTGGATTGTGAGGACAGAGAATTGAAACGTGACTCTGTGGTTTATGGTCTGAGACACAAATGAAATTGTAACATATCATGGTAACGTGACTGCCATCTCTTCTGTGGGTCAGTGCCGTGTTTGTGGAGAGTGGGGAAGGACTGAAGAGGGGTCAGGCAGGGCTTCACAGAGGACTAGATAAACTGAGTCATGAAGGACATGTAGGAGGACCAGATGAATGAGAGGGGAAGAGCATTCTGAGCAGAAGGAACAACTTGTATACAGTAAATGCAAAGTCATGAAAGCACTATGGGTTGGGAATTATAATTTGTTTTTAGGGTATAGGGATCTATGGCAGGAAATGAGTCTAGAGAGGCAGAGAGAGACCTTACGTATTCCATAATAGGAATTTTAATTTTATTTTATGGGTGATAAGGAAACTAGAATTTTTTAAGCCTGGGAATGATATTATCAGGTATACACTTTAGAAAGATCATCTGGGCAGCAGAATGAGAACGAAGATTTAGAAAAAATGAAACTTTAAACATTCTAAGAATTATCAAAGATCATTTTATCATTAAAAGAAAGATGAATATCTTCACCCCACCCTTTTTTTTAATCCTCACAGAGGATATTTTTTCCATTGCTTTTCAGAGAGAGTGGAAGGGGGGGCACTGATGTGTCTCACATCAATTGGTTGCCTCCCCCACGTGCCCCAGGTGGGGATCAAACCTGCAACTGAGGTGTGTACCCTTTGCTGGAATCAAACTCGGGATCCTTCACTCTGAGGGTGGACACTCCAACTACTTAGCCAAACTGGCTAGGGCTTCACCTCTTTATAATAAGCCCCTTTATCTCTGTGAGTGAAGTTTTTATATTCTATTTCCTACTACAAATGATAATTTTTTGTTCAGATTTAGAATTTTTTTTTTTAAGATAAAGTCTCAGGCTTTTAAAAAGATGCACAAAAACCCCATCTCTTTTGTAATTATCCTTGAGTAAATGAGAAGTAGTATTTACTTAACTATCGTGTTTTCATGATGCCAAGGAGGGTGAGAAGACCAGACACTATGATTAAATTGTAGCACAAAGTATGCTACCATAAAAGCATTAAATGTCAAAAGGCTCACATGAGTTGGGGGCTAAAACTATGCTTCTATTATTGTATATTCAACCTGATGAACTTAAAATTTTCATGAAGTGCTGCTAGTTATTGTGACTAGCAACCAGAAGTTGGGTACTTTACTTGCTAGCTTCTCTATGATGAAATTGAAAGAGACTGAGTCAATTGCCGAAGTAATCTTTAGTCAACGATGCAGTGTCCAGGTAGAACTTGATAGGAGTCTTTGAATTTAAATTTTGTTTGAGAGAGAGAACTGTTGCCCCAGCGCCCAAAGTGGGGCTCTCCTTGACATGTGCAGGTGCTGGTCTGTCTGTTTCTTTCACTTCACCCCTCCCTCACTCTGGATCTTCCCCTTGATCACTGTTTTCTCCTTTTAGCTTCGATGGTCTGTTCTCCATTCTGTAGTTCACAGGATGTTCTGTGGACATGCTCTTTTTCAAAATTTTCTCCAAAACAATGATGCCAAGACAGTTATAAACCTATTATAAAAATTGTTGGTTTTCCCATGTATCCCATTATATTACTTAAAAACAATTTTACCACAACAGGACAAATATCAAATGTTCTTTATTAGAGATGGAGTTTAAACTGGCTCTAGAGGAGGCATCCATTATTTCCCCCCCCATTTACTATAATTAGTTGTTATTATAAATGCAAAGTCCTGTAACTATAAGCCATTTAGTAAAATAGTCTTGTTGTACAGACCCAGATAAAGACATCAAACATTTATTGAGCACATACATAGAGCAGATGCTGTGCAAAGTTACAACAGAGATGCCTAACCTAAAAAATCAGCCCTGCCCTTATTAAAAAATAAAAGTGATTGAAAGTACAGTCATGCACCAAATAACAATGTTTTGGTCAATAACAGACTGCATGTATGAAGGTGGGCCCATAAGATTATAATGGAGCTAAAAAATTCTTATCACCTACTGATGTCATAACCATGGAAACATCATAGCAAATGCATTACTCAGTTGTTTGTGGTGATGCGGGCATAAACAAATGCACCGAGAATCATATAAAAGCATAGCATGTACCATTACATACAGCGCATAATACTTGACACTGATAACAAACAACTCTGCTACTGGTTTATGTATTTACTATACCATACCTTTGTTGTTATTTTAGAGTGTACGCTTTCTACTTGCATAAAAAAGTTTGCTGTAAAGCAGTACGCTGTGTCATGCCGGCAGCAGCCTCCCATGTCCTGTGTGTAGAGCCTCTCTTGATTGCATCATTTTCTCTTGTGCTTGATTTAATCTCTGTTGTTAGTACAGTAGCATGCTGTATAGGCTTGCGCCTGAAGCAATAGGCTCTACCATATAGCCTAGGTGTGTAGCAGGCCATCCCATCTAGTTGTGTGTACGTGCACAAAATCGCCTGACCTTGCATTTCTCTGAATGAGCCCCATCATTAAGTGGCGTGTGACTGTATAGCTAATATATTTTATATACAGAGTCAAATGCAACCTTCAGTGGTCACAAATTTACTGGTTTATGTGAAAAAAAAAAGTGTGATGGTATAATTGGCTTTAGACAGAAATTCTCATGCTAGAGAAGCAATATAGAAAAAACACGAACCGGGAATCAGATCTACGTTTCTGCTTTGCTGCGATTCATTCCTTCATTCAACCATTCGTCAAATATTTACTGAGAGCCTACACCGTGGGAGAAGCTGTATTAGGTGCTGGGGAGCAGGGGAGCAAATAAAGAGAGAGCATCTACCTGCTCTTTATCTTTGTGAACAAGTGTGGCTTAACTTTTTCACATCTCTAACCTTAGTTAGACTAGATGTCTGAGGTTTCTTTCAAACCTAAAATGCTAAGGTTTCTGACAGCCTCTTGTAGGGAGAAGCTGCCCAGGCAGCCTTGGGACTTGAGGACTTACCTTCCTCTCCGAGGATTAGCTCTTGTCCTGATTTCAAAATAACTTCATATACAGTTTTTAAAATCTTTTGGTCATCCTCTTATCTGCCTTTGGGTCATCTCGCCAAAACCGAGTGTGGCAATTCCTGCTCAGAAGGCTTAAGAGGCAGGAGGTCATAGTTTGGAAAAAAGGTGTACAGCTGGCGTCAGTACAGCTAGAGAGCTGTTCCCAGCCCGCAGCCTCCTCTGCTGTGGCACCTGGCCGCACGTCCAAAAACACGACTTCGGCCACTGCTGCGTCCATCCCTTGGGTGATCCGTTGCTCTTCTGGTCTAAGTCTTGTGAAGGGATTGCTCCTCAGGGACCAGAAGTGATCAGCCTCCCAGGGCGGGAAGAACTGTTCTTGCGTCCCAGTTTTTCCCAGTGGGTATCAAGTTAACAAGTTTCCTGTTATCTGTTTTTCCCAGTGGGTATCAAGGTAACAAGTTTCCTGTTATCTGGCTTCAAAACTGCAATAAGTAAATAGCATTTTTTGCCTGCAGCCGAGGTACATTTCTCAAGGGGGAAGATGGGTTTCTGTAACAATGCAAGAGGCAAAGAGCGGGAGAGAGGTACGGGAACCCGAATGCACAAAGTTACCACCCTGGGAAGCCTGCTTGAGCTTTACGGAAATGAGCAGCTGGCCTCCTTCACCAAGGCCAATCTGTCGTTTCCAGTCAATGAAAAAGACTGAGTTAGAGGTTCCTTCCTAAACGGGCCAGCGGCTTTAGCCCCTCCCACGAGCCGGAGGGTCTGTTATATCTCTGTTCCTTGAGTACCTCTCTCACTGGGACCGACCACAGCAAGCAGAGGCTGAAAAAGTGAGAGCAAAGAGGAGGAACACAAAAGCTGCCAGTGATGGAAGATGTAAAGGGTAAGAGCAAATCGATTCGATCCGGATCCTTAAGAGCAAAAAAACCGAGGAAGAAAGAAAAAAAAAACAACAACCCCCAAAAACCTAAAGCCCAGACCAAAAGCAAGTACTTGAAAGGCCAGGAGGCAGAAAGCCCTGAATGAACTTTCCCACCCTCTCCTTCTGAGAGGAGGCAGAGGAAGAGCTTTGGGAAACTTTTAAAGAAGCAAAGCCTCGTAGTCCTAGTCGGGGGGTGGCTCTTGAGGCAGCTGAAGGGGCTCATGAATATTCATTACTATTTGTATTCAGATCTGGTTTTTTAAGAGGTAAATGACTTCTTCCGTCCCCCTGGCAGTTTAAGAGGCAGCTGCCTCATTTATAGTCCAGAGTCATCTCGCTTCGGTCCGGACCTCAGCGCGTTTGCTTGGAGATGCTGGGCTCAGCTTGTAGATTTGTTTTGTTCTCGAATTTCCTGCGTGCTTTCCTGTTGTGAAATTAGCAAAGGCTTCTCTTCAGGGAGTCTGAGAAGTTAATGTGGCCAGAGGCTGTCACCAGAGGACCCCAGAGTATGTCTTGCAAAAGACTGAAAATTTCTTGGGAGGAGTGTGGAGTGTGTATGGGGGGGAGAGGGGGGGCAGCAGACAGAGGGGATGGAGGGCTGAAGAACAGTTTTATCTTAAAAAAGCAAGGCGTGTTTGACTGACTATATTTAGATTTTGTCTAAAAACTGCAAGAGCAGCCTGCTTTGCACAAATGGTGTGCAGTCGCTGTCTTTTTACCTCTTTTGGGCATTTTCTGCCAGGACGGAAAGCTAGCTGCTTGCCAGTCCGTGGGAGCCAGGAGGAATCTCTGCAGCAGTGTGAGTGTGTAGGATTGCAAAGCTTCACTATTTCTAATTTCTGATAACCCCACACGCTTTTGTCACATAGAACGCGGAGGAATGACAATGAGCAGCCAACGGATTTCTTAATAAGGATAATAATGTTAGCCGTTAACATTTACTAAGTCTTTACTCTGTGGTTAGAACAGCTCCCGGCACGTTACACGTGTTATTTATTACTCACATCAGTTTATGAAATGAGTGCCAAGTTACCATCCCCATTTTATAGATGATGGAGTTGAGGCGGTGGGAGAGTGGCTTGCCTTGGGATCACAGTAAGTGGTGAGTCTGGAGGCAGGCGATGGGACACAGCCTCCGCTGGCTTTTCCGTTCCCTCACTCTGCTGCTCTACTCTCAGGCCCTCGCTACTGCCCGGACGCCGTTGGTTCCAGGTTTGCAGAACCTGAAGCTGCTGGGGTAATGCTACTGATATAATTGCAAGTCTAGGAAGAAACTTGTGCTTTCCTGTCAAGTTCACATACTTTTTTCTCCTTTGGTACTCATGGCCTCCTCTGTGGTACAGCCCAGCTATTGTCATTATTGCCTCTTAAAAAAGGGAGAGCCTGAGGCCAGGAGGGGTTAGGTGATAAGAATCACACAGCTAGACTAGACCAGAAATCCCCTGCCTCTGGTTTCCCTTCCAGGCTGCGGAGTAAGCCCAGTCGTCACTGAGCTTCTGTCCCCACCCCCAGCCACTTTCAGTTCCCAAAAAGATGTTACTTTTTTCCTCCCTCTTGACTGTCACAAGGAGCTTATCTCTGCCTCGAAAGCCTATCTGACTCTCTTCTTTCCCTCAGTCTGGAGCCATGCTGCCTGGGTTTGAACCCCACCTCCACCATTTACTGACTGTGTGTCTCAGTTTCCTCATCTATAAAGCGAAGAGAATATAGTATCTACCTAATAGGGTTGTTGTAAGGACTAAATGAGGGATTCACGCAAGGTTCTCAGAGCAGGGCCTATGCATGTAGTATATGCTCAATAAATGTTAGCTGTCGCAATCACTCCTTCAGGCCTCATCTTGGTTGTTAGTTTCCCCTTTGAGCCTTAGATTTAACTCTTTCTTGGATGTTTCTACAACACCTCACCACTTAATGCCTAAGGTGGCTTGTCAGACATCTCCACATTCCTGCCCTCTGCATTGCCTCTCCTTTCCCCCAACTATAATTTCTTTATTTACCTTTGAATCTTCAGTGCCTACATTGCTGTATGCAGCAATGTTTAGCATATAATGGGCACTCAATAAATATTTATAAACTATTATTTTAGTTGATGTTCATCCAAGGGTCCAGAGGCTGGTTTAAAAGGGGACCTTTAAGTTTCCTGTAGAGCTCTTGCTGGCACATACAGCTCTTGTGTAATCTGTAACCACATCCCTCTAAGAGAACACACTGAAAAACAAAATGCATCCCTACTAGGTGGGTGATATTCAAAGCTGATGTGGCCCCACTCCTGGGCACCCAGTTTGGCCAGTCTAGCTCTGGCTGAACTGCAGCTCCCCTTCCCCTTCAGCCAGCGGACAGCTGGAGATTTCAGGTGCCTTAGAGCACAACCTCATACTCTCTGAACAGGACATCTGGGCCCAGAAATAATGTTTCCCCAGCCCCATTTTATATATAGCATAGTCTGAGACAATAGACTCTAGTAATAGAAAAAAAAACAAACACTATAAAGGTTGGCCCTGGGTAAAATCATGAAGTACATTATATTTGCTTCTAGCACCCTCCCTTTCCTCTTCCTGGCATACCTTCAAACCAATTTGACAAATATTATTGTGTCTACCATTTGTAAGTCCCTATGCCAGATGTGTGGGATATAAACAGTTTGCTTACAGTCTAGTGGGAAAGACAGACATATATACAACCAACTCTAATTGAAGCCAGACTTTGCGAAGTGCTAGTAGTAATAGCTGATGTTGATTCAGTATTTATTATATGCCAGGCACTGTAATTTTTTTATGCATTGTTTCATGTAATCTTCAGAATATACCTATGATTATAGGTTTCTGCATTTCACAGCTGTGAAGGGAAGTTATGTGGCCAAGGTCAGACATCTAGTAATAGGCAGAGGGGGATTTTAGACCTATACAGTTAGGCTGCAAAGCCTGGGTTCCTAGTGCATTAAGTTCTCCTACTTCCCTAAGAGCTGTAATACAAGTCTAAAGAAAATGCCATGGGGAACAGAATAGGGAGTGATGATTTCTGAGAAAAGTTCTCAAAGGATGGGACACTTCAGGGGTTCTAGAAAGATGAGTACAATCTGGTCTCCGCAACAAGCCCCTTCCCAGTCTGAGCAGTGCTTAAAGATCTTTTCTCTCTCTTTTGCTGAAACCACAGCCCAGATTTTAGAGTAAAATGCTCTTTCACCTTTTTCGAGTTCTGAGCAGAGAACCTATTTACATGTCCATCCTGGAGATTTGAGGCAAAAGTGCAAAGTTTAGCCCTGACTATAAATTTGGGATTGCCAGTCATGTAATCAAATAAACCTTTACAAAGCAATCAGCTGCTGCATATTAAATGATTTCCTTAATCATGATTGTCTTGCATGGTAATTAGACACATGTGGTAAATAGGTTTCACAAATGCCAGTGATTGCTCTTGCTTTTACTTGGCTAAACTTCATTTTAAGAGTATTTTCTCCCTTGTGTTGTCTTTTGGGTTGCTTCTGCACTCTTTAACCACCAGGGCATTAGCATGTAACTCCCCTTTGAGTTGGGTGGTGCTGGGCCAGCCCTAAAGAGTGGTGAGCCCTAGGACAGTCACATCAGGTCTGTTCCGTTGTGAGCTCTGCTCCCTGAAACAGTTTGGAGCAAGGCCAGAACTGAGGGCAGCCCCTGTGGTGAGGAATCATCACTCCTCTTGATGGTTTGATGGAAGTACAGAAGAGCAGAGGCACTAGCTTCATCTTGGCGAATATGTGTGTATGCTCCGAGGCAGTATTTCTCAAACTTTAACATGCATGTGTATCATTGGGGATCTTGTTAAAATGCAGATTCTGATCCAGTAGCTCTGGGGTGGGACCTGAGCTTCTGCATTTCTAATAGACTCAAGTGGTGGTCATGCCGCCCCTCCATAGGCCACACTTGACTAGCCATGTTATAGGGTCATTGCATGCCTTAATCTCAGGGCTTATTTTGGTACCAAAGCCATCACTTGAGTCACTGATCAGCTATGTCATTGCAGGATAACAAGAAGCCTCATTCATTCGTTCGTTCATTTGTTCATTCAGTCAATATGTGTCCAGAACGGGAAGTTAAGGCCCCCTATTTGCCATACAAGAAACAAGTCTGAGTCTTTATCTCATGAAACTACTATTACACAAGAAAAGGCAATTGTTGGATTTCCTAAACCTCTCCCACATTTTCTCCATGGCCCTCAGTTTCCCTAAGCTGCTTTCATTCCGTGCCTCCTGCCTGAGCCGCACTGGAGCAGGACACTTGGCTGCCTGCCGAACCCTTTGCTGAGTGTTTGGAGTGTCGGGGCAGTGGGGGCAGCAGGGACTCAGGGCTCTGAGACTGGGAGCAGCGTGCCTGAGACACTGTCTCCCCAAAGCACAAGTAAGGCGGGGAACATCCCAGGTGCAAAGGCGGGAAGAGAGGGCTGGTGGGATTTCTTTAGGCTCGGAAAATCAAGGGAATTCCGAGGAAAAAAGAAGTCGGAGAAAAGACGAGGGGGATTTGCCTGACATGCTTTCACCCTGCAGTTTTTGTCTAAGAGACCCACGAACAAGGGCAGTGGCCGCCCTATATAAGAGGTGTTTCCTTTTGATTCATAGCAAGAATGTTGACAAGTCCCTCCTGTCTGTGAGGGTGTAAGTAATATGGTACATGTCCGTTAAAGAAAATGTGAAAATGTAGATTAGGGCAGAGAAGGAAAACAGTCATTTGTGACAATACTTCGTGTATTTTCTTGAAAGTCCTTTTACCATGCTGGGTTGTTTCTCTCTGAGCATTTACTTGGCTAGGACCTTGAAAAATTGTGAGGTGGCGTTGTGATCATCAGGCTGTATATAGGTATAATTTTAAAGCCTGGTTTTTAGCGTAGCAGTGAGGCACAAGTACTTTCCATCTTACAGCATAGTCTTTGTTAGCATAATTGTTATAGTTACATCGTTCATTTAAATATTCCCCTGTTGTTGACCATTTAGGTTGTTGCCATTTCCAGTAAACATCTTCGTGCTTGACGCTATTCCATATGCAGGCTTGCATGCAAATGATGGAGTCCCACAAGTAGAATTACTGCATTAAAGCTTGTAAATGTTTTTTAAAGTTACTGATTACTATTGCCAAGTAATATCCCTAAGATATTAATTTCTATCCCTAAGAGTGGATCCTTCATGCTCCCACAAGCAGGTCCTGTTTTGCTGAATTTCTGATTTGGTGTTTTTGATCTTGTTTTTTAAATAATCTTACCTACTTTTATGTTGTTTTAGTTTCTTTAATTTTATTTCTTTAATTACTGGTAACTTAAACATTTTTCACATAACGTGCTTCTTCTTTTGTATTGTGTCTGTTTACATCTTTTACCTGTTTATTATTTATTTGGATTTTATGTTTTTAAATTAATTTAAGTGAGCTCTTTGTAAAATAAAGATATTCAAGTTTTCTTGCCATATTTACATTTGTTTTTCTGAATCCTCTCTTAGTGTTTTTATACGGAGACTTACAGCTAAGAATAGATCCCATACATTTTTTCCTGTGGTGTTGTAGTTTTCAGAGTAGTTTTATACTGCATTTTTATTGTCTCTTTAACCCAAGATAATAATTTTTAAGTTCCAAGTGATTGTTATTTTTGTTTAATTAATTTTTTATTTTATTTCATAATAGAATATATAGCTTTATAATTTCTGAGGCTGCTTTGTACCTAAGCATGTAGTGAATTTTTATAAATCTATGAACACTTGTGAATAAGATATATTATGTTTTAAGATATAAAATTAGATATTTATAAATCTATCCAGTCATTTCAATTATATGGCAGTCCCCCCCAACCATAATTTTCTCTTATGTAAAATTATAGTATATATGCGTTTACTTTTGTGTACTTTTATTGATACCTATGAGAATTTCAGTTCCAGGGGTGGGGGAGGAAGATGTGAATCATTTTTATATTGGTTTATTAGAAAGGGGGGTTGATGGAGAGCTGGGATTATAAGAAGAATGTAAAGTAGATGCAGAGAAGGAGTCTTGGGAAATAGTCTTGGGAAAGATAAAAAATAAGATAAAGTTCTCAGATGGCACCTTAGGCAGCTGAGCCTTGGATAGTTACATAACTTTAGGAAGTATGGAATGGATGAGAGGGAAAGTTACCGGCTCTTTCCCTCCCAAATGACCATGGCAGACCCAGGAGGCCAGAGTCAGGAGGTGGGTCTGGTAGGCAGGATTTAGGAGGTGGAGGTCAGAATCTCTGAACCATAAAATCAGAGCAGTATTGCTCAGCGGATAAAGACTCAGACATAGTGCACAAAAAGACATCTCAAGGGATGTGTCATCAGCAAAATAATTTTTTAGGCATTACACTTTTCAGGTAGGGTAGGGACGACAGGAAAAGTTTCCAGTGCACAAGGGCCGCCAAATAGTAATTAATAGTGCGGTACTCTTACTTTCTAATTTAAGTTGTGTACAATGTTGTTGATACCATACTTTGATTAATGCCTTTTTTATTGCTTTATTTTGGTGATCTTAGAAATAATCATAAGGAGTTTTTCATAGATTTACTTTCTTTTTCTTCTTCTTTTGGTCAATATAGTAACTAGTAGGCTGCAAAGATTATAGCCCCCAATTCCTAGAATTTATGAATGCTGCCTTAAGTTTCCTGAGTGTGATTAAATTAAGGATCTTGAATTGGGGAGATTACTCTAGATAATCCAGATGGGCCCTAAATGCAATCACAAATGTCCCTATAAGAGGGAAGAAGAGGGAGACTTTTTTTAAAAAAATTGAGATTATTGGGGTGACATTGGTTAAGAAAACCATGCAGGTTCCAAGTGTACAACTCAGCAAAACATCATCTGCACACGACATCATCTGCACACGGCATCATATGCCTATCGCCCCAAGCAAAGTCTCTTTTTGCCCCCATTTATCATCCCTTTGCCCTCTGCCACCTTCTCCACCCCCCTTTCCCTCTGGCTGTCACTGAATTATTGTCTGTGTCTATGTGATATATACACACACACACACACAAATTTATATTAATCCCTTTGCCTTTTTTTCACCCAGCCCCCCAACCCCCCTCCCCTCTGACAGCCGTCAAGTCTTCTGTGTAGCTCTGCTTCTCTAATTTGTTTGTTAAATTATTTTGTTCAAAAATAAACTGACAAACAAAATAGGTCCAGAGGCATGGATGCATGGAACATACTGACAAATCTCAGAGGGGAGGGGGGCAGAGGGAATGGGAAGAGATTAACCAAAGAACATATATGCATATATAGCCCGTGGACACAGGCAATAGAGTGGTGAAGGCCTAGGGTGGGGCAAGGGCTGGGTGGAGTGGGAGGGAAGGGGGGGGATGGGGAACATCTGTAATACTATCAACAATTTAAAAAAATAAATGAATAATTATTTTGTTTATTAGATTCTGCATATAAGTGAGATCATACGGTATTTGTCTTTCTTTGACTGCCTTATGTCACTTAGTATAATACTCTCTAGGTCCATCTCTGCTGTAAGGCGAGAAGATAAGATTTCTATCTTTTTTTACGCTGAGTAGTATTCCATTGTGTAAATGTACCACAGGAAGAGGGTGACTTGACACAGAAGGCAATGTAACCACTGAAGCAAGGTGCTATACTGCTTGCTTTGAATATGGCAGAGGGGGCCGCAAGCCAAGTAATGCATGAAGTACCTTCTAGAAGATGGAAAAGAGTGGCCTTGCAGACACTTTGATTTCAGTTCAGTGAAACTGATTTTAGACTTTGGCCCTCCAGAACATGAGAGTAAATGTGTGTTGTTTTAAGCCACTAGGGCAGCCATAGGAAACTAATACAGTAAGTTTTTAATCAATAGAAGTGGTGGTGGCTTTAGTTAATTAACCTATAGGTTTATGGTGTGTATTGGGCCACACGCTGTTCTAATCACCTTACAGATGTTAACTCAGTTCTCAAACAACTATTTGATGTTAGTACTATTTAACTGTCCCTATCTGACGAATAAGAAACTAAAGAATGAGTAGTTGAGTGAGTTACCTAAAATCTCTCAATTGGTAATTGTTGAAGTTAAGATTCAAACTCATAGTTATTCATCTCATTTCAAGATATAATTCACATACCATATAATCCATTCATTTAAAGTCTACAATTCAGTGTTTTTTAGTATACTCACAGGATTGTGCAACCATCACCACAATCAATTTTAGAACATTTTATCACTCCAAAAAGAAACACTGTACCCATTAGCAGTCACTTCCATTTCCTCCCTGCCAATCCCTTCTCTACAGCCCTAGGCAAACACCAATCTACTTTCTGTCTAGTTGTGCCTATTCTGGATATTCCATTTCGCATCTTCCATTGTATGGATATGCCAATTTTATTGAACTGTTCATCAGCTGATGGGCTTTGAGGGTGTGTCCACTTTTTGGCATTATGAATAATGTTGCTATGAACATTCATGTACAAGTTTTTATGTGGACCTATATTTTTGATTTCTCTTGAGTATATACCTACAAGTGGAATTGCTGCATCATATGTTTATATTTAACCATTTGAGGAAATGCTAGACTGTTTTCCAAAGTAGCAGCATCATTTTACATTCCAAAAGCAGCATATGATAGCTTCAATTTCTCTACATCCTTGCCTATATTTATTATGTATCTTTGATTATAGTCATCCTAATGAGTGTGAAGTGGTATCTGGTGGCTTTGATTGGCATTTCTGTGATGGCTAATGATTCCGAACATCTGTTTACGTGCTTAATGGGCATTTGTATATCTTCTTTGGAGAAATGTTTATTCAGATCCCTTGCCTTTTTAATGGTTTGTTTTTTAAGTTAGTGAGTTGTGGAAGTTATTTATATATTCTAGATACAAGTTCCTATTAGATATATGACTTGCAAAAAAATTTCCCCCATTCTGTGGGTTTTATTTTCACTTTTTCAGGGGTGTTGTTTGCAGTACAAACATTTTTAATTTTGATGACGTCCAATTTATGTATATTTTGCTTGGTTGCTAGCTAAGAAACCATTGCTTAATCCAGAGTTATGAAGATTTGCACTGGTGTATTCTTCAAAGAATTTTGTAATTCTGGCCATTACATTTAGGTCTTTGATCCACTTTTTTTTTTTTTTAATATATCTTTATTGATTTCAGAGAGAGGAAAGGAGAGGGAAGGAGAGAGAGATAGAAACATCAATGATGAGAGAGTCATTGATCGAGCCCGCAACCCAGGCATGTGCCCTGACTGGGAATCGAACCCCGATCGCCTGGATCCTAGGTCGATGCTCAACTGCTGAGCCATGCCCGTCCGGGCTTGATCCACTTTTGAGTAATTTTTGTGTATGGTATGAGGTAGGGGCCCAATTTTATGTGAATATCCAGTTGTCCCAGCACCATTTCCCCCAGTGAATTGTCTTGATGCCATTGTTGAAAATCAATTGACTGTGGACTAACGGTTCTCTTCCACAACCTATCTGTCTATCCTTGTGTCAGTTTCACACCGTCTTGATTACTATAACTTTGTAGTGTTTTGAAATCTGGAAATGTGAGTCTTCCAACTTGTTTTCTTTTTTCAAGATTGTTCTGGCTATTATGGATCCCTTGAATTTCCATATGAATTTTAGGTTTAGCTTGTCAATTTCTACCAAAAGCCAGCTGGGATTTTAATTTTATTTTTTATGTATCCTCTGTAAAACATTGGCTTTTAAAATCCAGCTTGAGTCTTTGTTTTCATGGAGGACTTTAGTTCACATTTATTTTACTTGTCATTCTCGTTTTATTCTCCCTGGTGTTTCATGTTTTCTCATATTATGTTTTTTGCTATAAATTCTAGACTTTGTTTTTATATGTATTTCTACAAAGCTGTGGATAATAGACATCTCATTTTTATTAAATCTATGGGTATCTTAAATACTGAAAGAAAAACATTCCTGAGCTTAAGTTTATTTTAATATCAAAATAAAGAACATAGTAACTTTTGACCCTGTTATGAAAGAATTCAAGAACTTTTGTTCCCTGTGTCCTCCTTTCTTATTTTAGTTACTCTGGTATTATAAATTCCAATATTGAAAATTCTATTAGTCATTTATTTTACAGGGTTCATTTGCTTACATATTTATTTTATCTTCTTTTTTAAAAAAAGATTTTTAATTGATTTTTTAGAGAGAGAGGAAGGGAGATGGAGAAACATCCATCGGCTGTCTCCTGCAGGCCCCCCACCAGGGATCGAGCCCACAGCCTGGGCATGTGTCCTGACCAGGAATCGAACCAGCAACTTTTTGATACACAGGACGATGCTCAGCCAACTGAGCCACACCGGCCAGGGCCATTCTTGAAGTCTTAATTTTGGTTTCTTTCATAATGATCTGATAAGAATATCAAAGTAATTTTTCAGAAAATATATCAGTGTGATAAGAGAGTGACAACTTGTCTAAATACAGAAATCTTATCTCCCTCAAGTAACTGGAGATAGTCCTCCATTGTCTTGAGAAGTTTGATGCTATAAAGAAGTTTGAGGACAACTTGCTTTCAGCCTGAATGATTTTTCTGTTCTTTATCCCTGATGTTTATAATTTTCACAATAAGACAACTCAGCATAGACTTCCTTTCATAAATTTTGCCTAGAATATGGTAAACCTGCTTGATTTTCAAAATTAGGACTTCTTTTTAGAGCAAGAAAGATTTCTCTTGTCATAACTTTGATTAATGTTTCTGCTTTGTTTGTTTTTCTTCTTCAGGAACCTATTATTTGGATGTCTTATCTTTGAAGCCAATATTTATTTATTTATTTATTCATTCATTCATTCATTCATTCATTTATCCATTCATTCATTTACTTTTCTTTGTATTCTGAGAATATTTTCCCAAGATTGTACTCTATATTACCGATTCAGTTTTCCTTAATTATCTCCAATGTAAACTTTCATTCAGTTACAATGTTTTTGGTTTCTATGACATCTTTTATCTTAGTTTGTTCTGTTCTCACAGCAACATCCTCTTGTATCTAACTAAAAAATAAACAAAGAAAGATTTCCTATTCTTTCCTGCATCATATCTGTTTGGGAGGGAAGCTTTTCCCCTTTCGTTCTTTCTACTTTATTGCGAAATTTATCTAATCTAAAGCCTTATCCTGGAAAGAAAATAGATTCTTTTTTATGAGTGTACAAATGAATATATGTATCTTTATCTTAATATAAAAGACTTAAGGAAGCATTAGGGGAGATTCCTTGGCATCCAGTGCTAGAGGGTTGGAGGGCGTAGCCTGCACTGGGCTCCCTCAGATGCTCTTTGCTTCCTGGAAGAATGCAACCACCGAATGCTAGATTCCCCTTCTGTGCGTGAGAAGACAGTCTTCTAGCCAAAAAAAGCTCATTCAGATCCAAGAAAGAAAACAAAAGTCCTGTCATCATACAGCTATGTTTCAATGTTTCAGAGGATAGAGAAGCTAGGCCTGTCAGAATTCTATCAGAATTGTTGCGCAGAGACATAAAGATGTTAGGAAGGGCCCATCTTTGGGCCCATTTTCTTGCTTTTGCCCCTTCCCCACTGAGGGCAAACCTCTGTTAAATTGGGGAATGAACTCATTCATTTAGTGCCTTACCCAAGTAATGCCTTTTGTTAGAGATCACTTGGAAAGTCTCTTTATACTCATGGTGAATACATGGCTGCCAGTTCACAGAGGCAACAGCCAACACCCAGACAAATAAAACAAAGAAAAACCAAACAACGAACCCAGGGTTTCCCTAAGAGTTCCCATCCCACTCTGCACACTTTTCTCCCACAGTGCACTTTTGTTGTTCACAAGTTAATGGGCGTTGGGAGGGCCAACTAAATTCTCTACTTACTTGGCCTTGGTCATGCTGCCTTGTCTCAGAAGAGGCAATAGTGGCCATTTCTTAATTCGAATGCATTGGCATTTCATTTGGGGGAAAAAAAACACCATTTCTTTTAGGATAAAGATGAAGATTTTCATAAGAATGTGGGAGGGTGTGGTAAAGTATTTTCTTTTATGCTATCATTATACTCAGTGGTCATAAGATTTGGCTTTGTGAGTCTGGTATTAGTCTAGAGAATGAACCAAGAAGTTAATGAGCAATGGTGGGGAGACTAGTATTGGGCTCCTGCAATAGTCCAGTAGGTGAGAGATGATGGGGACCTACACCTAAGGCTTTAAATGGGGGATGGGTGGGAGGGGCTGGATTTAGACAATATTTTTGAGGTAGAGTCTGAGGTAGAGGCCTGGGTGGTTTGTTGGGAGGGAAAGCGAGAAGATGTCAAGACATCTTCAGGTTTAGATTTGGATGCTGGGTGGATAAATGTTTATATATAAAGGCTGGGAATGGGGGAGGGAGTAGAGTTTACAGGGGAGGAAGGAGATGAATTCATCCTAGCACATGCTAACTATGAGTGCTTATAAGGTATCGAGGAAGAGATGTTCTGTAGGTTGCTAGAAATTTGCGTCTAGAGCTTGGAGAAGTTGAGCAGAAATTGAGAGAGAATGGGAGTTGGAGTTGGAGCATGGAGCCAGTGGTTAAAGATATGGGCATGAATAAATCACCTTGGAAAGTGTAGAGAATGAAAACAAAAAGAATGAAGAATGAGACTTAAGGAAACACCAATATTAATAAAAGGGTGAGAAGAGAAAGAATTTAAGAAGAGATTCAGAAAGAATGCCTAGAAAGATAGTTTCTTGAGAAAGCTGAGGAGAGAATCTGAAACTTGTAGCCAAGGGAGAGGGTGTTTTGAGAAAAGTATTGAGACGTGCCAGAGTTGCAGAATAGGCCAGAAAGAAAATGAGAAGAGTTGTCTATTTCCTCCTCTTATAGCGGTATACCCCTCCTGTTGTCTGCCCCTGCCCCACAGTGTAATTAATGTGTTTGGGAATTGGGATGCATTTCATAAAGTTTCCTACCCACAGTCTCTTTATCCCCCCTCCAACAACAACAAAAAAACCCCCAAAACTCTAATGGTACATTTTACAGTGGGAGAAATATGGTGATTGGATTTGAAAATTTGGAGCTTATAAGTGTCCTTGGTGAAAACACATTTAGTAGAATATTTAGCCAAATTAAGATGTTAAAGGGCAGAAGTTAACTTGCTGACCGGTCATGAGAATACACGTGTTTCTGTGTTCAAAAGTTACTGACCAGTCATGAGATAACTCATGTCTGCACTTATATTGATTTAAGTACTTTTAAACACGTTGATGACCAAAGTAGCCTGCCGCAGAGGTGACTTCTGGCTTGAAATAGCTGGTCAGCACGGTGTTTAAGAAAGTAGAAGCAGTGAGTTGGTGGAGAGAAGGAGCGAGCTAACTTGTGGGATGAGTTGGATCAAGGGAAGAATGTTAAGGCTAGAGTGAACTTGCTTATGTTTGATGGACAAGAGCCAGCAGAAGGGAGATGGACGCATTCATTCAACAAAAATTTGTTGAGCAAAGAATATGTGTCAAGCACTTTTCTAGGCACTGAGGATACAGCAGGAAACAAAACAAAATTCTTAACCTCATGGGGCTTATGTTCTGGGTGGAGGGGTGGTGGGAGACAGACAATGAGCCAAAAAAAAGTAAAATGTATGATATATTATGTGATGATAAGAAAATTAAAGCAGGGAAGGGGCAATAAGAAATGTTGGGAGATTACAATTTTAGAAAGGATGGCAAGATGGAAGGTGATTTTGAAGAAAGACCTTAAAGAGGTGAAGACATGACTATCTCTGGGAAGAACATTCCAGGCAAACAAGTACAAAGTCCTGAAGAAAAATTAAGTGTTTAAGGAACAGCAAAGAAGCCAGTGTGGCTGGGTTGGAGAGAGCAGGGAGGTGAGAGCTCAGAGATGATTTGGCCTAACTGACCTTCTTTTGCTTTTACACATAGTGAAATAGGAAACCGCTGAGGGTTTTGAGCAGAGGAGTGACTTGATCCAATTTGAATTTTAATAGGATTACTCCAGTTGCTGTATAATGTAGAAACTGAAAGAGGGCAAAGATAGAAGGGGAGAGACCAGTTGAGAGAGAACTTCAATAATAAGGTGAGAGATGACCGTATCCAGCCCTAGGTGGTGGCAGCAGAAGTGGTGAGAAGTGACTGGACATTGGCTCTATCTTTAGGATAGAGCCAATGGTATTTTCTGATGGAATGTGGCTGGGAAACAAAGGGCAAGGGAAACTGACTCCAAGGTTTTGAGCCTCACAAGAAACTGGAAGATCACCAAGGGAATGAGTGTACATAGAAAAGAAGTCTCAAGGACTGAGCCTTGAAAGCTGGGGGACAAGAGGAGAAACCTTCCAAGAAGACTGAGAAAGAGTGTGAGTGTGTGTGTTAGGGTGTAGGGAGGGGAGGGGATTAAACTAAGAGTATGGTGTAAATTGGGAACCAACTAAAGAGAATTTCACAAAGAGGAAGTGGTCAGCTGAGTCTAATGCTGCTCATGGGTCAAATCAGGTGAAACTGAGACTTGACCATTGAATTTAGCACATCGGAGGGCCATGGTAGTCTTAACAGGAGCCCTTTTGGTGGAGTGCTGGCAGCAGAATTCTCGCTGGAGTTAATCCTATTGCTTCTCTCTCCCCTTTTCCATGCCCCTCCTCCCTCCCTGAACCAGGAGAAATAAGTGACATGTGAAGAACATGCTTGAGTGTGAGGGAGGCATGGTTCCTCACAGGAAATTCAGAGTCGTGGTACCAGAAGAAGGGGAAATGGACTCTTGGCAGACAATACAGCATGCGTTCACTTCAGCTAGAAATAGCCTGTTTTTGTCCTTGGTAACCTTTTCACAGCTTCTGCCATCAGCTATCTGTGAAGTGTTTGAGGAGTGGAAACTTTTATGGGAAGGTGTGTGACCTGTTGCTGAAAGACCATCCAGATTGCAAACGTTTTCTGTGAAAGAAAAGCCAGAGAGTCCTTAGGGCCAGGAAGTGCAGTCCTTCACAAAGGAGTCTTTCTCAGTGAGCTCACTGCAGGATTTAGACTGTGAAGACCCCCCAAATGCCAGGCCCCTACCTGCTGCTGCATTCCCCAGACTCGCCTGATGGCTTCAGAGGGTAGATCTGTTTGCAGACCCAGTGATTTGGGAGACTGCACTTTAAGGGAAAACTAGGGTAGGGTAGGAGTAGGAAAGCACAATTTAAATGTGTGGTCTAGGTATCTGCATTTGGCCTTTCAAAAAGACTCAATGATTCTTAGTGCTGGAAGAAACTTGAGTCTTCTCAAATCTCTTCATTAAAGTAAAATTAATTACGTTTGCTGTCTTTTAAAATTACACAAATATTACATTTATTATAGAAAATTTGAAGTATGTAACGAGCAAATAAGAATGTAAAAATCCTCTGTAAGTTCCCTACTCATAACTCTTTACCATGGAACTTCCCAGTCTTTCTCTTACTCTCCTCTTTATCTTATTTTGTATTGTTTATTATTATTTATTTTCTAAAAATTTTGGGCCGAGCCACTCATGTTAGGCTAGTTCTCTGATTCATCTATGGGCATAATTTGAACAATTAGAGAGAAACATTTTTTTTTCCATGAGACAAGATGATGTTCCTCAGATACCCTTCCCCTTTAGGGCTATAAATGTTGCCTGCATTAGTCAAGTGCCACTACCCATTGGACATTCCCTCATACACCTGAAGCATTTCTGAGGTTTCTCTAACTTCCTTTTAACTTACCGGTTATATATTTTCCTCCAAAATCCTACTTCACAGTAGTATTTCTCTATAGGAAGGCCATTTCTCAGTGGACTCCAGTGATTGAGTCCCCATCATATCCCAGTTGTGGTTCACTTTGACTCACCCCAACCCATTCAACCAGGCTGGCAGTGTGTGAGGGGGCATGGAATGAAGGAATTTTCTTCTACCCTTCTAGTTTCTTCTGGCTGGTCTTATAACTAAATCAACATGAGACAGATTAACAAGAGAAAATAACTGAATTTAATTACATACAAACATAAGGGAACCCCACATACATAAGAGTCCGAGACCCCATATACACAAGAGGTACAGAGACAGAAAGTTAAAATGAGGTACATATGGCATTCTGAGCTAAGGCTGAGGTCAGGCATGTCATGGCTTCAGAGGGGAGGAAGGTCATTCTCAGGACGATAAGAAGAGCAGATGTTCAGTAATTATATGTCTGCCTTGCCCTATTAATAGGTCACAAAAAGTTATTTCTGGTAATAACTCTTATTATGGGAAAGGACCTTAATTTAAATTCTTTAAGAGAGGTACAAGTTTTCCATGAGCCCGCAGGGTCTCCATTGCCTTCAGCTCAAAATAATTCACATGCCAGAAGGGTGCATCTTGAGGAGGCCTGTTTTGAGCTCCTTCAGCAGAAGCACAGCAGGGCCGTCCCATTAGAGCAGGTTGTACTGATAACTTTTCCATAACTGAGAAGCTTTTAGAAGGCAATGGCAATTGGGCCAATTATTAACCTATAATACCTTCCTCAATTTTACAAATATATTTCTTAGTCTTAACCATTTGAAATTGACAGTTTTGTAGGTCAAAAACTGTCAAGTATTGACAATATCTTATGACTCATCCTAATATATAAAATGATTCTAGATGTCAAGAATATACTATAGAAAATACCCCCGTTTATCCTCAAGATAAATTCTGTAAGGCCTGCCATGATTCCTAAGCACCCAGTCAGGGCTGTATTTCTCACATAATAAAAGGCAAATATTTTTTATTTAAAAATTTCCATTGTTGTTGAAAATATGGGGGAAATGAATATTCCCAAATTGTTGGCAAGAGTGCAATGAGTAAACTTTCTCTGAGGGAAGTTTGGCTATAATTATTTTAAGCCTTAAAAATATCCACACTTGCCCAGCAGGTGTGGCTCAGCGGTTGAGCATCGACCTAGGATCCAAGAGACCGTGGTTCGATTCCCAGTCAGGGCACATGCCCGGATTGCGGGCTCGATCCCCAGTCGGGGGCTTGCAGGAGGCAGCAGATCAATGACGACACTCTCATCACTGATGTTTCTATCTCTCTCCCTCTTCCTTCCTCTCTCTGAAATCAATAAAGATATATTTAAAAAAAAAAGGTCCACACTCTGACCCAGCACATCTATGAGAACCTAAGCAAAGCAGCCTGGATGTGTATATTGATGTACCCACAGGATATTTTTTAGAGCATTGTTTGTAATAGTGAACAACTGGAAATAACCTAAAGTAATGCATATCCATACATGAAACAATAACCAAATAATGTAAAAGAATTTCCAAGAATGAGAGAAATAAGTATTGTTAAGAGAAAACCAAATTATAAAGTTGAACAACCAAGATCCATTTTGTCAAAAAATGTTAGTAAATGTAGACATTAAATATGCACTGGAGGAAGACTAGCAAGATATGCAGTGAAAGACTATGGGTGGTCAAAAGAGTGGATTTTATTTTTCCTCTTTTATGTTTTAATGTATTTTCCAAATTTTTAATAGTAAGCATATAATAGTTTTATAATCATAAAAACAATTTTATTTAGAAAACTGTGTCATGGAAAAATTTTAATGTTAAATGGAAATTAATTGACCAATAAAAAATTAAACACATTTAGAAGGAATATGTGAAACAGTAAATTACCTGTTTACCTTATTTTAAATTTTCAAATAAAATTTGGGTGTAAATTTCCCACAAATCTAGAAATATAAGATGTCTCCTTGCTTTCTGAGAGCCAGTGCTGTAGCAGAATATCTAAAAATGAGGTATGAACAGCCCAGAAAAAAAAAAAAAATTAAAAAAAAAAAAAAAGGAAATGCACTTGAATTTGAAATAACAAAAGCAGGTGAAAATAAGAATGAAACTGGAATGAGGAAATTATCTTGGATTAAAAAAAGGGCGTGTTTACAACCTCGAAGACCACTAAACTCTTAGAATGTCAACTTAGTAAGACTGGCCACCATTCTCCTTTGTCTGCCTTGTAAACAAAGTTTCCTAGCAATGACAACAGCTCCACTAGGAGATGTGAAATCAAATAATAGTCTCAAAGCAGAAGAGACCTTGATAATTACCTAGTTCAGTGGCTCCTGGGTTTTTAAAATTGATGGAGTGGCAGAATTTTTCTTTTTTTCTTTTAAAAAAAATAATATTAATTTTTACCAAAGTGATACGTGTGATACAAGGTGGGGCAAGAGTAGGTTTACAGTTGTTTGTATGGAAAATAATACAATAATTAATAAATAATAATATAAGAATAAACTGTTTCACTTACAACTGTAAACCTACTTTTGCCCTGCTCTGTAATTAAAAGTTAAGTTTAATAAGTCATAATAAAGAACTGCCTTCTCCTATCCCATTACTTTCTGCCTTATGTCTACCCTTAAATCCTGTTTTCCAGAGTAGCCACTTTTAATCTTTTTAGGATTTCTTCTGGTATTTGCACTTAACTGCTAATTTATATGTTACTTGTTGCTTTCATATTGTGGTAGCTGCGTACTTTGCTTTCTTACATTCCCTCAGGGGTTGCCCTCTCTACACCATCCCTCTATAGCGATATCACAATTTTTAGTTAAATCAATATCCAGTGTTTACCTTAACATGTCTAGGTAAGTATTGCTTGTGTCTTAGATTTCCTTTCCTGCATGACTTTCTATTTTTACTGGCATTATTAATAAGGCCTCATTTATTCATCTGCTTAGTTTTCCATGTCTCTGTTAGTATTTCTTTTTGCAAATCCTTCAATATAATTTCTTGCATGGTCAGCAACCTTTCCTTTTTTATCCTTCTTTTCCTGTCTATTCTTTTTTAAAACCGCCTTTCTAAATATGTTGCCCTGCTCTGATCGCTTTCCTGGTGCGCCCCATAGTTGCCTTCCTGAGCTTCCCTTGATCTTTCTTCTGTGTTGATTCTCAGTTTATCAACATCTCTTCCTCTTTCTAGGTTCACTACCTCATTTGGGTGGAACACATCCTGTAGTAACTTCCTGAGAAAAGGTGCACCAGAGTAAAAATGAAGAGGACTTTGTGTCTTAGAATTTTAAAGTCCAATGCTATTCTTAGTCCCAATTACTTGTTTGTTAACTTGTTTCTCCCACTATATGTTGTTTCCAGGAAGAGGTTAGAATTTTTTTTCTTTATCCCTTACTAAAAATTTATGGAGATGTACTTTGGGGTGTGTTTATTTTCATCTGTTGTGTTGAGTCTTCAGTGCCTTCCATCTGGCGACCCAGATCTTTCAGTTCTGAGAAGTTTTCTCATATGGTTTCTTTGATAATTTCCTTCCCCTAGTTTTCTCTGATCTCTCTTTCTGGAAGGCATATTAGTCAGATGTTGTCCCTCTTGTATTAAAATTTTAATTTATTTTGTTTTCTCTCCATACTCTCTGATAGTTGGTTCTGTCTTCTAGGATATTTCCTCAACTTTATCTTTCACCTCATTTATTAAAATTTATTTCAGATATTACAGTTTAAATTTCCAAACACTTGTCTTTATTTTCTGCTAGTTTCTTTAAACAAAACTGTAGGCTCTCTTGGTCTCATAGACATAGCATTTTCTCATCTTTCTGAGAAGAGTAATTGAAGTTTTCTGTTTCCTCTGTTTCACTGTTGTTGTTGCTGTTGTTTTCATTTCTGTCATGTTAAAGACTTTTTCACATAATATGATCTTCACACAATTGTCAGGTCAATATTACTATTTTCCTCATTTTATAGTTAATGGATTTTAGAGAATATATCATTGTTGTATTTTTCTTACCATGGATGCCTAAAAAAGTTATCGTGTACCAACCAAATCCATAGTCCAGCTTCTTCACCAAATTGGATTCTCTATTGAATCCTTAAAGCCTCTTCTTACCCTCCTGTACTTTACCTCCCCTAACCCCCCGAGAGAGTTGTCTTCCTACATGAGACAGTTCTGTTAAAGGAGATCTGATCTTTTTAATGTTTTAAATGAATTATTTCTCCTTCCCTACATCTTCTCCTTGCCATTAGCACTACTAGTTCTGCCTTCTGGGCCATAGAGATGGACCAAATCTAAGTCCCCTTCCATAAGGTAATCCCTCAGATGTTTGAAGGGATGTTGTCATGACTCTCCCATGTCTGCCGTCCCCCAGCCTGAAGAAGCCTAGGCTCTCCTGCTGTATTTCACTCTTGTCAAGCTCTGCTCATTTAACATTCTGGAATGCTTAAAGTCAGCTCCTGGCTATCAAGCTCTCCCTTTAAATATGGTGTCTATAACTCAGTACAGAGACCAGATGAGCCTTGAAGGCTGAGCCCTGAAGGGGATGCTGTCATTGTATCAGTGTGCCCTGTATTAGTTTAGTTTTAAACTGGGAAGTTTCATGGGCTCTAACATCTTTTCTAATAGGTGATAGTTTTGATAAGTTTCTCACAAATTTTAATTCCAGGACTGTGGGCCGTTTACTTTTACTTCCTTCCTTTTTAATTAGCATTACAGGTGTGTTGTCTTTGTTGGTTACTGCTTTTACTTTTAATCTCGTTTTCAAGACCAAATGCAGTTGACCTTAGATAGTAACTCCAAACAGAGGGGCAAAGGTGATATCAAAAAATGGAATGATCTTGTTAATGTAATGTGCATAAATAAAAACATAGCATATGAATATTTAGAAAGGAAAATACAATGTAAAAAACGCAGGGGTTTTCCAGGCACCATATTAAGTATTTTGTACACATTACATTTGACCTTTACAACAATTTTATGAGCTGTGAAATACTGTTATTCCCGTTTTAGAAGTGAGGAAGTGAGGCCAATGCCATATAACTAGGAGAGCCAAAGGTGTGATGCAGCCCTAGACATGCCAGACTCAAGGCTTATAGAGATGAAGCTCACACATTACATCCTGTGCTAATTATAGCTGATAGTGTTGAATGTAATTATCTTATACATTGACCCTTGAACAACATGGCAGGTAGCGGCACTGACCCCCTTCGTGGGGTAGAAAATTCACGTGTAACTTTTAACTCCCTCAGAACTTAACTTGTCCCTCGATATCTGTGAGGGATTGGTTCCAGGGTCCCCCGTGGATAGGAAAATCCGAGGATGCTCAAGTCACTTACGTGAAATCGCGTAGAACAATGCATACATATGACCTACTGAGGCGTGCTGCATCTTTCTCTTTTCTTTAACAGAGCATAGCATAGCAGACATAAAAACTTTCACTTGCTAGATCAAGGTGATGACATTGACATCCTGAATACTAATTTTTATGGTTCTTTAAGGGCAAGGATTAGGTCTTATTCATATTTATATATCCAGTACCAAGCGCACTCCAGGCAATCTGTGATTCATATCATTGCAAGCATGAATATATGAACAAGTACATAATGAATGAATTAATGAAAGAAATGATAAGACAGCAATAACTATTAAAGTTTTTAAGTCTATTAAAGTTATTAGACCTATTTGCCCCTGCACTAAATCCTCAGTAGACTGCTTTGTTTTATGAGCTCATATATCTGCTCTTTGTAATTTTTTCCTTCCTCACTGTCAGTGTTCTAAATGGAACATCTGTAGACATGAGATATGCCTGAAACTCTTTGCAGATGGGAGAGAGTAAAAGGAAGTTGTCCTGGATAGATCATTGCGGCCAAAGGCGAGGAATAAACTCATGTTTGATCCAGGCTATGGCTGCATTCAAGGGCTTTGATCCGAGGTGTGGGTCCAGCTGCAGGGGCATCTGGGGAGTACATTCTTGGTCTCTGACCAAGTCATTGGACAGGGAGGTTTGTCTGAATGAGCACCAGGAAGACACTGGAAACAGACCAGATCCTACATGAAAGGAGTGGACTGAAACCAGTAGAGGGAGTCAGCCCCCTACCAATTTGGTCAACATTTGTGGTCAGGCTCTAGTGCTAGGGTGGAAATGAAATGAGGGCGAGGACCTCGGTGGCCAGACAGACTGTTCCATACTCTGGGATGGATTTAGCTAAGGAGGTTTGCCCAGATTCTCCCAAAGGGTGGGTTAAATTCCTTCTAGGACGCTTGCCCTCAGGCATGGGAGCAATCATAGGTTTTCTGATGCTCTCCCACTAGAGTGAAGAATTTCTAATATACCCCAGAAATTAGGCAAAGCTGATATTCAGGAGACAAATGTATTTTGTCTTCATCAGGGCAGGGCAGAGCTGGACAGGGGCAAAAAGAGGACAAGTTGCTGATGGAAATTCTGTGAGTAGGAGCTTCCTTTTCTTATTTCGACCTTCCACCCTCCAGTTTGTTAATGTCTCTCTCAAAATACACTGCTCTGGACTGCAGATAATACTGCAGAGGTAGTGCTACGAACGCACTGATTTGCAGGGATCCATAAAGGATTTATGTTGTACCAGGCTTTGTGCTAAGTGCTAGGCTTTTACTACTTCATTTACCCTTAAAACAACCCTTTTGCCCCCATCAAGATATAGAGCATTTTCATTACCCCACAAAGGTCCCTCCTGATTTGGGACATATTTATTTATTTGTTGGTTGATTTATTGAATGAAAAACTGAAAATCACTTCATGGGTGGTACATTTTCTTTTTGTATTACATTGGAAGAGAGATTTCGACAAGCTGGGTGGGTATGTCTAGAATGAGGAAAGATACAGAGAGCATGTCAAATAAGAAACGTGTCAAAAGAGATCGTGATATGAATGTGATTGGTACAAATATGATAGTTCCAAGAAAAATGGGAAACTTGCTCTTGGTCAATCAGGAAGTTTAGCCAAAGTATTTTAAAGACTCTCCAGTGTTGGAGGAAGGGGTTATTATAGGGCCACTTGGGGAAGTACAGTCATGAGCTGGAAGGATGTGAGGGAGGAAGAGAGAATATTCTGCTCTTTCTGTTGCCTTAGTGACTCTTGTCTTGCATTAGTTAATCTCAGTTCTTCCTGTGTGTTTTTTGCCATTATTTTTTTAAAGGTATTTATTGATTGACTGATTCCAGAGAGAGAGAAAGAGAGGGGGGAGAGAGAGAGAGAGAAACATGGATTTGTTGTCCCACATATTTATGCATCACTGGTTGCTTTGGTTGATTCTTGTATGTGCCCTGACCAGAGAATTCAGTTGATTTCTTGGCCTATGGGGATGATGCTCTAACCAACTGAGGTAGCTGGCCAGGGCAGGCTTGCCATTATTTTATCTATTTCTGAGTTTATTCTCTAAAAGCTCTAAGGCTGCTCTTTAAACGCCTGGTCCTCTGTATCACCAATCCTATTGGTTTCAGGATTCCTGGATGTTAGTGGGGATGGTGAGGTGGAGACATAGAAAACGTCTAAGATAAAAAGACACGGGCTGGAAGTGGAAGCCTTGGCTGAATTGTATACCCAGCCACATATAGGTTAGGCAAGTTCCCTTGCTCTTTAGTCTCAGCTTTCACATACCTTCAAAATGGGATTGTGTATATGTGTGCATGTGTGTGTGTGTGTATCCTCTGTTGTCCTAGAGAGTTTCTCTGAGTATCAAAAAAGAGAGTGGACATAAATGTGTTTGCAAACTATTGTTGAGACTATCAAAATGTAAAGTTTTATGAGCATCACTGCTGCTATTGTAACACTGCCATTTGGTAGCCCCCATTTAATTTGGAAGCTCCCTAATTCACAGTGACTTGTGTAGAGGGGTCATTACTGTGTTGGAGCCTTAAATGGAGACTTTATCCGGGATTTCTGAAAGGTCATTCAGCCCAGAGTCACATGAGAACAGAAAGCAAATCTTGTTTGTTAATTGGTTTCAAGTACTGTCAGCTTCAAATGGAGGTCTCTGAGGGTCTTGGTTGGCACATCAAGGGGGCGTTCCAAAGGAAAAAGGCAACATTTGACGAGACCTCAGAGCAAATGTGTACTCTTCTCTTTGCTACTCCCTTTCTGAAAAAGAAAACAAATCCTACTGTTAGCGTGCATGTGAGCCTATGTGTATCAGCTCGTTTTAATCCATTTTCCTAAAGCTTTCCTTTGCTTGTTCCATTTTAAGGATAAAATAATCTAACACCGCCATTTTTACATTATTTTTTATTTTAGGACTTTCGCAGTGTTCCTAGAAATTTTGCCCAAGTAGCATTACACCTTCTCTATTTCACAAGTATGCATAAAAAGCCAATATCCATTTATATTCTTCCTGGCATTTTGATGGTAGGAAAAATATCTGAACTTATTTTTAGGATAAGTTACATGGCAGGAAGAATAACAAATATTTGTGGTTGCCTTGGGGACTCAGCTTCTAGATACTACTGATTATGGAAAGGAGGGACAAATTTGGAGATGAAACAGTTTGGTGACTAAGTAATAGAACAGCAGGAGGCCCCGAAAGAAGGGTGGAGAGAGGTAGATCTATGTAAAATACAAGTTCCTAGTCAAATGTTTTCTTTTTGTCCGTTTCGATTATGCTATCCTGCCTTCCTGAGGGAGGAAGACGGTGGGATGCTTTATATAACCATGTGATTTTCTTCAGCTTTTTTTGTTGTAGTAAAGATCAGGGTAGTAGTTTGATCATTTGCTAAATTATTCATAAGATAGAAGTTATTGAAGCCAGGAAATCCAGCTTTTTGTATTCCTGGGTCTTTCTTGGAATAGCCCATCATGTGTGACACCTAAAGATATAGTACCAGCTGCTCACAAATACAAGCTCCTTAGAAGACACAGACTTTATGGGAGCACTAAAAAGGTGTTTGTGGCTTGCTGCTAGCATCTCCAGCAGGCTCTCGCCAGCAGCTCTTTGCTCTGGTCAGTCTCAGAGACGTGGGGACTCTTATGAGCTCTGCTATTTTGTGTAGAGATTAGGGCTAACTGCAGGGTTTAGAGGCCTGGAGAAGATTCTTTCTTTGTTCCCCAGCCACCCTAAAACCTTGGTGGACCTGGAAAGTGGAGGTTCTGGAGGTCAATATTTGTATGGTCTTCTGAGTTGCACACTGCATCCAACTTGCTGTTCCCCCAGGAAACATTTGATGTCACTGGGGACACTCAGGGCCTGCTGGAAAGCGCCCCTAGGCCTCTGTGCTCCTTTTCTTCTGGGGCTGACCAACAATGAAGAAGGAAGTTACTCGCTGGAGGGGGAAGTCAGGCTGGAGACGGGTTGGGAGTAGGATGAAGCCTCAGGGTCTGTGAGGCTCCACAGCTCTCCCCACTCCATTGCATCCGGCCAAGGTCATGATGGGGTGTGTTGCAGGGAGTTTCAGCCTAAGGGAGTGTATATGTGTGAGGCACAGATGACAAGGACTGGGTTTGGTTACCTGAGGTGATAAGGGTTGACAGGCTCACATAGAAAAGTTAGGAAGCACAGATAACAGGCTCTACTGCGCAAATCAGCTGGGAGCCCCTTTGATGAGGGCATAGTGCCAGGTCACGTGACTGGACAGCCACTGCAGAAGCCACCTATCTGGTCACTTTTCCACTGTAAAACTCAGCTCTTTCCTGACTGTACTCTATCTGCATCTCCTGCTGCAGTGGCTGGACAATTCCCCTCTGTCATCACAGATCGCATTCAAGAGGCCCTCTTGACTTCCCAAAAAAAGGAAGTAGAGCAGAATGTTCAAGTGTTTAGATGAACTAACCTTTGAATCCTAGTTCTGCCTCTTATTAGTTGTACGACCTCAGGCAGGTAACTTCTCTGAGTGTCAGCTTTCCTACTCCTACCATGGAATTCATATTAGTACTTAGTTTACAGCTTTGTTGTGAGGATTAAATGAGGTAAGGCAAGTCTAGCCCAGGCTTTGGCTCAAACAGCAGTTGCTGGAACAATCTGTGGTGGCCAACATCATAAGGTCACAGGACATGAAGGTCAGCCGCAAAACCCAGCCTAGCAATTTGAGGCAGAAACCACCTATAGCAACTTTTCTCAGAAGATGACTATGTAAGCTGGCCACACTTGGCTGAAGGAAGTGGGCAGGGGGCAAAGAAGACAGAAGAGTTAAGTGTGTGTCAGTTAATTAAGAGCATAGAATTCCCAGAGTCAGACAGGTTTGTGTTCAGATTCCAGCTCTGCACTTCCTATGTGACCATGAGCACATTACTGAACTTTCTGACCCCTAGTTTCCTCAAGTGCGAATGGGTTAATGATGTCCAGTGTTGTGAGGATTTCATGAATAATGCATGTAAAGTGACTGGCACCCAGCAAGCACCCAACAGATGAGGAGGAGGGAGGGTTGTGAGAATGAAATGAGTGTTTCTGGTCTAGAGTCTTGCAGTGCTGCTCTTCATCTGAGGAGGCGGGAAGGAGACAGGGTGGGTAGTTGGTCAACGGGGTGCTGGTGAAATAGACGTGTCGTCTAGGGCCTCATTTCTGAGCCTCTCTCCTGACTATCCTGTTGCCCTAAAGCCCTTTGCTCCCCAACCATCCCAAGGAGTGGTTTGCCCTTCCCCTTCCCATTCTGCCTCCAAACTCCTGTTATCTTTGTCTAGCTTTGTCACAGCCAGGTTTTGGGAACACAGTACATCTCAACACTTCAGTCTGAGGTGCGAAGGACCACGCAACTCCTTTTCACTTTTAAGGTCACCAGAGGTATTTCTTCTTTAACTCCCCCAAATGGGAAATTAGTAGAGTGAGAAGCAATGGAGGATAGGGTACTTAGCACCCAAGGACTTCCATGTTGCCCTGAAAGGATCCTGCAAGGCGAGCCTGGAGGAACAGGCAAGATCAGCAGGGGAGGAAGAAGGTGTGGGTTTTCCCTGCCTCCCTACTGCATCTGCCTTCTTTGCCTGAGAAAGTGAACCCTGATTCTAGAATTTGAGGTTAATGCTGCTCCCCAAGGAAGAGGGCAACTCAGGACCAGTACCCACCAAGCCAAGCTTAGTCCTGGATTCAGGCTCCCCAGTACCCACAGCCAGCAGCAAAAGCTGGCAAATGCTGAAATGACAGGAATCTTCTCATCCACCCTAGACTTTCCTATCATGAGAAAAAGAGGAACCCTGGAAATTTGGGAAATTTAAAATTTTCAACATCATTTAAAAAGCTTCTGGTTACTTGGGTATTGCACATTCACATACTTGATTTTATATATTGGTTACAAATGAAGTTAGGGCCTTGTGAACTATAATCATCAGTATAAGCACCATAATCACTGAATTTATAGTTCACATGGCAGCTTCTTATACATGATTCAATTCAATTTAATCCTCTTAACAGCCTTGTCAAGTAGGTATTACCATTAACCCTCATTTTACAGTTGAGGAAACAAAGGCTGAGATGTGACTTACTCAAGATCCCAGATCTAGTAACCTCTAGGTTTGTTTTACTTTGGTTTTTCCCCTTAGGTGCATCATTCAGTGTGACGCATAATAAATGATTAATTTCCAGGAAAAGAACTGAGAGAGAAAAAAGGAGAGTACATCTGTGATTCATTGGTACAATTTTTAGGGAAATTTGATTAGTTTAGTATTTCAAGTTTATTTTGACCATCTCTTTTTTTTTTCTTCAAATCAAAGTTTAATTTACTGAAATTGATATGCTGCTTCTCTACAAAACAGGAAGCCCTACCTGTCACAAAAGGCTTGGAAGGATGGGCCTCCTAATTGATCAAGGGCAATGAAGTCTATATCTTATTCAAAGACATAAATGTTTTAGGAGAGGGAGGGAATGTTAAAGATATTGTTTGTCTGTATAAATATACAGAAACATAAGATTGGCAGCTCCATGCAGGGCTTTGGGTAATAACACAAAAGGGAGCGTGAAAAGGACATTGTTGTATGAGTATAAGATATAAAATACCCCAGTCAAGTAGAGGCTTTGGGTGAAGTATTTTTATTACAAATTACAAAGCAAGGACAGAAGCAAAACAGACTGTCAATGGAATATTGCAACTAAAGGACGGTTTTGCATGTTGGATATGCAAATTATCACTATTTTGAAGGTATTCTACCACCTTGGTCTTGAGGAAATTGCTTAACCTATCTAATGGGCATTTTTCTGATCTGTAAAACAGGGACTAACATAGTACTTAACTTATAGGACCAGATCAATGGGGGAAAAAAGGGGACATCTGTAATACTCTCAACAATAAAGATAAAATTTAAAAAAAGAGTATTAAATGAAAAAAAAATTATGTGAAGTGTCTAGTATAAAGGCCACAACAGATATTGGAAACACTTTCCTCCACTACCCCTCACCCCAGCCCCTTTCAGTTATGAAATTCTGAAACACTGTACTTCATCTAGATACATACTGGAAATCTAACTTTCCAAAAATAGAACAAGTAAAAAATTTCTGATTTTCTTTGTAGATACTTTTTAAAAAATCCTCACCCAAGGATATTTTTTTAATTGATATTAGAGAGAGAGGAAGAGAGAGAGAGAAATATCGATGTGTGAGAGAAACATCAATTGGTTGACTGGGATTAAACCTGCAGCCTAAGTATGTGTCTCAACAGGGAATTGAACCGGTAACCTTCTGGTGCACCGGCGACACTCCAACCAACTGAGCCACCTGCCCAGAGCCCTTGCACTTTTCTCGAAGATATTTGTATCCTTCTTCCTTGATTTATTTCTGATTCAGAAGAAAGTTGTGGTTAAGAAGGTAGCTCATTTGGCATTAATAATCCTGAAGGAGGAAAGCATAAGGCAACCAGACACATGGCCTCCATTTTTAATCAGGAAGATAAAAAAAATAAAAATATCAGAAAGATGATAGGTGAGGTCTCATAGTCAGGTATGCTAAAGAATATGGCTCACTGTCCTGGCCGGTTTGGCTCAGTGGTTGTTGCATTCGCTCATGGTCTGAAGGGTCCTGGGTTCGATTTCGGCCAAGGGCACATACCTCAGTTGCAGGCTCCATCCCGGCCCCTGTCAGGCCCATGTGGGGAGGCAACCAGCCCATGTTCCTCTCTCTGTCTCGCTCTCTCTGTCTCTCTCTCCCTTCCATTCTCTCTGAAAAGCAATGGAAAAAATATCCTCTGGTGAGGATTAAAAAAAAAAAAAAGACTGTGGCTCAAAAAATAAGAGCCTAAAGATGAAATAATCAACTAAATGAGTTATCTGACTATGTAATCATAAGTATTTTTATTGGGAAGAAAAGTGAAAGACATTTAAAACATTTATTTGACCAGAGGGACTTTGATAAGAAACTCAGAAATCATGGGTGAGTTTCATTTTCTTTCATGTATTTCTTTATTTTCTAAAGATTTCTATGATGACCATCACTTTTATGAAATGAAAATGTTTTCCCTAAGGATTTGTACAACAGAGAAAAAAGATGGCAAGTAACTGAGAAGAATGTTTAGACACTTGGAGATGAGGCATGCAGGAAAAAATGCTAAAGATAACAAAAAATGTTATTTTAGTTACGGTTCAGTGCTAGAACATGAACAGGAAGAGGGATGCACGATGTAATGGATTATGCAAAGGAACTGGAACCTCTGAACTGCTCTTTTGCTTCAATCTAGAAAAATGTAGCTCAATCAATTCAAAGTAAAACATGCATCAAGAAGTCATTGAAACAGGTGGGAAGTTATTGAGAGCCCTTAAGTTTTCTAAATGACTTTAAAGAGCTTTACAAAGATGATGTTCTTTAAATTCTCAGAGTTAGTCACCTAAATCATAAAGAATGGAAAAGGAGGGATTCAGGAAACTCCACATGAAGTTGATTCTTGGCCAAATCTTGAAATAAATATGGAAAATGTGTTAGTATCACTTGAAACTGGCACGGATTCGCTAAATCAAGGCATATCAAATTACCCCGATTTGGAAGATGTGTAGGAGGGTGCTAGAGTTAATAAATTCGTAAGAATAGTGCATTTTATGTTAGCAAGAGGTTCTCAAAATATTTTTACTTACAGAAAATTTCAAACAAAGCGAAGCGTATAATAAACCTCTACCCACTACCCGTCTTCAACAATTAGCAATATCCTGAGATTTTTGTTTTCTCTGTTACTCTCCCCTCTACCAAGTTTTTTTTGTTGTTGTTGTTGGTACTGGAATATTTTAAAGCAAATCACAGATATTTTATCATTTTACTTATAAGTACTTAGGTACGAGAAGATATATAACAAAGTCTTTCATGACCTGCTTGAAGATGAGTTGGAGAAATAGGAACTGGATAAGAGTCAACCAAGAGAATGGTATTAGCATGAATCTTGACTAAATCACGTTGGCCAACGGTTTGCAATTGACCTTGAAGATGGGTTATAAGGGGACTGTCCCATGAGGTTTTGTTCTTTTCCCAGTCTTATGAGGCACGTTCTAGCAATGATTTGGATGAATATATGTAAAGCATGTTTAGCAAATTTGCCAACAATACATAGTTTTTAGTGAGTATACAATGTATTACATAAAAGAATCGAGTATCATCAAGCAGGAAGGACAGGCTGGGGCCATGAGGTTGACATTTAAATGATACACACACAGGGTGAGGATCCTGACATAGAGGTAGTTCATGTGAAAATGATCTCTGGGTTTTACCAGACCACAATTCTCAACATGAGTACCTAAAATATTAGGCGGTGCCAATTAAAGTTAAGTTTCCAGATCAAGGATCTAATAACTCCACTATATCTGTAGGATTCTCCTCAGTTTAGAGCAGTGTGTTTTGAGAGGGGCATTAACAAACCAGAGGGCTTATAGCAGAGGGTAATTAGGGGGACATGAGACCTAGCAGTTGTGATAGGTAAAGAACGGTAATGGGAGCTGGGGTTATTTAACCTCAAGAAAAGGAAATTTGAGGATGATGGGATTTATATATTGGCTATCATTGAGGATTTGGAAAAAAACTTTTTTAATTGAAGAAGTAAACACACTCTGTGTTTCTTCATAGCTTAAAACTGGATCAATGAGTGGAAGTTGGAATGAAACAAAATCTTGGGTCAAGATAAGAGCTTCCTAGCAATTACAGATGTTTGGCAATGGCCCCTACTACATGGACATGCTCTTCTGTCCCCATTAGAAAAGTTTACTACAGAAGTTAAATACCTAAGAATTCTGTAGAAATGAATTGGCCACTTGGAAGAAGTTTGAAAGCTTGGCTATACATTGGAATCACATGAAGGACTTTAAAAGTGACCAGTGCCTGGGCCCAGTCCCCAGAGATTCTAATGCAATTGCTCTGGATAGGGCTGGAAAAAGTCCCAGGCAATTTCCCTGTGCAGTCAGGGCTGGGAACCTTGGAGTGCATGGACTCTAAGAATCCTTTCAACTTTGAGATTATTTTTCATCTGAAAAAGATATGTCACTTTCATGGGGTATTTAAAAAGTTAGAATGGTAGAAAGTTTGAAGATGACAGTGAAGTCAGAGAGAAAACTGAGCTCAGGGTAGAAAACACTATTGTTTAAGTGACACTAAAATTGCCAGAGGTCACCAGTGTTAGGGGTGGTGAGAACAGCACCAGGTGTTAGACCAGTGGGGTCAGACCAGACCTTGGTTCAGCAACCTTGGTACTTGAGTTCTGGCTAGGAAAGAATTTAGAGTCAAGTCTCATACTACAAGAGAAAGTTTATTTAGAATGCCACAGAGGTAGAAGAAGTGAGCAGTAGAAGAAATGGGCTCATGCCCGACCTGAGTGGCTCAGTGGTTGAGCATTGACCTATGGTCCAGGAGATCGAGATTCGATTGCTGGTCAGGGCACGTGCCTGGGTTTCCGGCTTGATCCCCAGTGGGGGGCATGCAGGAGGCAGCCAATCAATGACTCTCTCATCATTGATGTTTCTATCTTTCTCCCTCTCTCCCTTCCTCTCTCTGAAATCAACAAAGATATATTTAAAAAGAAAAAATAGAAAGAAATGGGCTCAGGAAACCAGTTATAGAGGCAAAAGAAGGGTCCTTGGAGCTTAGGAGAGAGAAAGGTAAAGTTAACTTCCTTGGGGGAAGAAATGAGGGAGGGGAAAGGCGGGAAAGTGCCCTGGGTTCTCCATCGTAAGGGCTCCTAAGGGTGGAGATTTTAGGGGAAGTCTCAGGGGAGGATCTCAATAGAATATTCATCAGCTTTCCAGGTGAGTCCTTTCAGGGTCATGGTCTCTGCTGATTGGTTGGCAACGGGACAGGGGATCATTAGTCACTGCAGCTGGTCCTGGTATCACCTGCCCGGTTTTGCTGCTTTTCTGGGCCTGGAGCTGAAATATAACTGAGACCTAGATGTTAACTCTAGAGAGGAAAGGTCAAGGGGTCTAAACTGCATGACCAGTGGTATAAAGGTCAGGGGATCTAAACCACATGACCAGTGATATAATAGAGGAGGAAAGGTCACCCTGGGGGGTGGGGGGGAGGTCCTTGTTTTCCTAGTTTTTCCTGTTGCTAGGCACCCAGAGCTTTGTGCCCTGGTGACCTTCTGTACCTGGCCCATCATCCTGGCTCTGCTCATATCTGTCTAACTGCCTACTACACCAGGAGAGAGTTCAACTTGGAGGAGAAGGATTCCTGTATAGTTGCAAAGAAGGTAGTAATGAGGTTGAGTGGGAATGGTACAATGGGAGAGAGGGTGACTGAAGAAGATGGGGGTCTGAAGAAAATGCTAAAGCCAGGATGGTCCTGGACAAACTGGGGCAGGTTGTCACTCTAAGAGTGCCCCACAAGCTCCTAAATGAGGCGGCACAGGAAACCTAGTTATCCCACTCACTCCCCTTGCAGAGTGAAGATGTGTTGTGTATGCATCTGAATGCATCACATTGGCATAGTGAGCAACTGCAAAGGTTAAAATCCTGTTCACTAGTTGTTTATTCCAGGGATAGTGCCTTGCTTGCTTGCCTGGTATCTTGCCAGGGTGCTGGCATTGGGCTTAGTAGCTTCCTTTGGGGCAACTTGGAATTCCTTACCCTACTCCTCCCTCCCAACCCCTACTGAAACCTCCAAAATGATTTGAAGCTTGTTTCTTTGAAGAACTTTTAAGAAATTCCCTGGCAGCTATTTCAGTCCTCCTCCCACCATTGTGTTAAACAATCCTGAAGGTGACTTCACAAAGTTGGCTGGTTTCAGGGTGATAAACGAGGGCGGCTGAGGGAACTGTCCATTGGGAACTGATGGGAGACATGCTACCCCCACATACCTTCATAATCTCTTTCTTATAAAAACAGAGAATTATGGGTGGGATATGTTGAGTTGTTTACCAAAATAGCATGTAGAAAATTCTTCTGAAATCATGGGGAAAAGGCTAATGGTCGTGCTTTAAATATAAAGAATAAACTGGGAAGTCTTCACCCCACTGTACCCCTAAGGGGCCTCACAACTGCTCTTCTCTCTGTTTTTTCTTAAATTATCAGTCATTTCCTTGGGGGTAGCTACAGTGAATTATGAGTTAAAGCAGTAGTTTTCAAAGTGTGGTCTGTGGACCAGCAGCAGCATCACCTGGCAACTTGTTAGACATGCAGATTCTCTGGCCTCACCCCAGACAGACTGAATCAGAAACTTTGAGGTTGGGGCCCAGCAGTTTTTGTTTTAAGCCTTCCAGGTGATTCTGAGCAGGTTTACGGTTGAAAACTGGATTACAGAAACTCCATTTTTAGAAGAAATGTAGAAAACAAAACTATGAGCCAAAGAAACTTCAGTCTTAACCACTAAGCCAGCGTGGGGAGTGGGGTTGACCTTTGCTTAGTAAAATAGGTCAAGTTACAGGAGAGAAAATCTGTAAGAGAAAAGAGTAAAATTAAACAGAATCAGAATGAGCAGGCAGTAGCCAATCTAATTAACTCATGTCATTACAAAATTAGAAAGACACTAGTCAAATGATTATGATTACTGATTCAGACCTACATAAAAAGAAGTTGTATGATATAAATTGAATTTCTTAATATGCTGTATTTTGTTCCACCTTGGAGATGTGCCTTGTGAAAATATTATGTCTAGTGGGCTCTGGCCAGTCCTAATTGAAGCTCTATGTTGACAGGAAAATAGAAACTTGCTGAATTTTAAGAAGATGATTTGGCTGTTACAATTTTATTTTTTTGGAATAACAGATGCCAAAAATGTGAAAAAAGTTATGATCTTAATCATAGCAAATCAACCACAACAACAACAACAACAGTAATTGTAACTACAGTTACCGGTTATTGAGTGCCTATGAAGAGCCGACACCGCTGTGTGTCGGCTAGGGATAAAGTTGTGGATAAGCAGACATGGTCCTTGCCCTCTAAACCAGTGGTTCTCAACCTTGGCTGCATACCAGATGCCCCAGGAAACCATTAAAGAATAGCAGTGCTGAGGCTCCATCTCAGTTATTTGGATTTAATTAGTTTGGGGTGAGACTCTGGAGTAGGTACTTTCACAAAGTTCTCTAGTGAATCTAATGTGCCACCAGAATTGAGAATGACTGGTGTGGTGGAACACTGAAACACGTAGATAATTAATTACAATAGCCTTAAGTGATATGAAAAATGAGCTTAGAGTGATACGAGGAGTGCCGGCTAGTGTGGAATTCATGGGAAGGGGTCTCTGAGGCATCCTTGAGGAAGTAACTTTTTAGCTGGAACCTGAAGGCTGAGTAGAAAATAGCTAAGCAAAGGGAGTGGGAGAAGAATATTCCAGGCAGAGTAAAAAAATTGCTCTAGGGCCCTGTGGCAGGGGAGGAATGGTGAATTGAGGGCTAAAGGGAGACCCTTCTTTAAAAAGATTATTTAGCTGCTACAATTTTATTTTCTTGGAGTTATATGGTAAAGAATCACAGATACCAAAAATGGGAAAAAAGTTGTGAAATGTGAAAAGAGTGAAGGGGCAGAACATGTAGGGTCTATGGTTTACATGAAGGATTTTTATCTTTATTCTAAAGTAATTGGGAACTATGAAGTGTTTTAAGTAACTAGTGGGTGACGTGATCATGTAGACACTTTGAAAGGATTGCTTTGGCTGCAGTGTGGAAAGCACTGTCAAGAGGCAAGAGTGGATGCAGGGATGTTAGGGGTGTGCTGTAGGAGGTGGTAGTGGTTGGAATAAGAAGGGGGCACTGTGGCCTGGCTGGGTGTGGCTCAGTGGCTGAGCATCGACCTAGGATCCAGGAGATCGTGGTTCCATTCCTGGTCAGGGCACATGCCTGTGTTGCAGGCTGGATCCCCAGTCAGGGAAGTGCAGGAGGCAGCCGATCAATGACAACTCTCACATCATTGATGTTTCTATGTCTCTCCCGCTCTTTGTTCCTCTCTCTGAAATCAATAAAGATATATTTTTTAAAAAAAGAAAAAGAAGAAGGGGGCAGTGTGATGGAGGGGGATGGGTAGGCATCAGAGTCTTTGGGAGGTAGAATCTCAGGACTGGATACAAGATCTCAGTAACATTTGCTGACTGAGTGGGTTGCCTGGATGTGAAGGGCCAGGGTGTGGAGGGAAAGGAGGAGGGATGCCATTGTTCTTGGTATCACAACTGGATGATTAGTAGAGATGTTCACTGAGCTATGGATATTAAGATATGGAAAGCTATAGGAGGAACAGGTTTTGTGGGGAGGGGGAAAGCATGAATTCTGTTTGGGTAAAATAGGTTTGAGGTGCCTATGAGTCATCTAAGCTAAAAGGTCGAGGAGGCAGTTGAAAGGGCAAGAACACATAAGTCTGTACTAAATATGTTAGAGTATTTCCCACATATGGACAGTAGTAACTGAGGCCATGGGGCTGGTTGGGATCATTCTAATTACTCTTTTCATAGAGAACTTATGTCCTCACATCAACTTCCCAAAGTAAGTGATGGAATTTTAGCCTAGAAAATGAGGATTTAGAAAGGTTAAGTAATTTGCCCAAGTCACACAGCTAGTAAAAGTCAAGGTTGTGATGCCATCCTATTGGGTCATTACATAGTCATAAATAAGAAGATGCATTATTACCCAAGTGTAATGCCTCTCTTTAATCACAGTGACTGATTCTCTGAAACAATGCAGTTAACCATGCTTGCTTAGAAAGAACTAAATGTGTAGTTCCTTCTATTATAAACATATCATTTGAGTCTATTATTTTTGGTAATTCAGTGAGAAAATATTCCATGGAGTTTATGACTAAGCTCTGGGATCCAGGTTTGGGATTTACTGCCCAAACATCTGTCTTCTTGCTTCTACAACACATGCAAACTGAAGTTGAGGTTGCCTGGCAGCTCACTAAAAATAGAACCATGGAGTTAAGAAGTTAAAACACATTTGTAATAATCAAATAAACCTCCCCCCTTTTCTTGATGGAAACCATTGTGTACTAAAAATTCAAATCAATCTTATCCATTCATTTATTCAACTGACATATGGAATACTGACATAAGCCAGACCCTTTGATGGTTTCTGGAGATCTAAAAGGTACACTCTGTTCTCAAGATCTTCTCCGCTATGAGTATGACACGGGTGAAGCGCCATTATAGTACTGTGGGCGGGGTGTTGAGACAGATGCAAAGGAGGGTATTTAATTCATCATTAGAGGAGGAGCAAGAGACTTTCAGGAAGACTTCCTGGAAGTGGTGACACATAAACTGATGATCCTCAGCCTCAATTTCCTCATAAGTTGGAGTTAGCTAGATAAAGAAGAGAGGAAAGAAGAGTGTTTTAAGCAAAAGAAAGAAACAGGAACATCGTAGAAGTCATGAGGATGTGAAAAAGAAGGGCCAATTTGGAGACTTATACCTTGAACTATACCTGAATTGTGTGGGGAAATGGCCTTAAAATTGTTGTTAAAGAGTTTGAATTTTATTTTGAGACACATGGGAATCACTGAAGAAGCTGACACTGGTAGGTAGCATAATCACATCTTCATTGTTGTATTGATCATGTTAGCTTCAAAACTGAGGATGGGTTGGAAGGGGAAGAGCCTAAATGTGGGCAGGCCTCTACAGACATTGTAGGAGTTCGGCCAGAAATAAAGAGTGAACAAATGGATTTGAGAGATATTTAGTGGGTATAATCAATAAAACTTGGAGTCTGATTGAAGGAATGAGTCGAGAGAAACTGGGGGCATGTTAGTGACTTTCACTGAGACGACAATGCAGAAAAATTAGAGAAAGAACATTAGTTTTAGACATGGTGAGTTTGGCTGTAGAACATCAAAACAGAGATGTCCAGTGGGTGACTAGAATTATAGAATGGGAGTCCAGAGAAAGCCCTGGGCTGGAGGTATACATCAGAGTCATCACTATAGCGATGAGGGAGTCATCCCCATAAGGATTAGGAAGTCATCACCATTCAGTTGGGTGTATGTATATGAAGTGAGATGAGCCAAGGTTCCAAGATGGAGCTCTGGGGTGCATCCCTATTTACAGGATATGAGGAGAAAGAGGAGCCAGCCAAGTAGAGGTCAGAGAAATAGGAGGACTACTAGCAGAACCCAGTATCATGGGAGCCAAGAAAGGAGAGAGTTTTTACTTTTATTTGATTTTAAAAATATATCTTTATTGATTTCAGAGAGAGGAAGGAAGAGAGAGAGAGAGACAGAAACATCAATGATGAGAGAGTCATTGATCGGCTGCCTCCTGCACGCCCCCAACTGGGGATCGAGCGACAACCCGGGCACGTGCCCTGACCGGGAATCGAACCGTGATCTCCTGGATCCTAGGCCAACACTCAACCGCTGAGCCAAGAGAGTTTTTACTTTTAGTTTTTTTGTTAATCTTCACCTGAGGATATTTTTTCCCACTGCTTTTTAGAGAGGGTGGAAGGGAGGAAGGGAGGGAGGGAGGGAGAGAGAGAGAGAAAAAACACACATAGTTGTGAGAGAGACACATTCCCTGGTTGCCTCCCACATGCACCTGACTGGGGAGGGGGAGAACCCGCAACCCAGGTACATGCACTTGACCGGGAATTGAACCTGCGACCCTTTGGCAGGCTGATGTTAAAACCACTGAGCCACACCTGCCAGGGCAGGAGTTTTTGTAGTCAGAAGTTAACAGCATCAAATTCTATAGGAAGTGTAAATACTATAAAGCGTCCATTGGATATTTGTGTGAGTGGCTTTAGGGAAATAGTGGAGCAGAAGTCAAGTGTGGTGGATCAAAGAGTGAGTGGGCTGTGGGGAGGTGGAGTTAGGAGTGCGCGGAGTACAAGGAGAAAATAAAACCCAAGTTAAAGGAATTCAAATGATTAGAACTGATGTGGCATGGATCAGCTCATTGGGGATGCTGAGGGAGAGAGCTGAAGGTAAGAAGAGTGGAATGAACATACCAGCACCACATAAAGCTCTAAGAAGAGAGGAGGTAGCCTTTTCCCCACTCAGTCCTGAGAGAATAGGTGGAGGGTGGGCCCAACAGTGTCTTTGTAATTCAAGTTAACTATCTTGTCCCTAAATATGGGTCTACCAATGTGTCATTCTCAGAGGTCAGTTGTAGGCAACGAAGACTTTCCCAGAAGATGGAGTAAAATTTTCCTCTTCAAGTCATATGTTCCCCAGAGTTTTTGGGTTTGCAAGAATTTCTAGAAAGAATTTTAAATATTTTAGCCATCATTTCCAAGAACCATAATATATGCTTCCTTTTGTTGGGTATCCTGAGCTTTAGCTGAGGTGAATAAATAGTTTCCCCTCCATTAAGAACATTATTGTAATTCCAAAGAAGAAAAGGCATATGGAATCACTCTCATCTGCTTTGGCCCTCCAAGTCTGCTTCCTTGTCTGCTGCACTCCTACCTTGGGGAGTCTGTGCAAATGAGAAAGCAGACCACCTGGTTGTGAGCAAGAAGTGCACAGATTGTGCTGTACATACGGTTCCTGTGTCTCTACATTGCATCTGTATTCTACAGGCAGCCTGGGTCTTATAGGGAAAGACAATCTATTTCACCTTGTGGAATAAAAAGAATGAGAATCCTGTGAAACCAAACATGCAAAAGATGGATATAGAAGGCACAACCCCCACTTTTTGTTTAACAGTTTTTTACCCTGTAGAAAAATCATGGCAAGATAGCTTGGTGAACATCAAGTAACAATGGGGGCAGTTAGTTTTATTGTTTTAGGGGGGTCGTCTTTCATCATTATGGGGAAAGAACTTTCTGGGAAATGGTGTACTTGAGTCGTGGGCTCCAGACCACGGGGACACACCACACTGACCAATTCTTTTGGTTGTCTTTTTACTCCATGCATATGACTCCAACTCACCAAATTTACACATTCTTTCCTCATTCAGGGTACAAAATTGAGAAGGACACCACTTTCTTAGTTGTATTCTGGATTTGAGGAAATACTCAGGTCAAAAGATTGAACACTTTTTTTTTTTAAATTCTCACCGGAGACTATTTTTTCCACTGTTCCTTCAGAGAGAGTGGAAGGGGGAGAGAGAAGGAGAAACATTGATGTGAGAGAGACACATCAATTGGTTGCCTCCCACACATGCCCTGGGGCCGGGGATTGAGCATGTAACCAAGGCATGTGCCTTTGGCTGGAATAGAACCCGGGACCCTTCAGTCCACCAACTGACACTCCAACCACTGAGCCAAACCGGCCAGGGCTTAAACGTACTTTTTAAAGTGTGGGCAGTTTTGGTAGGAGCTGCTCTCATCTGTCATGTGTTGGTCTTACTAGTGTTGCTCAAGGAGGACTCTCCTTTCTCCAAGGTCCAGGGACCTTTCTCTAACCCCTCCCGCCTTCCACCTTATTAAATGAGTACAGAAAATATGCTCTAAAAATATCTAGGGGATTCTTGAACTGCCCCTTCCAAATATTAGTTGTATCTGTCACACCCTTGGTAGGAACTAGATATTAATTTAAGATTGAGTTTTCACATTAGTATCTGAAGTGCCCAATACTTAGTGTTGATGGCTGAAGACAGCTGCTGCTTAGATACCAGATATCTGTGACAAAATTACCATGGACATTTAGAAACTTGATCATATCTTATCCAGACAGTGGCCCCTCTTGTACTGATATATATAACAGCAGAGGTGCCTAGGAGGAGGTGCCAAATCTTCCTCAAGATAAAGCTTTGAGTCTACCTAAAGCCTGACCAAGTGAGACCTGATGATTCTACCTCAAAATATACAAAAGAGATTACATTGATCTGGAAAGAATGAATGAATGGGGACCCAGAGGTGGCTGCTTGGAAGTAAGAAAGGTCATGTGGTAAAATATTTTAAGAATTGTTCGTGCAGAAGGGGATGAACATGCAGGCCTGAGACTGCTATCCTTGGGGGACCTGCCTGCAGGGTTGGTCCATGGCTAATGTTTGGGAGCTAGTATTTCAGTAGGGTTTTGACCATTCTGAGAACTGATGGGGTTGGCTTGCTGAGCCTGGACTATTTGTGCTGGGCACCTGCTTTCCTTTTGGGAATTTGGAATATTGGTGTATGCTGGGTGGAAGGTGCCTGTGTGACTGGCCCCTAAAGAAAGACCTGGGAACTGGGTCTCTGGTGTGCTTCCTTGATAGCCAACATTTCACATGTGTTGTCAAAACTCATTCCCTGGAGAATTAAGTGTGTCCTATGGTCTCTACTGGGGAAAGACCCTTGGAAACTTGCATCTGGTTTCCCCCAGACTTTTTTCTGTACTTTTTTTTTTTCTCTTTGCTGATTTTGCTTCATACCCTTTCACTATAATGAATGTTAGCCACAAGTATAACTATATGCTGAGTGCCATGAGTCCTCCTAGTGAATCTATAATCTTCTAGAGATGTCTATGCCTTTACCCAATGAGAACACACTGCACACATTATTCTATATCTTGCTCTTAACAAATAAAATGTTTGAAGACAGTTTGCATCAACATTCATGGATCTCAATCTTTTCCATGCCTGCATAGTATTATGTATAGCTGTACCAGAATTTATATAACCAGATCTCAATTAATGAACTTTTAGTTATTTTTAGTCTTGCTATTACAAATAATGCTGCATTGACCACCCCTATATGTACATCTTTTAATACATTCATAAGTATTACCAGCAGGTTAAATTCCCAGAAGTAGAATTCTTGGATCAAAGGATATATGTATTTGACCCTTTGATAGATACTGCAAAATTACCCCCCACCACAGAGATAGTATGAATTTTTACTCTCATCAACATGTAAGATGTGCCTGTTTCCCCACATCCTCATTGATATATACAATTTCTTTATTGAATTTTCAGTAAAATTCACTCTTTCAGGTGTACAGTTTATGAATTTTAATAAATATATAGTCATTTAACCACCACTACAATCAAGAGTATTCTGTCATCTCAAAAAGTTCCCTTGTGACCCTGTGCAGCTAATTCTCTGTCTCTGCACATTTGCACACTGACTTAATTTTTTGTCCTTAGTTATGCCTTTTCCAGAATAGCATATAAATGAAATCATACAGTATACATAGTCTTTTGAGTCTGACTTCTTTCACTTAGCATAATGCTTTTGAGATTCATCCATATTGTTGCATTTATCAGTAGTTTATGCCCTTTTAATTGCTGAGTAGAATTCCATTATATGGTTTTATTACAGTTTGGGTACATTCACTCACTAGTTGATGGGCATTTGGGTTGTTTTGAGTTTTTGGTGATGAATAAAGCCTTTAGAAATATTTAAGTACAGGTTTTTGTGTAGACATATGTTTTTACTCTCCTTGGGTAAATACCTAAGAGTGGTCATAGGATAAGTATATGTTTGATTTCATAAGAAACTGATAAACTCTTTCAAAAGTGTCTGTGCTATTTTACATTCTTAGCAGCAATGTATAAGAGTTCCAGTTGCTCTGCGTACTTGTCAACGTTTTGTAGTGTCAATATTTTTATTTTGGCCATGTCAATAAGTATATAATATTATATATTTATCAAACTTTTAAAATTTGCTATTCTGATAAGTGGTAAAGGTATCTCATTGTTTTTTATTGACACTTATTTAATTAAGGGTAATTAGAATATATTTAATATACTGAGATTATATATTTCTTTTTTTGAATTGTCTATTCAAATGCTTTGCCCATCTTTTTATTAGGTGGGCTGATCATTTTCCTAATGATTTTAAATGACTACATATATTAAGGAAACCAACTATTTCATGGTTGTTGTAAACATTTTCCCCAGTATGTCATTTTTTACTTTGTTTATGGCATATTTTGCTGCAAAAATATTTTTGTTGCTCCTGACTTTTGTACCTCATGAGTACAAAAATGAGCAGGTATAAATGAGAGAATTTATGAATGTAAGGTACAGAACACAGAGGACTGTAAGGCTAGTTTACCTGGGTGGGTTCACCCCCACCCCGTCATTACCCCCACACTAGTGATATATGTATGGCCAGTACAGATTTTCTCAGTCTTTCTCATTGGCTACAAATAACCAAGGCTTGTTGAGAAATGCAGCTGCTTTGAGAAACTGTAGAGTCCCCAGGGCATAATTCTTCAATTTCAGACATGGAAGAGGATTCATTTAGTGGAAGCAATGTGCTTACTGCAGAGGCCATCAATACACTAGATTGTTACGCTTGCTGGCTGGGACACAGGGAATTCCTGTCTGCAGTCTCAGTGATATCACTTTGATGGAAACAACCCTCCTCCTTGCCAACCTTATATTTGAATATGGGATTCCACAATGTCCACAAAGACCTATTGTGCTCCATGCAATCTATGGGCAAAATAATTTAGGAGAGGCCAGAGGGGTGTGGGTGAGGAGGTAGACAGTATGGTGGGAGGAAGCGAGGAGAGGGGAGCGAGGGAAGGAGACCCTTGCTTCCTTATTTCCCACACACAGAGTCCATGTTGGCATGTGATTTTTGCAGTCATTTAACATTTTTAGAGTCAGGCACACCAAGTGCAAAGTCAGTTACTTGCTGTTAATCTGAGAAGAGCACAACACACAGCAAGAACTGTGGGGTGGAGATCGTGGGGCTGGCAGAATCTGATTGGCAGGAAGAGCTTGTTCCTCCATCCCCCAACCCACGTCTCCACTGCCTGTATGTCACTGGATGGGCCCTTCCCAACCAAAGCAGACCCTCTGAGGCATCCACCCAGGATCAGCCAGGCTTGTTTAAGATAAATGCACTCCTTTTCTTACTAAAGATAGCTGTGAACTGAGAATACAAAGAGGAGAAATAAAAGAGCACAAAAAAAGCAAATAACTTCCTCTGAAGTTGGTGGTTCAAAAAAAACCCAGTAGACTAGGACATGAGTTATTTACTCAATTACTTGTCTCTCTACCTCTCTTTTCATTCGCCCTCATTGCCATCACCATCTTTCTTCTGCTCTCATTCTCTGTCTTTCCTGTGTCCATCTTGTTTTCCTTCAGTCTCCTTTGCCACTTGCCCTTTAACTAGCTGGTCATCATCAGAGGAAGTTCATTTTTAGCATTTGTGTGTTTATTGACATTGTATTGACTTCCTTGATTTAAATACAGGCAGGAAAAAAACAACAACCAAATTAAACTCCCTTATCTTCAAACTTGACTCTCGATTCATTAATTGGGAAAATATGGGGGTAAGGGGAACATGTGTGAAATAGACTAAGATCTTTCCCTTTCCATTTGGGTGAGCTCTTTTGCACTGGGTCAACTGAGAAGAAATGAACCTGAGTAATTCTACACGTCTCTAATGCAGGGCCGTGGTTGAAGCAGTAGAGTGGAGTGGAGAGACTAGGACCAAATTCTTCCACTGCTCTTTGCAAGAGTTATGACTTTGAGCAAGTCATCCTGTCTGAGAATAACAATCTCAGCCTCTGACATTTAGCTGTAAGATTCTGACTGTCAGGGACTGAAGATTATTTATTTATTTATTTATTTATTTATTTATTTATTTATTTGGAGGCTTAGAGATGGTGTATTTTAAAAGGTACAACATTGTCTGGTGTCATTAGTGACAACAGTCCAGATAGCTCCCCCAGCCAAGTCATGAGTCATTTTTCATTTCTGGATGATGGGATTGGTTCCCACACAGCACTCGTACCATGTACCAGGCACTGTATTAAGCCTCAGTCATGTGGTACAGGGTAGGGCGGTGGTGAAAAGCCTAGCCTCTGGGCCCAGGATGCTTGTGCTTAATTCTTGATCCCAACATTTACATCAGTGTAACTTGGAGGAAGTTACTTACCTCTGCGACTCAGTTTCCTCATCGTAAAGTGACAATGATGATGACAACGGTAACTATAATTATGACCTTCTTTAGAAGTAGCATCTTTGCAAATGTAAATAATTATCTCAAGATGAGATGATTCTGGATTTAAAGTGGGCCCTAAATCCGATGACTGATGTCCTGATAAATGAAAGGAGAAGGAAAAGGCCATGTGCAAACAGGCAGAGATTGAGGTGATGCAGTCACAAGCCAAGGAACCCCAGGAGCCAGTAGAAGCTGGAATAGGCAAGAAAGAAATCTTCTCCAGAGCCTTTGGCTCTGTTGACATCTTGATTCTGGACTTCTGGCCTCCAAATTGTGCGAGGATAAATTTCTGTTGTTTTAAGTCACCAAGTTTGTGGTAATTTGTAGTGATAGTCCTAGGAAACTGATATAGATGATATAGTACATTTACCTCATAGGATTGTAGTGAGGGCTAAATTAGTTGCTATGTTTCAAGTGCTAAGAGCAGAATCTGGAATCCAGTGAGGGCTCTAAGTGTAGACTGTTTGTTACGTTTTGTTAGATCATCGTATCTTACCTAGCAACCCTATGATGTAGGTACTATTATGACTTCCATTTTCCACATGGCAAAATGGAGCTTAGAGAGACTGAGTGAAGATGAGCTTGTCTGGACTCTGCTTTCATTTGAACCACCCCTCAGAAGTCTGTGGAGTTTGGCTTTCTGCTGATGGATCCTGGTGACCTTGGCTCGGCAATCCCTCAGGGTGATGACCTCTCAGCCAATGTTCCTTAGTTTTGTGTCACCAAGACCAGAAGATGTAGAGAAGACCTCCCATGTGATGGTGTTTACTCTTCCTTGATGCGTCTTTGTAGCCCAGGTCTTGGCACAAGCTGCACTCCAACCGAGTCAGGGCCTCTTCTGGCTGTGTGGTTGGCCCATGTTGTGAGCTCACTGGGGTAGCCTCAGTACTTCCTCACAAGAGGCAGGGGTGTGCTGTCTAAAAGTCCACACCCTCCTTGTCCAAGGACTTCAAAAGCCCCCCATGGTGGTGCTGAGTATAGATTATACAAATGACTAGAAATAAGATTGCTTTAGGTAAGGGGAATCTCTCACCGGAACGTGCAAGGCCCTACAAGACATGCAACTGGTTATCCCCCAGATCATCTCTTACTATTCTCCCCCTCATCATTCTCCACGCCACACTGGCCTCCTGGTCAGGCACTGTCCCATCTCAGGGCCTTTGCACATGCAGTTCTGGTTGTCTTAAATGCCCTCGACCTGGAGGTATGCATGCATTCTCCTTATACTCAGTACTCAGTATCACCATCTCAGAGAGGCCTTTCCTAATCACCCTATCCTTCCTCTTCACTCTTCCTTTTCTTTCCTTCCTTAGCAGTTATAATTATGTAATGCACTATAAATTTTACTTAGTTATCTTGTTCATTGTCTTTTCCTCCAAACTAGAATATAGCACCATGAGGATGGGGTCATTTCTCTGTTTTGTTCACTGCTGTAGCTCAGAGCCCAGGGCTGGTCCAGTGTATAGTATAACACATTCAATAAATAACTGTTGAATGACTAATTTAAAGAATTAATGAAGCACAGTCCCTCCCCAACAACAACTGTAGCACTCTCAAACTGAAGTGGGTCAACCCATTAAATATTTAGAGGAAGCCCATGAAGAGAGGACTATGGAACAGCTGAGCTCTGAAGCATATGGAAGGGAGCACAGCCTCCGACTGAGCTTGATTTGGAAGGAAACAAGGAAAAAGACTTGGTAGAGAAAGGAGGATTGAATTCCAAGTGAAGGAAATCTCAGAAATTTCTCAGGTAGTCAGAATCCAAACTCATTTATTCGTCCAGCTGGGAAGACAGCAATGAGCAAGCCAGGCAAAAGAAAACAAGAGAACTTACATTCTAATGGTTGTAATGTTTACTGGAATGGTGAGGTGGGCAGGGCTGAAATTTTGGAAGGGCTGAGAGGTTCAGGTAGACCAGTGTGGCTTTCACCTGGCAGTAGGAAAGTACCTTAGATGCTCGATCAGGAAGTGCTCTGGGAATGTTAACTATGGAAGGTTTCTGTAGCCACACGAAGGATGGATTCTGCTAGGGAAGGGGACAGAAAGGGAGGAGATACCAGAAAGGGCTGTTGTAGAAAAGGTGAGGGTGACTGGAACAGGGGGGCAGATAGTGCCTAGAAGAGGGTGGATCTAAGGCAGCTGGAATGAAGCAACCAAGAAAGGATCTTAAAGCCTGAGTGTGAGGAGTACTTAAATATACCACCAAGAAGAATCTCTGATGGAGAGGAAGGGAGATGGCAGAGATGGTGTGGAGACTTTGGGAATTGAGGGAATGGCAAAGGCAGATTAGGGCCAGTTCCCTGAGCTTCAGTGATTGTTCTGTCCCTGGGCTGCACAGGAAGGACCATAGCCCTGCACTGTTTGTTCGCCAGTGCTCAGCCATGTTAGCTGTTTCGTGCTCTATAGACGAGCCAAGCTTAGTCCGGATGTGACCCATCAGAAATTGGAAACAATTTGAATCTAGTGAGTCACACTAGATCTACAGAGCAAAACTTTTGTTTTTGCCTGAAACCCACCACATCTGCCAACACCTCAAACCTTTTCATTAATGGAGTAAAATTGTAAGATACTACATCTTTGGTATCATGAAGCTGATATGCTGGGGTTTCTCTGTACAGCAGAATTTTGACAAAGGACAAAATTAAATAAATCTGAGCTTCACTTTAATAGGATACTAATTTTGCTTTAATAAGATGGCATGATGACTGTTTCTGTAAAAATCAAAAACTTTTATTTTTTGCCTCCGACATAGCTAATTTGGCTTGAAATCAGTCTGTCTCTACTCAAAGCTTAGGTTTCCTTCAGTCTTGTTTCTCTGTTGAATGAAGAGCTGAAGTTTCTACCTGCTCTTTCACCTTAAACAGAAAAGCCTTCTCACTTGTCACATGAAAAGAAAAAAAAAGGGAGGGGGGAGGAAGTGATAGTCTTAAGTTCTCCAGAATAATAAGACAATTCAAAGGAAAACACAAAACTTTGCCATTAGATATTTTTGGTAAAAATGCTTCTTGAAATTTTTTCCCATTGTATGATAGAAACCACATTTCTGTGATTGTGGCAAATGAAGGGCTTCTCAGGGGAGAGACAGTCACTGTGAATTTCCTGTAGCAGAACTTGACTGCAACAGTCATGGCATATGAAAGAGCTCGGGGGTCCAAGAAGAGGGGGCAGTCATCAAAGTGGTTCCCTTTTTATGAGCACGTCCTGGATGAATCCATCTGGATCCCCATGTCTAGAACCACTTCCTAAGAACAGTCTGGCTTCCTGCATGTGATGATGGCTTTTGAAAACTATCTGCCATAGGCCATAGGAAACATAGTATTTTAATTACTCCTCTCTGGGTAAAATGTAGTCAGTTACAAGAAAAACCAACATAGCCATTATTTTTTTGTTAATAAAACTTTTGAAAATTGTGTATGGAAAATTCCTAAACTTTCTCTCTGATCTAAGTTCTTTTTCTTATCATTTCTTTAATAAGAATATGAAGGAAGGCTTGAGCAAAAGGTTGGGAGATGTGGAAAACGATACTTTCAACTGCTTAGGGATACTAATGAGCTAGTAAATGATCTCAGTAGGAAAAAGAAGAAACAATTAGAGTCACACCCAGCTGATTCCCACCTCAGGACGTTCACAGTTGCTGCTCCCTCTTCCTGAACCTTCTTACTCCTTCCCGTAGCTGGTGTTTAGTCAGCATCGCCGTCTCAGCTCAAATGCCACCTTCTCAGAGGGGCGTTCCTGACCCTCGTTCCTCATCCTCAATTGAATCCTCCACCCCAACTCTACTGCAAGTCACTGTATATAACATTCGCTGGTTTTAATTTCTTCTTAGCACTTATAATGACCCGAAGTCACTTATGTACTACTTTCCTGATTGATCTATCTCGCCAACTAGATTGTGAATTCCAAAGAGTAGGGACCTTGTTGCTGTTTTTTTCATTGGATGCTAAGATTAGTGTCCGGATAGATGTGGAAGGGAAATGAGACGGCAAAATTGTCATACTTATGAAAACAGAAGAACTAAATAGGTAGACCATGTTGAACAGCTTAAGCATTCAGAATTCCACTACAGTAGAAACACTGCTGCAGTGTGCCACCACTGGGTATTAAAGTTGTAATTGTTCATCCAAAGCGTGTGCTTCGTATGAGATGTGTTTGTCAGTATCACAACTTTGGGAACCCTGAGGTAGGTAGTATTGAGGGGTCTCTTCCAGATTCCAGGGCCCTGGCATCAACCAGGACATTTCTGCCACACCAGTTGTATTATAATGTTTGGCTTCAAGGTATTAAAATCCTGACTCTAACTGAGTCTAAGCATAAGTTTTGTGGAAGGACTGGGTCAGGGCTGGTTGTTTTAGCAGCTCAAAATGCCATCAAGAACTCATTCTCTCCATCTCTGCTCTGCCATCATTTGATGTCATTTCATCCTAGCAGGACAACGTCTGAGGAAGAAGAATGCTTCCTTTCTTTTCCTAGACTTGCCCCAGCAGACTTCCTTCAGGGTCTCATGGGCCATTTTGGGGTATATACCCATTGCTGAGCCAATCACTGGTGAGGGAGTGAGATTATGCAGAGCAGTCAGGCTTGTCCCTGAGCTGGGGGTTGTATTCCATTCCCCTGACGGGTGTGGGTTGCTTGGAGTAGCAGTCATATGAACATAACTGAGGTTCCGTGGGAAGTGGAGAAGGTGGGCAGTGCTGTATACTTCATCTGTTGTTCCTTTGTTTGGAAGTAGGTAATGGTGGTGTTAAAAGTTCCCCCCAAAGTTCTATGCTGTTTTATCTGATGGGTAAGGACTGGTTCAAGATTCTAGAGGTTGACCTTGTGCACTGTTGGTGGGATTGCAAATTGGTGCAGCCACTATGGAAAATAGTATGGAGGTTCCTCAAAAAATTAAAAATAGAATTACTTTATGACCCAGCAATTCCACTTCTAGGTATTTATTGGAAGAAACCCAAAACATTAATTTGAAAAGATATGTGCACTCCCATGTTCATTGCAGCATTAATTACAATAGCCAAGATGTAGAGGCAACTTAAGTGCCCATCAATAGATGATTAGATAAAGATGTGGTACATAATACACGATGGAATATTGCTTGGCCATAAAAAGAGTGAAATCGTACCATTTGCCACAACACGGATGGACCTAGAGGGTATTATGCTAAGTGAAATAAGTCAGACAGAGACAAGACAAATACCATGTGATTTTACTTATACGTGAAATCTAATGAATAAAATAAATGAAAGAACAAAATGGAAACAGACAGATACAATGAACTGATGGATGAGAAGGGTGAAGGAATTAAGAAGTATAAATTGGTAGTTACAAAATAGTCACAGAGATGTAAAGTACAGCATAGGGAATATAGTCAATATATTGTAGTGACTATGTATGGTGCCAGGTGGGTACCTGAAATACTGGGGGGATCACTTTGTAAATTATATAGATGACTGACCACTAAGCTGTACACCTGAAACTAACATAAAATAATATTTAATGTCAATTGTATGGAAAGAAATGATTCTAGAGGTCGATGCAGACTGGAGACCCATGCAGTTATAATCCTTTGGGTTAAGTCCACGCCCCTGCTCAAGAGTTTGAGGAAGAGCGCCCATTTCAGTGCACCGAGGCTGCTGAGCAAGAGGGGAAGAGGGTGAGGAGACTCAGACTCTGTTTTCAGCTGTTTTAGTCCCATGCCCTGTCCTTAGGAACATGCGACCTATTCTGGAGATCCCATCTCAGTTCCGCATGTATCTTTATTACTTGATCCTAGCCTTCTTCCTAAAACCTAAGAAAAAAGTTTGGGGGTAGTTGGGGATTTGAGAGAGGAAGAGAGAGAGATGTCAGAGTGGAGGGAATGGGACAACCATTCTATTTCCTGTTCACCTGCACTACATGCTGTTCGTTCCAATCAAAGTACCTTTTGCCTTTTATAGAATTCTTCTGGAGCTTTTTCATGTCCCTTAACAAGGTGAGACTAAGAACAGAATAGGTAAGATAATGTGAATGATGAAATAATCAAAACCCCACAGCCCCTATACTATTACCAGTTAATATATAAATATGTTGAAATGCAAGGGGTATGTCAAGCCAGGAAATGACCTGGGGTTGTGGGACTTAGATGTTTGATGATGTATTCTAAGTACTTTTTCACATCTTAAACATTTGGTGGTAGATTTTAAAAGTGAAGAGGGCTCTCCTTGCTTTTTGTTATTTGTTACTTGTACCTTGATAGACTTACATGACCTACTAAACAATCTGCCAACTTGGGATTCTTCCCTCTCCTCATTCCACATCTGATTACAGAGCTAATTCTGCCCATTTTCCTTATGACAGCCACTATCTCAGTCTTGGCCCTCATCATATCACAGACAAGTCCTTTTGTGCTTGAATTATTACTCAATTACTTTGCAAGTGCTTCATGAAGATTCTTCTATCATCTTTGATGTCTCAAGATAGCTCTCACTAGACCGTACAGAAAAAGGAGAAAAAAATCGATGTTTGCTGATTTCTTGTTGATATTTTCTGTTCTGCTTTTGGTTTTAGGTCCTGGACTGAAGAGATTTTGTTCCAAAAATATACTGGTCATTGTTGGCTTCTCCTGTGTCATGGCTGTGATTGCTTTGATTGCTGTGGGGCTGACCCAGAACAAAGCATTGTCAAAAAATATTAAGGTAACTCAAATCTGTGTGTGTGTGTGTGTGTGTGTGTGTGTGTGTTTATGAGGGGCTCTGGGCAGGGTGAAAAGGTATATGACAGCATACAGGAGGAGATGAGGTTCTGGTAGCCCCAGAGCAAGCCACTTATTGGATTAGGAAAGTAAAATGGAAATGCATGCTCATCTGGAAGAGGGAATGCTATGAATAAATTGACGATGGAAAGATAACTGTCTTTATGATTGTTCGGCAAATTAGTTAAATAAATAACAGAAACAAAGACTTAATTCACCACACCCATATCTGTTTTATACTGTGCTGATATTCTACTGTCTAGTGCTATCTCTACTTCTTACTCATTGTTTCATTGTGGATGTGACACAACACTGTACCCTTTGTTCTTCTTACTCCATCAATATCACTGTCACCAAAATAATTGGAAAGCTCTGTATAAAGCACTTTGGAAGTCAAAGATTGTGGAGAAGACTTGTTTTTCATCTCCAAAATATCAAAGAACAGAGCAAAATAAAGTTTTTAAAAAAACCCAGAAAAACAAGTATCAGATATAGTAATTTCAAATGAATTGATGGATAGATAAATTTCTTGTGAAATTCCTACATTTGAAGAACTAGTTAATGTCATTAAAAATAATTAGGGTCATTAACTCTGCTGCAATTTATTTCTCCTTTTCAAATTCATCAAAGTTAAATTTCAAAAACATGAATATCTCACAAGTACCTTGCAATATGGTCAATATTTTGTTTAATCCATTAATTAGAAAGCATGTGGTAAATATAAATTTTCATTGTAAATACACCATTTTAATCTTTCATTGAAATTACAGTAAGTAAATCTATAAGGATATACCCAGAATATACTGATATTCTAATGAACATGTATGTTCATGTGGGTGGTGACACATCCAGAAATTAACTTGACCATGGAGGCCTTGGAATACATGTACAGAAATATGTTTTCTTGTGTTTGAAGATATTAAACTGTGAGCCTGGGAATATGGATGTATATGCCAGGCTGCTGAGACTTTTGCCACCTACCCAAATCACTTGCTGTAGAGCAGAGGCCTGCATGTTAGGTTGGCATCTGTTTGCCACACAAATTCAACTCAACTGGGACTGTGCACAGCAGCTCCTTTGTCAGCACAGAAGTCTGATACTATCTCATTGGCCATGGTCTCTTGCCTTTTAATGTTGAATGATCTTGGCTCTCTTGGCAAAACTTCACTCACAGTTGAAGCCTCATGGCATCTCAGTTCTGTTTTTTGTTTACCAGTTCCAAAAGTACATGATTGCCTTCTTGATTTGACCTTTTTACATGTTCTTTATTGCATCATTGTAGAGGGTTACTGCCTAGGAGGCAAAATCCATGACAGACTTGAGCTCTGTGTTCCTAATGAATACTTGTCATGGATGACCTTCTCTCATTCTCAGTGGTCATCTTAAAGTCTGTTATGATTCATGTTGTTGTGTTGGCCTGGCAAAATGGGGAAAGGTCTTTGGCATTCTTTGAATAAAATGTATAAGTATTTGAAGAGCTGACACTGGCATCTGAAGTGAATCTTTATAGCAATATAACTGGTTTATTTTGCTCAAAGATAATTTTATATATGCAAACTAGCCATTTGTTGATGTTATACAGTAATTTTAATAAGATTCCTGGCATATATTGAGGGCAAAAATATTTTGGGAACTTGTCTTTAGTGATCTCTTTAAGCCATGTATGCTGTCTAATTTGATAGCCACATGGAGCTCTTTTAATCCAAGTTAATTAAAATGAAATCAGATGAAAAATTTTGTTCTTCATTTGCACTAGCCACATTTCCAGTGCTCAACAGCCTCATGTGGCTGGTGACTACTGAACTAGACAACACAGACACAACATTCCCATTGTCGCAGGAAGTTCTATTGGACATTGCCGCTTTAGAACACTCTCTTTGATAGTATCTCTGAAATCATTCAAAACTAAGTTGGATGAAGAAGGTGCATGATAAACATGTTTAAAACCTAAAATTAGGAACAATAAATGAGACTGTTTCCTTGTGTCATTGGTCGATTAATACCATATATCATGAGCTACTAAATTGTTTTGAGTAGTTTTTTGGAATAAATGCATTTCCTTCCAAAAATGATGAATTAATGATAACACATTTAGATAGTTGTACCAGGTATATTTGTTTTAAAACACATCATCTCTTTAGCATCTCTTGATTCATTTGTTCACAAATTTATATATCAATAATTATTATTTAAATATTGAAGTATCTATGTCAGGCACTGGCTACATAATTGGGAAGCCAATAGAGCTACAACTGAGTTTACCATCTGGGAAAGGAAACACATTTAATAGATGACACAAATTATTAATTACAATTGTGATGAGTGCCACCAAATGAAAGTTTTGGGGACGAGGGAAATCTTCCCTGAAAAAAAATGACATTAATAATATCCGAAGGATGATTAGAAGTTAGCTGGGAAAGAAACCGGTAAAGAGCGTTCTAGGAAGAAAGAAAGCAAGCGCAAGAATCTCACAGCAGGAAAGTTGGATACCTACCAGAATTTAGTTGGAGAGCAAGAGTGGGTCATGTGTTGGATAAAGACGGTGAGGGAGGAGGTGTGGGCAGGGCCTTGCAAGTCAGGTTGAGTCTTTTAGTTTTAATCCTAAACCAATGGGAAGTCAATGACATGATCAGATTTGTGTTTTGAAAAGATCATTCTGGCTGCAGTGAATTAGGGGGAGGCCAAAGATCCTGGTTCCCCATTCTCACAGAACCTCCTCAGTTTCAACCTCCAGGTTGCAGAGTCTGGGAACTGACACTTTTGACAGGTATCCTCAGGCCATTAAAGTCTAGGGACCACTGTCCTGTAGCTAGCAGTGACCACTTAAAAAACAACATAGCCGTAATGAAGAATCATTAGCTGTACCACAGTGTCCCCTGAGAGAGTGCTTTTGTCCTGGTGAACCTGGGTGGGGAGGTAGCTTTGAGGTCTGCTTGGTTCACCACTTCCTTAAGTGCCTGCTCATCACAGAATCCTGGCAGTTAGCAAGTTGCCAGACATTCCTTTTAGCACAAACATTCCATACTCTGCCACACACGGAGTGCCGCAGGCTTCTCTCAGAGGCACCAGAAGGACCCAATACCAAACCACAGGCCTTCATTAAAAGCTGCTCACTTCTATGGAATGCGGGCTCAGGGACCAGAGGGCTTTGATTTCAGTCCCAGATCTGCTGCTTTCTAGCTATGAGACTTTGGGCAAGAAAATTCCTCTCTCTATACCTCAGTTTCCTGTGTGTAAAACGGAGATAGTACCTACTTTGAGGATGGCTGTGAGAAACAGTACCTGTGACTCACTTATCAGAGTGCCCAGCACATCAGAGGCCTTCGGGGGAGAGCAGCTGTCCACACTGCTTTGAGGGAGATGAGCTCTAGGCAAGGCCCTTACCTGTTAGTGTGTGATGGTCACTGAGTCAGCAGCCCCAGATGGCCAACTGCTGCTAAAGGGCGGTGGCCTGACCCCATGCATCTGCTTTTTTCACAAGTAGCTAAGGTACTATTCTTAATAGATATTTGTGGTTTTACCTTTTTTTGGAAAATTTGGAAGGATTTGCTCCAATTTCAATCTCAGATACTCCTGGAGAACATTATTTTCACTCCCCTGGATTTAATGTCTCACTTGAGAAACACCACCTGGAGATGGGGGTGGTGATGGCTTCACAACAATGTGAATGCACCTAATGCCACAGAAGTGTACACCTGTATGCTTTGAGTAGTTAAAACAGTACATTTTATGGTGTATTTTCCTACAATTAAAAAAATTTTAAAAGCCCTGGCTGAGTGGCTAAGTTGGCTGAGCATTGTCCTGTGCACTGAAAGGCCGCGGGTTCGAGTCCCAGTCAGGGCACATGCCCAGGTTTGGTTGGATCCCCCATCGGGGTGCATACAGGAGGCAGCCGATCGATTCTCTTTCTCTCTCTCTCCCTCTCCGCCTCCTCTAAAATCAGTAAAAACATATCCTGGGGTGAGAATCAAAAAGCAAAACAAAAGTGTGGTTTGTAGAGAAGGTCCAGTAGCTCCAGTTAAGGACAGAAGAGAGGAAGCAAACTCTGGCCTCTCCTCGCTCACAGGCCCGCCAGCACCGCTGCAGCTCGGGGACACCTGGTTTGTTTTATAGCGTCCTAGAGTCACAGTCAAAAGGAGCAGTTTTGTTTCTTCAAAAAGACTCACTGGGACAGACTGATGAGGTTTCTGAAGTAACCATTAAAGCTACAGGAACTTTTAACAAAGATTCAGAAGAACCAATTTTGTCTGAAGGGATCAAGGGTAGTTAGTTACCACACTGTTGTCTGTGTTACCTGGCTTATGGTTTTGGGGGGTTTGTTTTAGTCTCACCCGAGGATATCTTTGATTTTAGAGGGGCGGGGGTGGGAGAGGGAGAGAGAGAAACATCCATGTGAAAGAGAAACACTGACAGGTTGCCTTCCACACGTGCCCCGGTTGGGGATCGAGCCCGAAACCGAGGTATGTGCCCTGACTGAGAATTGAACCCAAAACCGTCTTGATGTGTGGGACTTTGCTCCAGCCAACTGAGCCACCTGGCTGAGGCTGGCTTATGGGTTTTTTGGGAGTGGTGGTGGAACTCAACCCTAATGGCACTACTTTTTGTTAGACTGTGAATATTAACTTCTTTCAGGACTGAAGAAATTTAGGAGCCCTGCAGTTCTAACCCCCTTCAATCATTCGTTTGATTCAACCGTTTTTGTTGAACTCCTCCTCTGTGCCCACAGAGAGGAGCATATACCGTGTGGGGGCTGCATATACCATGGTAAGCGAAGCAGACCCACCCTAATGCAGCTTCCAGCCTGCAGGGAAGACGGCATTAATCAAATAGCCACATGAGTAGGTAATTAGGGTAAGCTCTGGCTTCCGAGGAAAACTACAGGCACTCTGAGACATGGATTCGGAGGGTGGAATCTAATCTGAGAAGGTCAGAGAAGGTGGAGATTTCAGGGCGGAGGCTCTGGAAGAGAAGCCACGTGGCGCATGTGGAACTGAGAGCGGCCAGTGTGAGGGTGGCCGTTTTCTGAATGAGCAGATGCAGAAGAGACGGTTAACTATCCCACTTCTGCAAAGCCAGGAATAGAAGTAGGTCATCTGACGCTCCAGTTTTCTCTTTATCCCCACATCTAGGGAGATGTACCCAGAAGCCTGGGCCTATGATGTTAGCACGGGTAGAATTATTTCCATCCTAAGGAGGGGTCTGCCCCACCTCCATATGGCCTCCAGGCTCTGTGAGCTCAGGGTCTGTTGCCACCCACTTCTCCAGGTCTTCACCAAGCTCCCTACATTGGTGTCTCTCTGGACCAAGCAACGTCATTTCGACACTTTTTTCTCCCTAGACTACTGCTTCTGTTCACTCAGCAGAGCTTGTGAAGATCAGTTGTCATGGCTAAAATTATGTGCCTGATCAAAAACTAACTTAGGACAAAGTTGTATGCATAGTAAGAATGCAATGCTATAAAAATCACCATGCACTTTTAAAAGCCTGGAAGGAGCCCTGGCTGGTTTGCTCAGTGGTTAGAGCACTGGCTGGTGGACTGAAGGATTCTGCGTTTGATTCTGGCCAAGGGCACATCCCTGGGTTGCAGGCTCGATCCCAGCCCTGGGAGGCAGCCAATCGATGTGTCTCTCTCATACTGATGTTCCTCTCTCTCTCTCTCAATCTCCCCCCGCCCACTCTCTCTGAAAAGCGATGGAAAAAATATCCTCAGGTGAGGATTAAAATAATAATAAAAAGCCTGGAAGGAAATAATAACAATGATGTCTAGTTGGTGGAATCTTAAATGTCTTTTTCCTTTTCACTTCATTTTCTAGATGCTATTTGACAAACTTCTGTAGTCTTAAAATAGAAATGACATTGAAACAATAATATTAAGGAAATGTCAGATATCTTCCTCATTACTCAAGTCTTAGATTTTTCTTTAATGTGAAGGATATAGTCATAGAAGCTTTTAGAAATGTTTTAAATAGGAACTACAGAGAAACACTGGGTAGGGGTGAGAGCCTGGCAAGGCACAGCATTTCTCAAAGCATTTCTGTAGGGTAGAGATTATATTTGAAACAGAATTCTGCTGTCATTGAGTCTGGGGGATGCTGGCTTAGACAAAGTTAAGGCGGTTTCTCCGCTGTCAGACTTCCCTGAAGCATTCACTGCCTCTCAGGCTCTCTCCCGGGAAGGGGAGAGTGCATGCAGCACGCCCCAAACTTCTGGGAAGGTTTATTTGCCCAGATCCTTGCCGGCTTGGTGCTCTCTGGGATATGTGTTGGAAAATGCTGGAGTGGTGAAAGAGAAGAAAAGGTGGTGGCTCCCTGGGTTCTAGGTGGATCTGTTCAGGCATTAATTATCTGCTTCTGTTAGGCAAGTCTTTGAAGATTTCTGGACACAAGTTCTCATCTATAAAATAAGAAGATAGATGGAATGAACATCTAGCTCTTAAATGGACCAGGTGTGAAAAATGAGTGGATGTGCTGACAGTTTTGTAACCATGAGAGGAAAACTCCTAAAATGCTCAAACTGAGAATTGTCCATCAAACTTTACCTGTCCCGCAAGCAGCAAGCAATGTCAGTTTTTCACTGTGCAAAACATTTTAGAAAACAAAAACATTTGGCACAGTTCAGCAGGTCAGCATTCCAGTCTGCTGTAGACACAAGATGAAATGTCTTTAATTCCTGCTTTTAAAAAGTATGCCCTACCCTGTTCTCAAACACTTGCCAAACAGAATGGAGTAAAAGCTTTCATTTCTCAACCACCTCGCTGTAATGGGCCTGGAGAAACAGCAGAGAAGCAAGACTGGTTCCTTTTTTCTCCTGGAAGAGTGAAGTCAGAAAGTCCTGATTCCAGATAAAGGCTGCTTGCTGCTGCTGCCTCGCTAACTTTTATCATAATGCTGCTGTGGTTGGAACATTTTCTGGCAGGAAGAATTCAGGGGCCCTGCTGGGAACAACAGAACTCTGTCCTGTGTAACCCCTGGTCCTCCTCCTCCACCCCAGGAGGTTTCTCACAGATCTAAAGGCCCCAGGCGGCTCAGTCAGACCCCTCTCAGCCCACAGAGGTCACTGCCTAAGCAAGCTCTTGGTTTCCCCTTGCTGCAAGCCTAGCCGCAGGGGAGCCTGTCCAGCTTGCTGCCTTGCAATGCCCCAAGCAAGTACTGCACAGGCCCTTTCTTTATAAGGGCATAATGCTAACTGCCACAGGGAACCCTGTGTAACAAGGCAGAGAGTGTTGTGCAGGTTATGGAGGTCAAGGACCCTCACTCTCACAGCGAGGATACTCCCTGGTCTGGGGTTAAACAGAGTAAAACTTGACATCTCAATAGACTCTACTGTTAGCTATTCTCAGTGGTCCAGGGAGGTCCTGAGCCCGCATTCTTGTATTTTTTTTCTCCCTGGAACTTCTTAGGGTTTTAGCATGTGATAAGATAGTATTAGGTGATATATATATATAACTGCTGAATTAAGCATTCTTTTTTTTTTGGTCACCTGGATACCTCAGAGATTTCAGGCTAACTGGAAAGCACAAAGAAGTATGAGCTTATATAGAACAAAAATGCCCAGCCTTAATTTTTAAAGAGCTTCCTATGAAAGCCCTTTAAATATAACCTTGAAAGGATGGCATCAAGCACATGGAAGCGGAAAGATAAAGGAACACTGGGATGCTGTAAGGTGGTTTGCAACTGTCAGCCCTATTCTCAGCATGACTTGTACTTAGGACTCCATAGAATTGTTACTGCAAACCGGGACTGGAGAGGGTCTGCCTCAGGCCGGCCGGCAGCGTGTGGGTTCTTCCTGCAGGAAAGATTTCACAGCACAAGCCCTGGCGATTTTGAGAGGATGTTTGTTACAGCTGGGACAGTGAAACAAGAAGGGCCCAGGATAGAAGAAGCCACAGGAGGGAGCCTAAGCGGGGCTGCTTTGGCTCCCTAGAAATGTTATGGGAGAGAAGTGAGCCAAGGGGGCTGCTGTCAGCTCAGTGGAGAGTCAGAGAAAAGGGGGCCTTGGAGACAGGTGCAGGGGGCTTAGCCCGGGATGAGCTGCTCCCCTGCTTGCAAGCCTTGTGGGAACCGTTAGAGTTCAGGAGATGCACGCCTGGGAGGGAAGAAGGGGGCTGCTCCCAGGAGGGAGAAGCGGGATTCAGCATCATGGGGGGGGGATGCAGCCACACTTGGAGGTGCACAGCTCAAATGAGCAGCGAAGTGTGATGAGGGCAGTTAGCTCAAGCGTGAGGCGCGCTTCCTCCGTTTCTCTTCCTTTTGCCCCCCCTCCCCCGTTTACTTTCCTCCATTTTTCTCTCCGGGGGAGGGATGGTGAATGAAAAGTACTTGTGCCCCTCAAAAGCCTATGGTACACATCATTATTCAATCAGGGCATTTTTTCCTGATTAACCCCGGGGGTGTAACCAGAGGTGAATATTAATTGATGAGAAGGGGCATTCCTCAGTCTAGTCCTGGGCAAACGCCCCGGAGCAATGAGCGCTCACTCCGCAAAGCGAAATGTGCAAGAATGCTCCTGGCAGCATATTCCCAACAGTCCCAAGCTGGCAACAACCCAAATGCCCGTCAACAGGAGAGCGGATAAAAGACATAGGATATGCGGATAATGGAAAACTCTGCAAAATGAAAAGGGAACCACTGATACGCACAGTTTGAGTGAATCTTAGAGACAGTGTAGAGTGAAAGAAATTGGACATAAGGCAGGCACACTATGTAAGTCCATTTACTGCAGGTCGAAAAACAGGCAAAACTCACCCCTGGTGACGAAGTCAAGACAGTGGTTACCCGTGGGACACTGACAGGGGCACCAGGAAGCCTTCTGGGGACTAGGAAATGGTCTGTATCCTGACCTTGATGGTGGTTTACGTGGATGTGCACAGATGCAGACATTCACTGGGATTCACAGCTGGGATTCGCATACTTTGCTATAGTTTCCTTCATTAGAGGTTCTTAAAAGGGGGCACTGATACGGAAGCTGCTGTCCAGCCCTTGCTCCTGTATTTCTCTGTCTACAGAACATAAGCTCTTGACTGATTCGAGTCCAAGCTCTGTCACCCGTTAGCTGTGTCTCTTGAGTAAATTACGTAACCTCTTTGCACTTTAGTTTTTCACCTTTGCAGAGGGGATAAAAATAGTACCTAATTTACTACTAGGGTTAAGTCAGGTAATTCTTATAAAATGCTTCATGCAACACCTGCTGGTGCATTGAACATACTCGTGAAACGTGGGGTGGGACTTCGTTCTCCCCATTCTCTGACCGTCTAGTCCTTACTCATGCTGTCTCCCCGACATCCTTTCTTCCTTTCATCTCCCCCAACTCTTAAGAGCCCCAAACATGAAGTTAAAGTACATATCTCTTAAAATGTATCAAATACAGCTTATAGTTAATTCGTAATAAAAAAGCAAGCACATTTAGTATTTTCCATGTCTCTCTTCCAAAGGCCGGACCGCATACCAGAACCCTTAAATTACACATCTGGGTGGTGGGACATCCTCGGCCTTTGAAGCTCTCCAGGTGATTCTGATCATTTTGCTATGCATACAAGGTTGGGAACTACTGAATCAGTGGCTTTCTATTTCCTCCCTGTTGTCTCCACACTTTGGCATATGGTTCAGGATCTTGGCTGCACATTAGAACCACCCGAGAAGCTTCTAGACAATGCTGACGCTCAGGCCCCACCCTGGTCAGGCCTGGGTATGTCTAATGTGGAGCCAGCAGTGAGAGCCACTGTGCTGGAGCGACGCGAGTTCTGGTAGGTCTTGTGATCGGGGCAACTCCAGGCAATGCCCCACTCTTGAATTAAAGTACTTTCTCCTCATGTGTTCGAAAACTCTCGTCTTTGTCTTTTTTCTGTGGCAAGCTGAATACGGAGGACACTGTGATGCTGATAAATTCTCGGTTTGTTTTCCCCTCAGTATGGGATTGTGCTGGACGCCGGCTCTTCTCACACGACTCTGTATACCTATATGTGGCCGGCAGAAAAGGAGAACGACACAGGGGTGGTGAATCAGATAGGACAGTGCCAGGTAAAAGGTAAGATGAAGAAGGGGGGCGCGGTGGGACATGAGGTGTACGTGGCAAGGGGAACACATGAAGAGAGGCAAGTCAAGTGAAGAACACAGTGGGGCTGCTGCTGCTATTTTATCACTGTCATGGAAATAATACTGAAATCAGTCCTTGATGATTGAGCCCTTGCAGCATAAACAAACCTAAAAATAAATGAGTAGTACTTCCGGCCATCAACAGGACACTTCTGTGTGCCACGCACCAACCTAAGTACTGAAAATGTGATTTCACCTTCACGCTCTCTCGGTGAGGTATGCACCCTTACTCCCAGTTTTAAAAATGAGGGCACTGAGGTTTATAGATGTCATGCCACGTGTTCCAGGTTACTTGCACTAGTAAGTGATGGAACTGGGACGCAGATGGAGGTCTGCCCAACTTCAAACCCATGTCTCAGCCACTGGTTCTTAAATGTGAACCACCTGGAGGGTTTGTTAAAGCTCAGTTGCTGGGCCCCACCCATTCTTGAAGGCCAGACTTTTTGTATTAAAACAATTAGCTGATAACTTAGAGCTGATTTTCTGATGACAGCTAAGTAACCAGGCTGTTTAAAAACCTGTGAATGATATGGATAGCGTATCTGGATACTTATCTTTAAACCAAATTTTATAATCTCTAGGAAGCACTGACAGTGTGGATGTTTATCTTAAAGTGAACTGAAATTGCCAACTTCAAGAAGCTTAAAGAATCTTGGCTCTAATCCTGTCCATAGCAACAATTAATTTTGCTCTACAACTGGAAAAACAGTATTATCACGGAGGCAGGGTATCAGAGTGGAAAATCACTGAGGAGACATGGATGCTATTCCTGTTTCTCCTAACAGAAAGAAACTCTGCTTCAGAAATTTTAGGGGTATAGTTATGATCACAAACTAGCTATGATTACGTAGCTAGTTAGTAGCAGTTCCTATCTTTTCAGTAAAAGCCAATGTGTCTGGTGCTTGTTTTAATTTTTGTTTTAAATGTCATCTTTATCCTTTTAAATCTTCTAGAATTAGTGTTGTTAATTACAGTTTCGTGGAAGAAACGTGAAAAAGTAGCTGTATAGAGTAGCTATCTATAAGATTCCCATTAAAATCAACCTGTTAGGAAGGCTATGCAATTGAATGTGAAAGTTGCACCACCCGGTGGCAAAAATTTTGAACAGCAGACAGACCCAGCCAGAGGTCTGAAAACAAGTCCCTACCAAGGCTGGGCTGGTTCAATGAGTTAACCCCTCTCAGTAAAGCAAACTAATATATATCACACCAAGAAATTCTCTTCTTGAATTTTATCAGAAAACACCAGTATTTTGCTCTAATATTGTCAAGGTATGTTCTATACTTAAAAAAAAAAAATGTCATCTGCTTCTACATCTTTTCCTAGGTCCTGGAATCTCAAAATATGCTTATAAACCACATGAATTAAGCATTTATTTGACTGAATGCATGGAAAAAGCCAGGCAAATGATTCCAATCTCCCGGTACCACGAGACACCCCTTTACCTGGGAGCTACGGCAGGCATGCGGCTGCTCAGGTACAGCAACACATAGGGACCAAGAGCAGGGGGAGTTAGGTTTGCAGAGCAAGGAGCCTCTGAAATTACGGGAGACTGCCACACTTCCCTAACGCCTACGGTTCTAAATATCCCGAATCTCAGTAAGTGGGGAAAGCTCCCAGACTCTTAGGATGTGTAACTTTGGAGGTTTAAGTATGATGTTTGTTTTTAAAAAAATTTTTTTTTTTAATCCTCACCTGAGGATATTTTTTCCATTGCTTTTCAGAGAGAGTGGAAGGGGGGGGGAGAGAGAGAGAGAGAAAGAGAGAGAGAGAAACATCAGGGTGAGAGGGACACACCGATTGGCTGCCTCCAGCACGTGCCCTGACCAAGCTGGGGATCAAGCCTGCAACCTGGGTGCGTGCCCTCGGCTGGAATAGAATGGGGACCCATCAGTCTGCAGGCTAATGCTCTAACCACTGAGCCAAACCAGCCAGGGCTAAGTGTGTTTCTAAAAAATCCCTCTTGCTCTTCTCCCCACAGGAAATTCAAGAGGGTGGGGGCACAAAGAGGCACAGATTGAGCCTGTATACTCTGGGATTTGGGGCTACAGATTTAGCCATTCAGTCTCCGGGAGGGGGAAGACCCAAGGAGAGTCACATGTCCCAACACACAAATAATCACAACTAGCACATCTTCATTGGTCACCACTTAGTATTTGTGTGCATTATTTTTTTGTTCGTTCATTCATTCATTCACTCATTCATTCACTCATTTATTCACTCATGCAGCATGTATTGACTGCCTACTCTGTCCCAGGATATGGAGGGAAGTAGGTAACTTCAGCCCTCAAGGAGATCAGAGTTTCAATACAGGGTGATCAGTTCTTTACTAGAAGGCTGCTCAGAGCTGCTACAGGAGCACCCTTTGCCCTGTGCAGAATGGGAGCAGGTCAGGCGGATTTACCAGAGGAGAGGGCATGTGCGCTGAATCATGAAGGATGAGTTGGGGGGGGGGCGAGGGCACCACAGGCAGAGCAGACGTTGTACATTCCATAACCTATGTTTATTTGGTATCTGTTATGGGTCAGGCACTATTCTAAGTGCTGGGGATACAGATACTCCTTTCTGGAGCTTGTGTTCTCATAGATGTGCGAAGGCAGAAACGTGTGAGAGACCAGGGCATGTTCAGAGGACTATAAATAGATAGAACATAGGGTGCAGATAGTAAAATAATAATAGTAGTAATAATATTAGCAGCTTATGTTTATTGAGCCCTTTCTATGTTGTTATCACTGTGCTTTAATCATAATAACTCTATGAAGTTATTAACTATTCTTAACCAGATAAGGAAGCTGTGACTTACAGATGTTAAGTAAGTTACCCAGGGTCACACCTGATAAATGGTAGAGCCAGGATTCTGGTGGGATTCTGAGAAGGCAGGGTCCGCACCACATAGTGCCTTGTAGGGCAAGCTGGGGGGTTGGAGTTTATTTGGGAGATAATGGGAAGCCATTAAGTGATGTTACACAACTGGTGCCACTGGCAGAGAAGGTGGGCCGGAGGGAAGGAAAACTAGAGACATGGGGGCTGTTGGTAGGGTATGGAAGTCATACAGGTGAGAGATTACAGGATGCCAGCTGGAAGGCAGCATCCTCTGACCCAGAGGCTCTCAATGTTGAACAGTCTACATCTTGGAAGCAATTGCATCCCATCTTCATTATGATAATCCTGGAAGATTCCTCCTTTAGGTCTCAAGGTCTCAGACAGACCCAGGAACTGAGGCACAATATAAGGAAGATTTTTTCCCTCAGTCTGGCACCACTGGGGGTTGGGTATCTGTCCCAGGACACTGGCCACCTGGTATCTACTACAGCCCTATTAAGAATCTCAAGCAGGGCCTGAGTATGTGACCGGCTAGCAGCCACCAGCAATAATAATGTGGCAACTTTAGCTCCAGGAGTGGTGATCAAACAATACCCAGCTACCACCACCACAGTAATTAAAATTACTTTGATAAGTTTTTGGAGCCAGGAAACAACAAACATGGTATTTTAGGAAGATGAACCTATTCAGGGATTGGAAGGATTTGGATTTAGAGACGGGACAAAAGGTAGTTCGGCCTCACCCAAAAGGAGGGCCCCTCAGGCAGCCATGTGTGAGTATTTCCATCTCTTTGCTTATTCCAGTGAGTTATCATTCACTTCCTGGGAGAACTGACTGGAAGCTGTGGCTGAAATGGGTAGTTGCAGTTACTAAAACAAAACCGGTAACCACAGCTCTTCCTTTGTGTAGACTTAAAAACCCAAATTTGGCGGAGAAGGTCCTGACTAAGGTGACAGAGATCCTCGAAAACTACCCCTTTGACTTCAAGGGTGCCAGAATCATCACGGGCATAGAGGAAGGCGCCTATGGCTGGATTACTATCAACTACCTGCTGGGGAAATTCACGAAGGTGATTATGTCACAGCACCCATGGAGTGGCTCCCTAGGGGCCAAGGCCATTGCTGTCTCAGGCAGTACTTGGATTGCCTGCCAGAGTGAATGATGGATGAATGAACACATTAATTTACCCCCACATTTACAAGGGTGGCCGGAAGTACAATTCTCTTACAAGAACTTTTACTATTGGAGAGTAAGGAAGCCATCGCTCACTGTAGAGAGACATAACAATCTACCATTAAAAATAAGAATAACTAATATTTGCCCAGTGCTGTGCATCTTGTGCTATGTTAAGCACTTTCCATGCACTTACTGTATGATTTAATCTTCAAAACAACCATATGAGGTGCTCTCTCATTTTAGAGCCCCAAATTGAGGCCTAGAGGAGGTTAATTATTCTGCTCGAGGTTACACAGCTAATGAGCAAATAAGCGAGGACTTGTCCTTGAGTCTTTCCAGCCCCACATCCCTCGTTCATAAACACTGACTGTACTTACTGCTTCTACACTGCTGCACCTGAGCTCTGTCCTTGAAACCCCTCTTTCCTTACTGTTGATCTGATGTGGACTCGGGAACCTCCAATGAGCTTTGTGCCACCCTTCTGCCCCTGTTCCTTCACTTTAGGAAGTTCCTGAGTCCAAGAAATAGTGTGAAAGAGGGGGTGCCCACAGATTTCTACCACTGGTAACTGTATACTCTCTTTCAGACAATAACGTGGTTCAGCCTGTTGCCAAATGAAAGCACTAGCCAGGAAACTTATGGGGCTTTGGACCTGGGGGGAGCCTCGACACAAATCACTTTTGTGCCCGAAAACCAGACGATTGAGTCTCCAGACAATGCTCTGTTCTTCCGCCTGTATGGCAGGGACTACAACGTGTACACACACAGCTTCTTGTGCTACGGGAAGGACCAAGCGCTCTTGAGAAAACTCGCCAAGGACCTTTGGGCAAGTATAACTCGATCCACACCTGTCTTCCCCACCTCTGCGCCCGGCCCCCACATCCTGTTTCCCTTTCCACTTCTGCAGTGGATCTGAAGTGGGTCACTCTCCTTTCCACACCTCTTCAGGCAGGACATCTAAGTCCATCTGGTAGACTAGACATGTGAACCGTTCCCTCCAGACATCACCTCCTATATTTGTTTACTACACTATCTCCAAGGACACAACTCAGATCCTTTCTTGGGAAATAACTTCTCAGCCCTGTGGGGTTGACAATAAAAACTACATGCTAGGGTATCAGAGTCGGGGAGGGCTGTGCAGTTTCTAACCTCTTTACCACTTTTTAACTTCCATCTCCTATACACCGAAGAAAACAGGGTTGTTGGAAATAACCCGGAGAGGAGGAGGGAAAAATGCTTCAGGGAAAACACAAGAGTTTCTGGATCAACACTTCCTATCTTGTCCCCAGACACTTTCTGCATTTTGAAGGCAAGGAAAATGAAACATCCTTGCAATTATGCGAGTACCAGGCACACCCTGATAAACAAACACAGAGCAAGGACGTCATATCCAGCTGTTCCCTGTCTCCACTAAAACAGTTTCTGCTTGCCTCCGAAGTTCACTCTCAGGTTCTCAGGAGCATTGCCCATAAGACGACTTCCACAGGAGTAGGGGCTGAGAGAGACGCCTGCTGAGCACCAAAGCTCCATTCAGCCTCTGATCCACAGCAGTCCCCTTCTCTTGAGGGTTAAAGGCCATTCTGATACCCCCGCCTTAAATAATCTGAGGCACCCCCGGCTCTTGGAGCTTCTGATTCTTTGCTTGGGAGTGGGGGCGGGGGTGGGGGGTGTAGGCTGGCTCCTGGAGTCCTGCCCCAGGCTCAGAACTTTGAGTCTCTGCTTCTGACCTATGTGATTAGAACCGAGTACAAGTAGACATTCCAAATCAATGGCACTTCTGGGCCCAGCGTGGACTATATTTGCTTTCTATGAACAGAGAAAGTTTATTTGCAACTGATACCACTTCTGGTGCCTTGATACAAATCTGACTATTCCCAAAGCTGAAAAAGGCAGGACAGAGGCCCACTGATGCCAATGCTGAGTGCTGGGATATTGTCCAGTTCCCAACATTAATGAAGTCAGACTGGTGCTTTTGTACCCAAAGCATTTGCACATGACCCGTTCAAGTGATTTTTCCATTCAGGGTACAAACGGAATCATCAGTGACTCATGTTTTAACCGTGGATACAGCAGGGTAGTGAACATAAGTGACCTTTACAACAGCCCCTGCACCAAGGAAAAACAGCCGGTTCTCCCATCCCAAAAGTTGCAAATCCACGGCGCTGGAAACTATCAGGAATGTCAGAAAAGTGTCCTTAGACTCTTCAACGTCAGTTACTGCTCTTACTCCAGCTGTGCCTTCAATAATGTTTTCTTGCCGAAACTTCAAGGACATTTTGGGGTAAGTCTGTGAAATGATAAGGTAAATTGGTTAGGATGATTTGGGCTGCAAGTTATAGAATATGTGACCACAGAGAGTGGCCTGATAACATGAGGGCTGGGGATCAGCTTTCCATGACCTCCTGTGGAGCTCGGGTGGCAGCCACTGCTGGCAGCATCATGTCTTCACGTGTAAAGCCAAAGCAGGAAAGAAGGAGGTTCCTCCTGCAGACACCTTCAGTTTGCAGAAGCGCCAACAAACATCTTTAGAGTTGCCATTGGCCAGAGTTTAGTGAAATACACACCTCTAAACCAATCTACGGTAAAGGGGAACAGGTGGCCATGGTGGGTTTAGTCGGATCCGTTCTCATCCTCTGGAACCGGGGAGCCTTTCCTGAGCACACCGCTTTCCGCGTGCTGGCTGACACTAGGAGCCTGTCAGCCAGGAGGAGGGAGCTGGCTGCCGGGCCGGCCCCCAGTAGGATCTGCCCTAGGTGCCTTCCCGGATGTCACAGAAGGAGCAGCGGCGGTCGGATGTCTTGGCTAAGGTTTTCCTCTATAAAGACATTTAGGAAGTAGAAACTCAGAAACCCCAAGGAAACACTGAAGGTAATAGATTCATTTTCATTACATTTTGAGGACTCGGGGGACTATTTGAATCCCAACTCCAAATTCCTTCTTTTCTTAACTACTCCCAAATAAGATAAAATATTCGAGCAGAGGTAAAGGAGGTGCCCCCTGATCTACTCATTATTCAAATGTCATATTTTGGTCCTGGAGACCAAACATAATCAGGGTACAGTCCTATATTGCAAAATTGCTGCCATCAATCACGTGACAGCCATTGGCCAGGCACTATGTACGAAATATCTCACCCACACTTAAGATATCACTCACAGAAGCAGGGGCTTTTGTCTGCTTTCACACTCTTTCTAACTTTTCCAGAAAAACAGGTCAACATGTGAGGAGGGAGGTTTAACTCTCCTCCAGGACCCCAGCCGGAGAATTTCTCCCAAGGTCTCTTGGCCCGGCCCAGTGTCGGAGAAAGAGCTCTCTGGAGAGAGCACAGGCCCTATAGCAGTCACACCTGGCTTTAATCCCCGCTTTGCCACTTGTGAACTCTGAGCGCTTCATCCTTTGGCCCTTGGGAAAAGGACCATGGGCAAGGTAACCTGCGCTTACCTTCACCAGGGCCCAGACCACAGCTCCCCTCCCCTCAAGGTTCCCGAGGGCGATACGGACAGGACAATGACTGGCAGAGTAAAACTTGGTTATGAGCTGGCTCCAAACCCAAATTCAGAACAAACTGGAACCTCACCTGGATGCGCTGTGGCTGAGTGGGCACCGGCTGCCCGTGTTGGGCTTTTTTTAGGCCAAGGCCCTTGTCTTGGATGCAACCACTAGAAGAGAAAGGAGGGAGCCACAAAGGGGGGAAGGTGGCCAGGGGTGCTGGGGACAGCCAAGGGCCTTTTCTATTCCAGGCACTGCCAGAAAGTACATCTGAAGGGAAAGGAATATATCTGGTGTGTTGACATTTTAACTTTGGAAGCTTTGCCTCCTGGGAAACATGGTCCAGTTCTTGCCTCGGAGCTTGAGTAAATGCTTCCTATGGCAGGGGGGAGGGAGGCTGGTGTTGGTAGAATTTCCTGCCTTTAAATGTGATGCCTCCAACCGAGGTAGGGAGACTTGGAGTTGGAAAAGGGTGGAAGAGCCTGAACTCCCCCCCTAGTCTTTTTTGTTTGGCCCCTTAGACTCATTGAAACTGTCCTCACAGCCTTCTGAACCTCAGTTTGGCAGTCTCCCTAGATTGCTTCCTCTGAGTAGGGTCTTTCTTCTCTGACTATAGCCCTTAGGGTGAGTACTGTACCTGCACCTGTTCCTGTTCTGGCAGCTGGTTTCTGTTTCGGATTTTTTAAAAATCCTCACCGGAGGATATGTTTTTCATTGATTCAGAGAGAGAGGAAGGGAGAGGGCAAGAGAGAGAGAAACGTCGATGTAAGACAGAAACATCGATCGGTCGCTTCACGTACACACCCCGACTGGGGCAAACCTGCAACCCTGGCATGTGCCCTGACCAGGAATGAACCTGTGATCCTTCAGTGCATGAGACAATACTCTGACCACTGAGCCACACCGGCCAGGGCGTTGTTTTGGGATATTTTTTGCACCCTCTGTAATTTCTCCCTAAATCCTAAACATTTTAAAAATCTGTTGCTTCACTTATAAAATGAGGACAGAAATACCTGACTGCTAGTTGTGAGTGATACAAGCCAGACAAACAGAGATGGACTGATTAATGTCTTACAACCAGTTCTCTGGGGATGGAGGGGCTGATCTGTAGCATTTGCCAATTTGCATGGTGTAAATACTCCCACCATGGCCTATTTTAAGCTATCTACATGGCATCAACTGGCTCGCAAAACTCCTGAACTTTTAACAATTAGCTCCCATTAGTGGGTAAGTGCCAGCTCCACCTTACCACTGCAAATAGCAAAAAGTTAACATACTATAGCACCAGGTGAACCCTCAAAAAGGTTTGTCCTAACAGACCTCATTCTAGGCCTTCACTCCTGCAGGAAGTTACCATTGCCAAGTCCTGCATCTTGAAGTGTAACTATTTATAATACAAAATTTAGTTGTATTTTAATTAATTCCAAAACCTGTTAGCCTGGGTATTCTCAAGCCTCAGGGAGTTTCCAGGGAGGTGATTTTTGCCACAATTGCATTTAGCACTGATGAGCTAATTCTTAGTTTTAAGAAGGAAATATTAAGAACTGTCAGTACTCTTTTCAGTTTGGCTACACTGTTGCCTTGGTTGCTAGACAGAATCCAATTTGTAGGCAAATAAGAAACACCAAAAAGGAAGAGGGAACATCTGTGAGGAATTACTTATGTGGTAATTTAGGAATCTTTAAAAGGATCACATTGTATCATTTATATAAACAAGAAAGGGTGTAAACAAATTCAATAGGGAACCTGAACTGACGAACATTAAAAATGTGTTTCTTTACATATGTATACATACATGTGTGTATCTGTGTGTGTGTGTGTGTGTGTGTGTGTGTTTAGCTCTGAGCTTCATAGTAGCCAAGGGGAAAAATAAGACATAATCAGATACATAATTTTCATTATACCCAGCATATCCAGTCTTAGGCCAAAGCAGGGCTATTCCAAAATTGAATCCCAAGGATATTTTACAAAGGACATTTTGCTAGACAATGTCTTTGACAATATTTTTTAAAATTGCAATTAAAATTTTTTTATGGAAACTTTAACCCAGAAGCATAGTATTAAAAAGCCAACTCAGTGATAGCAATTCTGTGATAGACTGAGGCAATATAGGTTTTTGATACTCATCTTGATAAAAGAAAAGAATTCAGAGTAGGTGGAAGAGGAGAGAGACATATATTCTTCAAATCACCTTCCATAAATACTGGCTGTCTAAGCTAGCAAATGAAAAAAGATGAGGAGCTGACCTGTAGATGCTATGATCTCTGAAGATGTCCTATTCTGAGTTGTTCCTTAAATATGGACCTATAGGTAATAGACACCAAGTAACGATTTATAAAGTAAGGTTGACTCCTAATATGGAAATCAGGGAGCTGGTCACAGAGCCTGACCTCAATGGGAGGGCATCCCACCTGCATCTAAAGGTGAAGTCAGGAATTCCTAGAGCTAAGTCAGCATTCTCCCCCCCCCCCCCCCCCCCCCATTACCCTTGGGTCCATTCTGGGAAAAGAAGATCTGATGGATTGATCTTCAAAGTGTTACCCCAAGAGTAGGATCAGGATGATTTTTTTCCCCTTAAAGACATTTAAGAAGTCACCGACCACAACCATAGGAAGAAACCTGAGCCATCTAATGTGTACTCGAACCACCTGACTTCGAGCAGTGTATCTTCCTGGGGGTATTAAAAGAAGAAAGTGGGTTTTGTCATTCAACATAATTCTTGGGATTAAAAATGGAAGCATTGTAAATAAGGACAAGGTTTCTTTTGTTTATACACTATGCATAAATCAAGGGGGAAAAAAATTAACCCTAAACTCTATTACTCCATTCCATTAACACCTTATTTTTCTGGGTTCCATTCCAATGCATGTCAGCATAAGCAACATTCCACTTTAGAAGAGACTTTTCCAAGGGATTTAAGAGGCCATCTTAGATAGTAAACCCAATAAAGTGGATTTCTGAAGAACACATACAGACAGGAAAACTAGCATGTAGGCATGTAGGATGAATATAATATGAATGAACTGGTCCTGGAGCAGGGGAGGAAAATAGATGACCTCATTCTGGACACAACTGTCTAAGGAAGAAGGATGAATAGATACATCCCCAGTTCAGAAGAGCAGGTTTTGCACTTGATTCTAAGACTTGGTTTCTGCTGTGCTACAGAGAAATATGTACATATGTGTGTGTGCGCACGTGGGTGTGTAAAAGTAACATGGTTATCTTGGAAACTTTAAAAAACATAAAGGAGAGGGGATTTAAAACATTACTTCACTTTTGATTCAGGTGTTTCTAAAAGAAGGCCCTATTTGTTTTATTTTCTGTACCTTATATAATAACATTATTCCATGGTTGCATATTGCTTAGTTGATTCTGTTTTGAGAGAGGACTCTAAATCATAACCTGCAAAGGGAAGACAACAGCTAAAAGCAAAATATTTAGGCTGCCCAGACCAGTCATTCTGTGTGTGTGTGTGTGTGTGTGTGTGTGTGTGTGTGTGGTAAAATACACATAAAAGAAAATTTACCATTTTAACTACTTTGAGGTGTACAGTTCGGTGTACAGTTCTGTGAAATTAAGTATATTTATGTTATTGTACGGCCGTCACCACCATCTATCTCCAGAACTTTTTCATCTTCCCAAACGGAAACGCCATCCCTTAAACTACACATTAGCTCCTCTTTTCTCCTTAATTCCCCTCAGTCCCTGGCAACTGCCACTCTTTCTGTTGCTATGAATCTGACTATTCCAGGTACCTCCTAGAAGGGGAATTGTAGGATATTTGCCCCTTGTGAGTGGCTTTTTCACTTAGCATAATGTCTTAACTCTTTAAGGGATCACAAGGCTCTTTGAAGAATGTGAGGAAAGCTAAGGGTCTTCTAAGCAGAAATGCCAAAATCTTTGCCTACAATTTAAAAGACATCATGATCCCTTGAGGTGTGGACCTATGAACTCCACATTAGACCCTTACTCTAAAACAGAAAGTACATGAAAGCTAGAGATTAAAGTAGAACCATGAGCCAAGGCAGGGCGGTGGCTGGGAGCGAATGCCACCCAGGGGTCAGAGGTCAGGCCTGCTTGGCCGTGTGGAAAGCATACACAGACACATATGCCAGAGACAAATGACCCGCAACTGACGCCCCCTCTGCCTCTAAAATGCTTCCTGCCAGGCAGAGACAACCTGATACTTAGTAATACAAGTTAGAGAAGCAAGTTAGGCTGAGCGACCAAGTTAGAGTGGGGGTAAGGGAACAGCGTCACGTGGTTGGTTTGGGGCAGAGTCCTGAGGCTGGACTGTGATGCCAGTTCCTCCTGTGACTACAATGCTTCGTTTACCCCCCCCCCCCAGAGTGCTATCAATATGTTTTTGATCGGGCCTTTGGAAAATGATTTAAGAAATCCTTTTTCTTCCTTTATGGACACATTTGACTTTAGGTAAACGTTCTGGATTTGTTTCCCTGGAAACGTGATAAAGGTGGAATGTCGGTTACGTTAACAGGCAACAGTTCTCATGATAAAAACGTCCCCTGAAATACAGGGGTCTGGAAGAAATTACAAATGAACTGTGCCTCCCCTGTGGGCTTCTCTGCACAAAGGCTCTATGTCTGTGGGGCATGCACCAAAAGTTACCTCCATCCATCGTGCACCACCTGTTATTTGTTGGAGTTCGGCTGCCTTCCGCTAGAGGGCAGGACTTCATCTGCTTCCACCACCGCTTAGAACACAGTTGGTACCCAGTGAATGTTGAATGAGCAGATGGATGAATGAATGAATGAATGAATGAATGAATGAATGAATGAATGATAGGCAGCCAAAAGTCCAGGAAGAGATGGAAATGAAAAAAAAAGACTGTTGATTTTGGTAATGAGGTTACTGATGATTTTAATGAGCACAGTTTCAGAAGCCATGTCTGAGTGGACAAAGGGCTCCCTGGGAGACTCTCCAAAGCTGGGAGAGCAGGGAGGAAGTTGGGTAATAAGAAAAAAAACTGAGAGAGGATATACTGCTGTACTGAAATCGACTGACTTAAACTGAACAGAAATTGCATTTCTAAGTAGGTAAAAATTGCACAAATTTTGGCTGACATGAATGAGTATTGTCTTTATAGGTTGACATGTCTGTCTTCCCTGTATGTCCTAAGGCCCTGGAAGGCAGGGACGGTTTATTTTTTCATCTTCTCATTTCGGGCCTGCCAGAGTGCCTGGAATATTGTATATTCACAGGAAAAGAACTTTAGTATTTGGAATGTTCTAGGGAGAGGACCAGCATGCACAGAACCCTGGTGGTGGGAAGGAATAAAGTGTGTTCAGAGACCTGAAAGTAGTTCAGTGGGTTCCCATGTAAACCAGGCAGGAGACTTGCCTCTGGTATTCAAGAAGCATTTTCCCCAAGCTTAAAGATCATCTTTTTTATCTTTATATGCTTTTGTTTGAGGTTTATGATCCATAACCTCATACTTCTATAGTACAGGAAAGTGGTGATCATTTTAGGAAGATTGAAGATGAAAATCTGGTTCAGGAATTTGGGAAGAAAATAATTGCAGGCTTTGGAAGAAATGAATAACCCTGTTGGATGAGCATATAAAGGACCACTTCTGGGACTCATAGTAAAAGAACATATTTTAAGCTCTAGGGTAAAAAAAAGTTATCTCCTACAGTTGTAAAGTAATCCAACTGTTTTGAAAGAGGATCTGACAAGATATGTATGGATATTTAAAATATGCTCACCTCCATTTTTAAAATTGAAGCCTAACATACCTGCAATAAAGTGCGCACATTTTAAGGCCACAGCTTGATAGTTTTAAGGGACTCACCTATGAGCCCTTCATCTAGATGAAGATACAGAACATTCCCAGCACCCTAAAAGGCTGCCTTGTCCACTCTCCCAGTTGATAACCACCCCCTTCCGAAGCCAACCACTACTCTGACACCTGTTGCCATAGATGAGCACTGCCAATTCTTGTAATCAGTGTGTATTCTTTTTTTCTGACTTCTTTTACTCAGTATTGTCTGAGATTTATCTATGTCGTTACATGTAGCAATGGTTCATTCTTTCATTGAATGTATCCCTTTGCATGAATACACTAAAACTTATCTAGGCCTTCTATAGTTAATGGATATTTGAGTTGTTTCCAATTGGGACTATTATGAACTGCTGTATGAACTTTTTTTTTTTTCATGTACTTTAGTGGATACTTCTACGAAAACATTTTACCCCAAGAGAATTATCCCAAGGCAAAGGTACAAAGATGCAAGTATATTGTAGCATATTTATAACAGTGAAATATTAGAAAGCCTAAATACTCATGAAAGGAGATTATTTAAGTAAATTCCATCCATACATAGTAACCTTTTATAGTCATTTAAATGGATAAAGTAAATCTACATAGAAACTTGCCCATGATGTATTATTATCAAGTGAAACAAAGCAGGATTATAAAATATATCTAGAATGATCACATTTATGTAAAAATGTATACATGTATTTTAATATTTTAACATATATATTCTACAGGTATTAAACAGTAAATTGTTAAGTATATTTTTCTCTAGGGAATGGTTAGATTAAGAAGAGACTTTCATTTTTAACTTGTAATAATAATGTGTTACCTGTTTTGAAGAAAAGAAACAAAGAGGGCAACATTCATATTTTGAGGAATGAATAAGAACAGGATTCTGAAATGCTAAGGGCAGGCTTCTGAATGTCAGGAGAAAATTTTCAAGAGCCCATGACACACAGAGCTTTGGGGGTAGGGGAGGACATGGACCAGGAGGCCCTGCTGACTCAATTGCTATTTATTGCACTGAAGGCTCAATATTTCGCTAAATTCACCTATAGAAAATTTCTGTTTGTTCATGTTTTAAAAATAATTTTTACTTATTTAAAAAGCAAATATCACACCTTAGCAAAAGGAAGAGAATTTCTTAACTCTTCAATGAGGCGCTTAACTCATTAAGCCTTTTGCTGGTAGAATTAGCTCTAGGACTAATTTCAGAAAGTCTTTTGAAATTATTAATAATAATTTAAGGAAATATTTATTATAAAAATTAATAATGCTAATTATAAAGACTAAGACTATACAGAAAGTTTAAAGATTCAACTCTGTTGTCTACAAGACCCAACTATATGCTGTCTATATCATATTTAATACTAGTTGTCACTAAGTGATAAAATTTAGGTGATTTTAATCAAATGTCTCCCTTTTACTCATTTGTACTCATAACTTTTGTAGTTCTCATTTTTGATGATAATAGTTTTTAAAAACTTTTCAGTTGTGCCTAGCTCATGATAAATCTGCAGTAAATATTTGTTAAAGATTGACTATTTGAGGAAAGCAGTACAAAAAACATCTTATAATTGCCATTCAGAGGTAAGACTTAATACCCTTGTATAGAATTTTCCAGGTTTTATTTATTAAAAAATTCATATAAAATAGTTTTTCGAAGATGGGATTTTTGTAACCTCTTCCTCTTTTCGTATCTTTTCTTTTCCCATCTTTCTTTCTCCCTGACTCTCCCATTAAAATTATAGAGACGATTAGCTACCAGCTGGCTCAGAAATGCATGTCAGCTGCAAAGTGACCCCTCTACTAGGGTCTGAAATATCAAAAATCCTGTGAATCGATTCAAGAGAGATTTCCAGGCAGCTTCACTAAGGGTACGGCCCTTTGGAAAGTGAGTCATTGCCCCTCTGTGCTGGACACTGCAAAACTCTGCATTTTCTCTTGCAGGCATTTTCAGCTTATTACTATGTGATGAAGTTTTTAAATGTCACATCACAGGAACCCCACTCTCTGAAACAGATGACTGACATGATGGAAGAGTTCTGCTCTCGGTCTTGGGAAGAGGTAAGACTAGAAACAGCAGCTGTTACTGTTGTTCTGTGCCCTTGACAGCATGGAGGAGGTGAGTCTTGCCCTTCAAGTCGTGCTGATTTGACCAAGATACAGCAAACATGTTAGGGAAGCCCAAGGGGGCACTCAGAAATGAGTTCATTGGCATTTCTTGATGACTTGGCTTTCAATGGCTTCAACAAAAAAGGTCTAGTTTTCCTCACCTGACGGGAAGTCTGGCAGCAGGCAGCTGCTGGCATGGGGTCAGCGGCTTGACTCTCTCAGCCATTACTTCTTCCGTTCTGTTGTTGTGCCTATTTTCTGATGGACACAAGACCTAGCTTCAGGGTTCACAGCTATGTTCAAGGTCAGAAGAAAGGTGGAGCCAGACACATCCATTCCTTTTTACAGGAAAGCAAAAACTATCCCAGAAGCTCCTTAGCAGTTTCTCTTATATCTCATTGGCCAGGACTGGCTGGGAGAACTGGGTGCAGGATTTTATGACTGGCTTAGAGCCTTAGATCCATCATGAGCTGCTTTTTGGAGCCGGGCACCTTGTCACCCACTCCCCTACCCAAACACCAAAATCAGTTTTATTAACAAGAAAGAGGGGCAATTCACAGAACCTGCCACAGATACCACTGCCCGGGTCCAAGATATCTCCTACTTATTCATAAATCTGAAGTACAAACTTTTTCTTGTCTGAGGCACTGAGTCATTCAAGATTTGGCACTATTTGCTGAAAGTTTCCGGGAAGAAGAGAGCTATGGGGTCTACTATGATTAAAAAAAAAAAGAAAAAAAAGGCAGATAGAGGGGTTTGCTGTTTTAAAACAGCAAAACAGCAGCTGTTTTAAGTTGACACAGTTGCAAAAGGGAATGGTGCTTTCATTCTGAAAAAATGCAATTAATTAAAAATGGATGCTATTCTCATCTGCACTGACAAACGGGGAAGGAAGGTTGTGCAAGAGCCTGGAGGTTTGGAATTCTCCCTAAGTATTTAGTCTGAGTTAAAAAAAGAAAGGGTATTCAGGACTTTTTGAAAGACCTGCTCAAATATGCCCCAGCACCTTATGGTTCACAAAACAGTCAGGGGAGGCATTTTGCTGTTGGTGGTGGTCCGTGGAGGAAGATGAACACCTTGGAGTCGAGGAAATTTGACATCAGGCTGCCGAGAAAGTAGATTTAAGCTGCTCTTTGAAAAAATTATTTCTTATTCCGAGTGAAAGCTTTGTCAGGTTTTTCTTTCCTTACTCTCATCTACTGTTTATTTCCTCAGATTACATTAGGCTGGGAATCTTACAGTAAGCAGGCCTGTAGGTCTGCTCAGATAAGTCACATGAGGAATTGCTTAGAGGCTGAGACCCTGGAAGAAAGCTCAGAAAGGCCGGTATTTGGGAGAAATTCTGAAACATTTGGTGAGGGAGGGATGTGGGAATACAGGATAGATGGAGATGGAGTTGCCCATGGGTGAGACCCAGACCCTCACCCAGAGCCTAGAATGTTGAGATGGGTGTCATAACCCAGTGCTTTTTCTAACTGCGTTGCCCATCTGTATGGAAAGCATAGTTTTTTGTATGTCAGAGATTCTGTTACAGGGTAACTCTTTTCTTCTTTGCCTTCTAACTTCAACTTGAGGAAGGACCACTACCCCAGTGTGACTTTAGTTTGGGAATGTTCCTTCTATACAGCTCTGGCAGACAGAGAACTAACAATTGTTAAGCATATATTATGTGCTGAAAAGTGGGCTAGGTGCTCTATACATACTATAATAATGCTGTCTGGCCTTGTTTTGGCAGGGGAAGTAAAATGCAAAGGAGGGCAAACCATTGCTCCATTTGGAGAGCACATAGTATTGAGTCCACAAGCATTAACATGACCAATTCTGGGATGTAAAAGGTGAAGGGAATTAAGAAATACAACCTGTCTTAATGTAAAGTTCAGCACAGGTGATATAATCAATAATAATGTATGGTGTCACATGGGTGCTAGACTTGTTGGGGTGATCACTTTGTAAATTACATAAATGTATAATCACTATGTTGTACACCTGAAAAATATTTTATGTCAATTTTAACATTAAAAAGAATCCACGCATGATCAATTCTGGATGAACCAGGTAGACGCCTTTGGCTTCAATATTGCTGGCTAGTACCATAATTAATCCTCAGCAAGTTAGACTGCATAGCCAATGTACGGTTTCCCAGAACGAGGAGGGGGATGGGAATGTTAAAGAATTCAGGGAAATTAGGCCAAAATGACATTCCCCCAAGGGATGGGCAAGGCAAGCCTTCAAGAACCTATCAGGTTGCAACAGTGGATTCTGGGAATTCTGTATCCCACGGGGGTTTTTTGACAGGCCTGCCAAGACTATATCAAATGGGAGAAGAGGTATTTTGACAGAAGAAAAGTATAGTGTAGAAAGAAAGGGGTAGGGACCTGGACAGGCAAAGTCAATTGATGTCACACCAAGGTCTCAGGAGAACGTCATATGCAGAGGAGTTGATCAAAGAGTAATTTCAAGAACCGTAATAAAAAGGTTACAAGCTTGGTCACTTGAAGAATTCCATCAGATCAGGACAAGGCTGTCATGGAACTAGGTGTGGAATTTTTATTTTCCAGGGGTTGAGGGCTGGCAAGAGCCAAGTGAGAAACAGACTCCAGCCAGCAGTTAGGGCTTAGACATGGGATGTTCCTTGTGAAGGGAGAGAAATCTGAGCAAAAGCAGGGCAGGCAGGCAGCCAGGAGGTCCTACTTATAAAACTTCTGGCATAATTATTAGGATGTGCTTAACAAATGTTAGTTCTCTCTTCCTAGGGCTTGCAGGATGGAAGCCTAGCTGAGGGGCTGGGGAGCAGGGCAGAACTCAAGCTGAGCGAGGCCATAGAGGGGAGAAAGGGAGGGGAGCAAGCTGTGGGCATCTGGGTGTAAGCTCACAACAGCTAGGCAAGGTAACGGCCAGGGTTGGCAGGCAGTGCTAATAGCTTCCTCCAGGAGCTGGGTGAGTAAACACATGAAGGGCTCAACCCCTTTGCGTAACTCAGATGCAAAAAAAAGAGGTCAGGTGAGGACAGAGGACAGGTGAGATGCTGGCACTTGCAGCGATCCTGAATAACATGCTTCCTAAACTGCGTTCCAAAGCTTTCAGACTTTACCATGTGCGTGACCACATTCTGTGTTGGCCGTTCTCGCTGAGGATCAACAAGCTCACGGGAAGCTGATGCTGCTGGTCCAGAGATTAAACTGAGTGGCTCCTTGTGACACTATTTCCTTAAGATGCTTATGGAGGCCCTGAATCAGAGTCTGGTCAAGAGTGTCTAGAAAACTCAGATTAAACAAAGATTAATGGATTCCTTTCATGCAGTATTTTTCACACCTTTAATATGCTAATCTGATTGCAAACCTCAAGTTTTACAAGGGATGAAAGTGTTTCTGACCCACTAGACATAAGTGACTTTTTCCCTGGAGTACTTATTACAGAGGAAAAGTCCCCTAAGCAGACCCTAAACTACAAACCCCTGCACCCACTGAAGGAGCGCAGCACTGTTCCCAAAGCCCTCTGGAGAGGCCAGCTTTCGGGTCTGCATGAGCTGGGGCTTTTCCTCTCTTGATCAACTGGAAAAGAGCTTGGAGAGGTGCCTGTTGTACAAGTGTGATATTTCCTCCCCTTCACTTCTAGCTGAAGGAACATTTTGGTAACGTGAAGGAGAAGTACCTGAGTGAATACTGCTTTGCTGGAACCTACATTGTCGCTCTCCTTCAGAGCGGCTATCATTTCACGCCTGATTCCTGGGAGAAAATTCATTTCATGGACACGGTAATTTGGGAACTTGCTGGATTGGGGGAAGATTGGGTTGTTGGGGCTGAAGCAGCTTTGGGCTTGAAAGAAGTAGGAGTCAACCTTCTTTTAGGTTTTGGCCTGAAGTCCTGTTCTACACTTCACCTCTAACCCACGCTGGCATTTTGTGCCAAACCCTCCTGGGTTTGTGGACCAGCCAGTTGTGGATATCCTGTCTAAGGAGAGCCACCTGCACTTTTGGCTCTCCTTTCTGCTTACATAACAGTGACAAATTCCTTATAAAACAAAAAAGGGAGATATTAAAGTAACAATTTTAGTAGCCACGGTGATTCTGTGTGCGGACCTCAGCATCCATCCTCAAGGCCCCTTCCATGAATCTGGAAACGATGATCATGGTTTCTCATAAGGGGTGAAGGCTCTGTTGTCTGTAGCTTCAAGGTTGACCAATCTGAAAACTCAGCGTGAAGAAGGGGATGAGTGGCTGTGAATGGAGGTTTTTGCTTAGAAGCCAGGCTTAGTGTGAGCTTTGAAGAAAAAAGAAAGAAAAAGCAGCAGCAGCATCACTGCTGTGCTTTACCATAGCGCCACCTGCAGGTACCCAGGCACAGAGAAACATTTACATCCCCTGCATGGCTCCTGGGTGACTCATGTTTGAAAAATATCAACAGTATTTCTCTGCTTATGCCCATATTCAGTAATGGCAAAACAACTTACCCCCTTTATTAAATACAAAACAAAACATTGAGGCAGAGGACTGGAGCAGCCTTGAGGATACTAGTTTCATTACACTCTTGCCAAGACTGACCTTGCTAATTCAAATGCAAAATCTTCCCTCATTCTAATATCCCAGGCTTTCTTCCATTCCATCAGTTTATTTTGTCTGTTTGAGAGATGTGTCTATGTCAAATTTACAAGTGATTTATATTCTCTGAACTCCAATGAATGAGCCAGTACTTCTAAACCCTAAGTGATACCTCTAACTCTGGAGTCTTCCTCGACACACACATTTCCCCATAAGGGGAAATGGGCTTTTCACAAATTATGAATTCCCAGTATTGGTTAGGGGTTCAGAGAAAGGTACATTTCCACACGATATTGGCTGGAATATAAATTGGCATGACCTGCCTTGGCTGGTTTGGCTCAGTGGTTAGAGTGTCGGCCTGAGGTCCAAAGGATCATGGGTTTGATTCCTGGTCAAGGGCATGTACCTCGGTTGCAGGCCCAATCCCTGCCTCAATTGGGGAGCATGCAGGAGGCAATCAGTCGATGTGGATGTGTCTCTCTCACATTGATGTTTCTCTCTCACACCCCGTCCTTCCTCCCCTCTACTCTCTCTAAGGAAAGTCAATGGGAAAAATATCCTCGGGTGAGGATTACCTAAATCAATCAATCAATCAATCAATCAATCAGCACAACCTTTGGGGAGACTGTATTGGCAATATGTGTTAAGAGCCCTAAAATATGCACCTTATTTTATACAATTACTCCACTTCTAGGATTTATTAAGTAATGGATAAAGTGAGTAAAAATGAACATATAGGGCAGTTCATGCCAGTGATGATGTTACAGAAATTCCTTGAGACACAAGATGATTTTACAAGGTATTGTTAAGTGAGTAATTCTACATACAACTTAATTCCATTTTTTGGTAAGAAAAAAACCTCACAGAGAGGACTGGAAGAATGTGTCACAAAATGATAATAGCAACTTCTGAGTGGTGGATAGGTGGTTTTTATTCTTTTTAGGGTTATCCATACTTTCTAACTTTTCCACCATGACTGTGCACAACTCGTGTAATAAAAACATTTCCAAAATTACTTATTATTCATAGACTACTTGTATTCCAATAAGTTTTGAGGCAACTGGAAAATGTTCCTAGGAAGATGGCAGGGTCAGAGCATGTTTTGTCATTTAATAAAAATCCTTTCTCACGCATATGCAGTCTTCCAACTTTTGTAAAGACTGACTTGCTGGGATTATTCCCCATTTTTCCCTAGTTGAATAATAAAGTCTGGGTTTTATATGGGTGAAATTCCTGGTCCAGACACAGATGTAAAAGGCCAGGGACAATCATTCTTCTCTTACCTTCTGCCTGCCTTCTGTCACCTCCCACCTCCCTTTCCCACCCTGGACCCGACATTCACACATATAACAAAAGAATATAAATCTCCAAAGGCCTATTTAAATTCTTCTATTTAAGTTCTGCAGGAGAATAGGGCACGCTGTCATTAAGGTCCTCTCTGAATTTTGGAATATAGTAGTTAGGCTCCAAACTATCCTTCTTCATCACTTGCCCCTGCTCCATTCCCCCTACAACCAAATTCCCAGTTTAGAACGTAGAAGCAATCCCTGTAGAGAGCCAAATGTGGTGCTCTCCCCCTTCTGTTGCTCAGCGTTATGGGTGGGGTTGCATGAAAGCTCCCTTAATCCTCAGACCAGAATCAACCGATTTTCCTCACTGTTCGCAGATCCGGAATGCTGATGTGGGATGGACTTTGGGCTACATGCTGAACCTGACCAACATGATCCCAGCTGAGCAGCCGATGTCCACACCTCTCCCCCATTCCACCTATGTCTCCCTCATGGTCCTCTTCTCCCTGATCCTGGTCGCGCTGATGATCTTAGCCTTGATTATCTTTCACAATCCTTCATATTTCCGGAAAGACTTGGTATAGCAGGAGCAGCTGAAATCTGCTGGCTGGAGTGAGGAAAAAACTTGTCCAGGGAGCACTTTCCTTTACAGTAGTGTACAAGGTCATCTTCCTTGCTCACCAAGGCCAGTCTTGACCTGTATGAAGCTTCTTTGGCTTTGCTGAAGTCTTTCCTTGGAAAGTATTCACCACCTTCTGCCTCAAGAACTTCCTCGGCAGATGCTGTCTCTTGTGTCCCACTCTGACCCTTTCTTTTTTGTACTCTGTGCTCCTGTTGGTCTTAAAAACCTGCCATCTTTCATGATCTTTGCTTTAGAAAAGAACAATATTGGCTTTGTCCAGAAGAACAGAATCCTGACTCCTACGCTGGGAGGTTGTGCTGGCTAAAAGAAGAATCTCAGCTGTATTCTTACAGACCCTTTCTCGTTTCCCATTTATTAAAGCCATACAATGCCTTTGGAGAAGGCAGACACATATCCCGTTTCCAGCCTGCCCTTGGCAGAGAATTTTCTAGACTGGGCAAATATGTCCTAGGACCAAAGAGTCTTGCAAGGGAATTTATATGCTTGTGCAGTTAATACAATACTCAATCCAATGTAAAACAGTACTGTGGATAAGTCACATATTCCTGGGTAATGCCAAAATGCTACAGAGTGGAACACCCAGGCCAGAGATTTTTAAAAAGCTGATGTACATATAGGCATTCAGATATCAGGGCATATACTACATGGTAGGTGTATACATATCAGGAAGAAAAACATAGTTACAATGCAGGGTTGGAAAAAGCATCCTCCACTGAATTTACTGGGGTTTTGTTTTTATTATAGTAAAATACATATAACATAAAATTCACCATTTTAACAGGTACAGTTCAGTGGCACTGCATTCACAATGTTGTGCAACCAGCACCACTACCTAACTCCAGAATGTTTTCATCACCAAGAAACTGGCTGGAGACAAGACCATTCCTGGGTAGACTCAAACCACCAACCTTTCAAATAATAGGCAAATATATAACTAACTGCATCGCATGGATGCTACTGAGTTTCAAAACCATGCCATATCTTGTCCCAGGGTTTACTTTAGTGAGAGAGTAGCATTAGTGTAGTGTGACATGCCTTTTCCCTGTCATGGTATTTACACATCAAAATGTGCCAGGAACCAGATCTGAAAGTGATGCCACTCCTGTCACACAGGTATGTGTTCTGTTTACTTATTCCATGGAGTATTTTGTGGGAGAAGAGGCAGCTATGGACCTTGTCACGGAAATATGAAGAGGCCCGTACCTCCTTTCTTTAATGACTGGTCTGAGAGTTACCTTTTGAGCAGGATGGAGTGATGAAGTGTTACTCTGACCTTGCCCCAGGCTCTCCATTTATGGCTCTGGGAAATGACTGTTGAGCTGATGTGGTGCAGGGTGGAGGGGAGGAGGAAAAGCTCTGCACAAACTAGAAGCCAAATATCCCTACATCTCTTGAGTAATCAAGTCATTTTTGACAACATGCAGGTGAATATAAGTGTAATAAAGCTGTGGTGTGTGACAGGAACATTTTCTTTCCTGACACCCACAGCTGAACTTGTTGTACCTTGACCAGGAATGAGAAGCCAAACTGGACATGTTTAACCTCTTTCTAGTTGTAGTTAGCTATACTGTTATAGCTAGTATTTACTGAGCATTTGTTGTGTACTATGCTCTGTGCCCAAGTGCATTACATTTGTTTTCTCATTTAATGATCACAGTAATCTGAAGGTAGGTACTACCGTTCCACTTCATAGAAACAGCGAGGCTCAGAGAAGTTAAGTCACTTGCTCAAATGGCTGAGCTAAAGCCTGGCATGCACTTAACCATTATTTTCTCTCCCAAATATACTACTAGATGGTCTCCTTGTAACTTCAAAGCATGCACTTAACTCTGCATGAGTACAGGGCTTATTGGCATGGTGGAAAGGGAAGTAGACAGATGAACTGTTTCCTGATGGACTGGGCATTTAATGTTGCTTTAAGTCCACAAAGGCTGCCATGGCAACACTGATACTGTTTATGTACTTTGTGTACATATATGACATATGATGCTTATCAATGATTCCCATACTCCTGGTTTCTTAATTATACTGCTTGCTCACTGCAAAGCAGTCAGAATCAAATAAATAGTTGATGATAATAATGAAAATAAAAGGCCATAAAAATAGAGCCAATAGCAGTTCTTTTCTTCCTTATGTCTGAATATACAAAGCACTGTATATTGACCAGACACATGATCAATTCTGGTCCTACAAAAACCCACAATGGTGTTAAGTATTATTTCTATTTTACAAAAAAGGGTCACACAGACTAGTACATGGCAGAGCTGATACTCAAACTCATGTCTCTGCTCCAAGTTTATTGCTTTTTCTTTTCTAAACACTGCCCCTCAGCAAGTTGGAGTTAGAAGTCACAAATTTCCCTCTGTAAGCACTGACATCTTTTCTTATTCCATTTCTGTCTTATTGCCTGGATCAGAGAAAAAAAATTTTAAGGTATTTGGGAGCCAAACTCCACTTATTATAAATCTCAAATCATGGAGATGATCAGAAGGCACAACCTAATCTGTTGCAGGGAAAGAAGGTTTTTAGGCAGATCTAGGAATCTGCTTTTCACCATTCTGAATGAGGAAGGCCAAATAGATTACTATCAAATTATTTTAATGTTGGGTAACCCACTGGTTATTAATCATTACCATTCCTTCTTGCACCTTCACCCAAACTTGGTTCTGGTGACCCCATTCCGTTAGAAGGTGGGAAACTTTTTATGAACCCAAAGGAGGAAAAATCAGAAGTGGTTACTTCTGTAGACAGAAGAATTGAATTAGGGTGTGTGTGTGTGGGGGGGGAAGAGACAGAGAGAGAAAGGGAAATATAAAATGTTCACCTTAATAAGAAATATAAATTGTGATATAAATAAAAGTTTTTAAAAAGTATACTTTATTTTAATGTATCAGTCTAGACCTCTGTAAGAAAAATATGGTACAATCGAACTGAGTAACTATGGATGGCTTAATAAAATGACTACTATATCCAAAATATTAACATTTCAACATGTAGTTAATATAAAAATTATTAATGTTTATTTTTTCATATTAAGCTTTTGAAATATGTTGTGTGTATATTATACTTACCATACATCTTAGTCAAGACTAACTACATTTCAAGTACTCAACAGTCACATGTGACTAGCAGCTACCATACTGGACAGCACAGTTCTAAAAATACATTCAAAGCCAAAAGGACATAGGTAATAGTCCTTTGACTTTGTCTTGAGGGTGTTTTGTTTCTTTTTAAAAAAACAGCTATAGTTACTATAACTTTCTTGCTATTATTTATTATATATTAAGTTTAACATTGTTCTTAAATTCTAGTCCTGTATTTCACTTTATTTTTCAGGTTTTGTTGCCTTTTTTGTGAAGGCAGAGATGCCTGCTATTCAGGCAAACATGCCTGACCTTTGGAAAATTCAATCTGGATTCAAAATTAATACAACTAATTCTGATGCTTATATTTTAGTCAAAATGTATATTTGAATATTAAAATAAAGTAAATCTCTTAATAGTTCACAAAGCTTACCAAAAAATAGTAAAATCACTATTAAAATATATTCTCCTTTATTGTCAGTTTAAAAGATGAGCCAAATTTCATCCAAATTGGTCTGGTCCCTGTCTGATTCAGATTCTAATCGGTGTTATCTTGTTAAAACATGACAGTTGCTCCTAGTTAGCTGTGCTCATTAACCATATGTTTCAGTTTGTTAGTTTTAGTTTTAAAATTAATGATAACAACCTCAAAGTTTTAGTGGCTTACCATAATAAACATTGATTTTCTTGTTTATGGGTCTGCACGTCAGCTGGGTAGCTCTGTTATTAGGTGGTAGGTTCAGGCCTGCTACATGTGTCTCAGTGTCCTTGCCTGGTGGTTTCCTGAACCATGTTCTCATGCTGAATGGCAGGGGCACAAAAGACTGAGAGAAAACATAGAATACCTCTTAAGGCCTTGGCCAGGATGGCCCGTCACTTCCATCCACATTCTACAGACCAAAATAAGTCATATGACCAAGCCCAACATTAGCAAGTTGGAAAAAGACTGGGAAGAATGGCCAAGTCATATGGCAAAGGACATGGATGATTAATTCTAACGCAGAGGAGTGAAGCACAGGGCCCAGGTTTCAATCTACCACAGTGTCTCATTAACTAAAATGTAAAGTGTGTTTTCTGTAAATTAATCTACTTATCTTCCCAAGGAATAATATTTTAAAAACATGTCATTACTTCCAAAACGTCATGGACCTACAGCTTCTTTCCACTGCCTTAGTCTGGGTGCTCTGGAAGCTCCCACGTTAGCCTCACATTCTAAAATGGCAGATTTTCTGAGAGACCATGCATCTATTTATTGTCCTTAGTTTATATGTTTAGGACCATGTATAGTTAAATACCCAAGTTTCTATTTACACATGAATCTAATACAACGAAACACAACTGGTTTTATTACAAGTATAATGGATTTTTAAAAAATGGGGACAGGGGTAACTTCACAAGCCTTCTCTTTAGAAAAGTGGCATTTAAGACTACATGTGATAAAAGCATTGCTATACCTTTTGCATTTCTCTATTTTAAATAAATTTATAAATTTAAATCAATGATACAATGATGGCATCATCAGCATCTGAGTTGACTTTTTGTTTTTATGCCCCTTTTGTGTGTATGTTGAATAGCAGTGCTCACCAGTGAACATGACAAGTGTGATACAGTCACCTAAGAAACAACATAACTCCTTATAATCTAAGAAGAAGGGAAGAAAGTCTTGGGAGCTAGGTAGGGAATAGAGTGTAGTTAGGATGACCTAAACTGAACTCTACTTTTCCTCCTAAACCTGTCCCTCCTCCTGCATTTTATCATAATTAATACTACCACTGCCTCAAGTAACCAGGATCAGAATCAACTTAATAGGACCTACCCATTTTGCCTTTGCAACATTTTTCATTTTGACTCCCCTTCCCAATCTTGTTATCACCCCAGTAAAGACCTGTTACCAGGAATGATGGTCTTGTTGCCAATCTATCACCGCCACATTAATCTTTATAAAAAGCAGACCTAATCACACTGCTCCCCAACTCAAACTGTTGGTGGTTTTCCGCTCCGCCATCCCAGTCTTTTGATCCGTGCCCGATTCTCCATCCACCACTGTTCAGGTGCTATTTTTTCAACTTGGAATACTTTGTCCCACCCTACCTTCAAAGTTCAGCTCAGATGCTCCTGCAGTGACGTCTTCTCCAAATCTCCAAGTCAGAACAAATTGCTTCTTCCCTTTGCTCCCACAGCCCTTTGTCTAGGTCCCCAGTAGAACACTGAGACCATTCTATTCAGTGTCTGGGTTATGCTCCCTGAGGGTGAGATATGTGACTCATTTCATTCGGAACAGTTGGGCTCAGGGGCATTTTAGGAGGAACCAGGTAACAGTCCTAGTTCATCTCCCTGTTTGCTGCTAGAGGGCTGGTCCATACCACTATTTGTGCATCAGTATCCTTATTTATGTTCTCTCTTGATAGGTCCACCCTCTTCTTCCAGCTTTTAAATTGTAATTTTTGCTTTTCATAAGTTTAAACCTACAACCTCTCTTTTAATAAATCTCTACTAAAATATACATTTGTGAGATAATTCTAGTAGGTTTTTAATGTAAATATTCAATAGTGTCTAGAAATAACTATTTTTTGTGCTAAGGACCCCTCTTATCCAAATTGCTAATATGCCTGTTCTTAGGCCTGTTACTAGTGGGTAAGTTAAAAGGAAGAGGGCAGGAGGAATCCTGTGTTGGCTGTCATCTGCCTCTCCGCCTGCCCCCCCCCCCCCAAGGTCTCTTGGGTCTATCTAAATTTTTCTTCTAGGCCTCTCCAAGTGATCTGTATACCTCAGAGCTGTTGTAACACTGTCTACAGTAGCTGAAGAAGTTGGGGAAGTAAGAAAAACTAGGTAATTTAAAACAAAACTCCAACCTGAATTCTACTGAGTAGTTCAATATAAGTCAATATTACCCTTTTATACTAAAAAGCATACTCGAATTTCTCATAGGGTACTTGTAACCTTTACCCCACATTTGGTACCGAGTGACAAGATGGGAGAAAAAGGAAACCAATAAGGGGCCTTTTCTTTTACATTTCCTCTTCTGAATACTATAATCCTCCTAACCCAGACCATCATCAGTAAGAGAGAGACAGTCCTGAGGGAAGTGAGAGATTTTTATTGACCACCCTTGTCTCTTATGTTGTCCAACAGAAGACGGTGAGCTGGGGTTAGGATGTAGACTCATAATCATGGAATAGAGCTAAGTTAATCATGAACGAAATGAAACTTAAATTTCTGGCTTAACTGTTACCAACTGTTAGCCCCTGGAAACCCAGGTGCAGATGGACCAACTTTTCAACCTCAAACCATAAGGGAGAATTGAGTAATTTCAAAAGGTTATGACCAGGACCTGCAGAGGTTGTATATAAACCCCGAATGCACGAGAATTCCGGAAACACTTGTTTTCTAGCACTGGAGATTAGCCAAAAATGAACACCTTGGTCCTGGTCCTTTGTTACCCAAATCCCAATTTCTTCTGGCGGCTGTCACTTATACTGGTGTTTATAAAAAATCCCTATGCTTCTGGGAAGGTCCACTGTTGACATAATTATAATCCTTTCTCGGTACATCATTTTGAAGATGCTGAGGTCTGGCATTCCCTATTTTAAGACTTTGAAAGTATTAAATTGGTTACACTAAGAGCAAGCCTCGGAAGGAAGAACTCTTATAACGCGACTCTTGGGGCACTCTTGGGGATGCCCCACGCGACGCACCTGAAATCAAAGAACCCCTCTGCCCGCCGAAGGGCAGAGACGGCGGGGGGCAGGGGCAGGTGGCGGGGTGCCCCGCGCGCCGGCGCCCCGCAGCTCCGCGCCCGCCCGCCCGCTCGCCCTCCACGCGCGCCTCCCGGCGCGAGCGCCCGCTCCCCGTCGGCGGGCCGGGCGCGTCCTCCCCCGGGATGCCGGCGCATCCAGCGGCCCCGGGCCCGCCGGGACTCACCCCTTGGGGCTAATGAACCCCAAGCGTGACGCGAGAGGTGCGAGGCCGCCACGCCTCCGGCCACCCCGCGCTCAGGCCTTTTCCAGAACAGACCCCCGGGGCAGCTGTGGCCGCTGGGGCACACACCCCGGTGGCGGGGGATCCAAGCCGGAGGCTCCCGCCGGGCTCCTCGCCTCGAGGCGAGGCCCGGAGCGACCAAACCTGGCGCTTCCACTCCAGCCGCAAGCCCAGGCGGCGTGTCAACCGGGCCGAGCGCGGGGATTTGCTAAGGCGCACGCTCTGCGCACGCGCCGGACCGGGCTGGCGGCGGGGCCGCACCGCGCATGCTCCTTGACCGCCTTGGGGGTCAAGCCGCGGGGGGCGAGCGCGGAAGGGGCGGCGCACGTCGGGTGAGCGGGTCCGCGGCCGTGAGGGGGCGGTTGGTGACCCCTAGTCTGCATTGGAAGGTCCGTTCTCCTTTCGCCGCCCAGACAAAGAAAAAGTGCGCTGGCCGTTCAGGTGGACGTCGTACTGCCGGTTAAAGCCCCCCAACCCTTTTCTGTTAGACTCTCCAGTATTTTGTGTGTTCTATGGAAGAAAACAAACAAACAAAAACCCGGCAGGGGGCCCGCGTAACCAGGGCCGGGCCCGCGCGGGCCTCTGGGACTTGTAGTCTCCGGAGCCTGGCCGTTCGCTTGTCGCGCTGGATCTGCATCAAGCCCGGGGCCCTTTACCTTGGGGGGGGGCCTGCTGTGCGTGGGACGCCTAGTTAGGGTTGGTGGGGGGTAGGTGAGTGCTCGCCCAGCTCTCGCCCTGTCTTTAGGGTAAGCAGAAAGATGAACTTTGAAGATGGGATGTAATGAACAAAAATTACGAATGCGAAGGGCTTTTGGAGGTCACGGAGGTCGAGGGGGGAAAAAAACTTCCTGGAAGATGTGGGGTTTGAATCAGGCTTTTAAACGTATAATGCTGTATGTGAAGGGGTGGTTGGGAAAGCCAGAGGATGTAGGTGGCAAAGGTGAAGAAAGAGGTCGATCTGGCTGTAGTCGGAGGTTTCCTTGAAGACTCGGGCAGGGCTTGCTCGGGTGGGGCCGTGCGCGCGGGGCCTTTGGGCCTCACTTGCGGAAAGGGCCTCCGCTTTCAGTTTCTCTCCAAGGGAGACTAAGTACAGGCAAGGAGATGTATGTTCAGGATTAAATAAAAGACCATCATAGGCCTTACCTGTGTCCAAGTTTCTGGACCTCATGGCTGGTGTTGCGCTATGAATTAGTAGTTTTAGAAATCCTGTAAAATAACTTGTGAGAGCAGCAAAATTACATTGCATTGTGTGTGTTATATGTCAACTTTTAAAAGATACTACGGTTTTTGTAACCTGTTTTGGCATTTATTTAATTTTTATGTACCAGAAGTCTCAAGAGAAGTGGATCCAAATCTTTCTTGACCTATAGGAGCTGGTATGAGGATTTAGGGCTTAGTACTGAGAGCAGGGGATGGTTTTAGTGCCTTTAGCTTTTAATTTATTTTACATTGACTTATATATAAATTCACACATCAGAAAATCCTTTGTCGGGCCACTTGTTCCTAGTTTTTGATTTTAGAAAATAGGATCACAGTTAACAAAAAAGTATTAATTTTTAATCTTGTCAGGTAATGGAACACCTGGAAGTAATGATACTGTGAAATACTGCTGTGTTACACTTAACTAATTGTAGATTTTTTGTTTTGTTAAATTTCACGTTTTCCATATCCTAATACCAGTAAAGGGTAACTGATGCCATATATTTAATAAATTTTGATTTTGACAAAGTGCTATCCATTGCCTTAACTTCATCATAACTTTGTGTGGGACTTTCATTTTTTGGCATAGCTTCCCAATTCAAAAGAAGTCTGGAAAGGACATGATTTGAGAGACACTGCTATAACGGAGTTCAGAAAGGATTCACGTGCTAAAATAAAGATAAAATTGGATTTTGGACTGAATTCAGTTCTACCAAGGAAGGAAAGTAGATTAACACATTTGGAACAATTTCCAGTAGCAGCTGGGGGAAAACTAAAAAACAACAACAAATTTCTAGTTAGCTCATAATTAACCAAAGAAATACTACTCTATACCAGAATATGCATTTTATGACATTTCACACACTAGAGATTTTTCTGTAATTTTATTCTAACACTCCTGAGACCAAATGGCATGTGACTGAAGTAATCAAGGTGACTGAATACTAAATTTACACACAACATAAAGTAGACCTGAGGAATTTTCATTTGGGGAATCACCATAGTGATAAAGGCACTGCTGGATTTCTAAATGCTAAGCAAGAAAGGGCTGAATGAACTACTTGACTTTAATTCTCAGCCTTTCACTATGGACTGTTAGGTGGTCTGATACAAAAATAGTGAATCTTCAATTTTCTTATCTTTTAGAAAGAGCTTAAACTGCAAGAATTGTGAATTAGCAATATCCTTGAAGCAAAGATTGGGTTTCACTGTTGGAGGGAGTTTTCTAACATAGAAAGTTGAATTGCTGTAACAAGGTAAAAGTGTGAGTCATAATTCTTTCTTAATTTCACATGAGATTTTCAGTTTTCATCTACATCTTCAATTTTATCCTATATTTTGTTTATAATCATTTATCTTTTATCATTTATGGAATGATAAATGAACCAGTTTGGAAACATCTCCAGGTATGTAAAATTTTTTTTGATTAATAATTTTTTCTATAATAAGCTTTTCATTCGATAATTTATTATAATTTAACTATAGGCTTACCACTGCTAATGTTTTTCATAGATTAGCAGATAAAATTTGGAGGTGTAGGCATGAATAAACCAGGTATTGATTTTAAGTTCCTTTTAGAAGTCCTTGAAGAATGGAAAGTAAGTTCAAAATTTCTTTTCCCAACATCCTATTCCTGTTGTGTCTAATCTTTGTGTGTTGGTAGGAAGAATCTTAAAGGTGTTGATTCTTTTAAAAGAGTCATTAAATCAGTCTCTTAAATACCTTTTTTTACTGATTAAACAAAGAATTTAGCTAACTTAGACATGATCCTCTTCTATTCAGTATTTTTATTTTATTTATTTATTTTTTCCATTCAGTATTTATTTTTCTTTTGTTTTGTTAATTCTCACCCAAGAATATTTTTTCCATTTATTTTTTTAGAGAGAGTGAAAGGGAGGAAGGGGGACAGAGAGAGAGAGAGAGAGAGATCGATGCAAGAGAGAGACATCGATCAGTTGCCTCCTGCATGTGCCAACAAGTAATCGAACCCAAGACCCTTTGGTACTCGGGGCCCATGCTCCAACCACTGAGCCACACTGGCCAGTGCTGTTCAGTATTTTTAATCACCTCTGGATCTCTCATCTGAACATCTCATAAGCATCCATAAGCAACACTGGAAAACTGAACTCATTAATCCTACCCCAACTACTTTCCTACTTTGACAATATTGAAATGTGGCTACTACCTCTCAGTTACTCAAGCCAAAAACCCGGGAATCCTTGGTTCTTTCCTTTGTTTTACACACGTAATTGCTCACCACATCCTGTGAATTCTACCTCTTTTTTTCTTTGGTAATTCAAGAAATTACAAAATTAATGTATTAAAAATAGATTAATAGCATTTTAAGTGGATTATAAAATATATGAATATATATTTAAGTATAGATAGTATGCAATATTAGTTTCAGGTGTACACTATAGTGATTTGACATTTTTATATCTTTCAAAAAAGATTTTTTTAAATCCTCACCCCAGGATATATATTTTTTATCTTTAGAGAGAGAAAGGGGGGGAGAGAGAGAGAGAGAGAGAGAGAGAAACATCAGTGTGAGAGAGAAACATCAATCAGTTGCCTCCCGTACATTCCCGGAACAGGGATCAAACCTGCAACCAGGCATGTGCCTTGACCGGAAATCAAACTCGCAACCTTTCGGTGTGTGGAACAGTGCTCCAACCAACTGAGCCACCCATCCAGAGTGACATTTTTATATCTTACAATGTGATCACCTCACTAATTCTAGTAATAAACAAATCTTTCTCCACTTTTCATTCCAATTTCCATTTTTTGATTCAGATCTCTAGCATCTCTCATCAGGACTCATAATAGCTTCTTAACCAATCTCCCTGCCTCCTGGGAATATGTTTTAATTAGATCTTGAGTAGGTTCCCACATATTTTAATTGAAGTTATTCCTAGTTATTTTGAAATATGTTTTATATTGCTATTATGAAGTGATCTTTTTCTGTTAGCATATAGGAAAGCTATTAACTTTGACATACTTTCTTTTATTCTGCCACTTAACAACTTTCTAATTATGTCTAAGCTTTTTTCAATGAGTGTCTTGGGTTTTCTATATATTAAAACCTATTTTCTACAGACAAGGATAATTTTGTCTTCTGCTTTCCAATAGTTATACCGCTCCTTTTACATGTCTTATTGCATTAAACAGAATTTCTATTAAATACTTAGGGTGATCAACTACTGTATACCAAAGGTGAGAGCATATTTCTTTCCTTAATTTTCAGTTAAATTAAAAAATTTAAATAACATACTTTTATCTCAAGTATCATAATAGTTACTTTCTTTCAGTAATATGATAGATCATTCTTTTTTAAAATTTATCTTTATTGTTGAAACTATTACAGATGTCCCCTTTTTTCCCCATTGACCCCTCCTACCCTGTACCCACCCCCTGCCCCAGGCCTTCACCATAATATATCTTTCTTAAGATTATTTATTATTTATACAGAAAGTGGAAATGAAAGAACCATCATCATGAAAAAGATATCAAAGAGAAAAGAAGACATTAAAAAAAAAGTAAGGTGTTAATGGAGTTTATAAGGATTTTGATTATACTAAATAGCCCAATTATCAATGTAGTATATAATCCTGAAAAATGTGATGTATTTGGTTCTATATATAAATCATACAGTACATACGTTAAAAAATAAGCAATAAGAGATATTAGGGATGCATTGTTTGATCTGTAAGTTATGTAATAAAGAGCATTAGAGGTGAGTTATTTATATATTTATTTATTTATTTATTTATTCCCTTGCTTAAATATTAATTTATCTTTTCTCAGCCAGTCAGCAATCCATTTCCTGCTTTGCTCAAAATAAAATGTTTTTCTTTTTGAATCAGTGAGTGAAACATATATAGGACTGATATCTACATGTCTTTTAGAGTAACTGCACTTAAGATTCATATTATTTTATTTTATTTTTTAAATAGGTCTTTGTTGATTTCAGAGAGAGAAAGGGAGAGAGAGAGAGAGAAACATCAGTGATGAAAGAGAGCCATTGATTGACTTCCTCCTGCAAGCCCCCTGCTGGGGATGGAGCCTGAAACCCAGGCATGTGCCCTGACTGGGATTGAACTGAGACCTCCTAGATCATAGGTCGATGCTCAACTGCTGAGCCACGCCGCCTGGGCACATTATTTTATTTTTTCCATCACCATTTATCCTTTCTATGCCATCTTCCACCTCCACCCACCCACCATCCCCACTGCAAAACCACACTGTTGTCCATGTCCATGAAGGTTCACATTAAAAAAATATATATATCTTTATTGATTTCAGAGAAAGGATGGGAGAGGGAGAAAGAGATAGAAACATCAATGATGAGAGAGTCATTGATCAGCTGCCTCCTGCACTCCCCTGACTGGGGATCGAGCCCACAGCCTGGGCATGTGCCCTGACCAGGAATTGATCCTCGATCTCCTGGTTTCTAGGTCGATGCTCAACTGCTGAGCCATGCCTGGCTGGGCGAAGGCTAACATTTTATTAGTGCCTTCTGGGTGGTAAGGGGAAGTTATAAATCCTGGGAATGCTGGATGAGATTATTGGCAGTTAAATCACTAGCAATCACTTCCAGGGTTGATGTCTCACCATACCTTCAAGGGTTCCTGTCCCTTGGTCAGGAGTAGAATTAGGTGTTTTTAATTGTATTGAGGATAATACTGAAGGTTTAATAAGAACAGAACATCTTAGTTCATGTTGACTTTATTCAGTAGTTCTTAAGGGTGGTACAGGAACCACTGGTGGATTTTGAAGTTCTTTCAGAAAGTCTATAGACAATGCTCTTACTGTGATAATAATGTCTTTACTAGAATTGTGTCAATAACCTGCTTTGGCTTTTGAGACAAATCCATGTCTTTACTGTGATGGGAAAGCTGATGTGTGTCTGCTTGCTCTTTCCACTCCAACTGTACATTAGTTTGGTTAGCATGTACAGTTGTTATTTAAGGAGTCTTTTACTATTCTATTTCTTAAACTTAACATGAAAAACAAACTTATCCTTATCATCCTAAAAAAGGATTTAACATTGCTAGTATGGTTTAATTTTAGAATATTGAGGTTTAAAAAAGCAATAAATGCTCATTTTAGCATATTGGTAATGACATTCAATTACAAATACTAGTACGCAGCTAGAAATATGGTGTTCAGGAGAATGGTCAAGGTTGGAGACAGATTTGAGAAGCCATGGGAATACCTGCACTCTCCAAAGCCTTGGAATAAGCCCACATTTAAGCTGTGAGGAGGTGTGTGACCACTGAAGGGTAAAGGAAGTAAGTGCCAGAGGGGTAAAAGGGTAGAAGTCAAGAATATAGAAAGTTTGCAGAAAATAAAGGTGCCCAACATTATCAGATGCTACAGTGTAATCAGGTAGAAGTTAACACTGATACAGTGTTGAGTTTCATACCTCATTTAAACCTCCTAAAACATATATGAAGTAGGCAGTATATGACCACAAGAACTAACCATTGGATTTGATCATTAAAAGGTCCTTTTTGAGCCCTGGCCAGGTGGCTCAGTTGGTTGGAGGGTCCTGACATACACCAAAAGGCTGTGGATTCAATCCCCACTTGGGGCATGTACAGGCCACTGATCAATGTTTCTCTCTCACATCAATGCCCCTCCCTCCCTCCCTCCCTCCCTCCCTCCCTCCCTCCCTCCCTCTCTCTCTCCCCCTTTCTAAATCAATAAACATGTCCTCAGGTGAGGATGAAAATTTTTTTTAAAAAAGGTCCTTTTTGATATCACAGAGAGCAATTTCTTAGTGAAAAGTTCACCATATCAACTGATAAAAAGTTGAAATTTAAGAAAACAGGCAAAAGCTATGAATTGGCATTTTAAAGGAGTTGACTTTCAAAGAGGTGATGAAATTTGAAAAGCTGTTCAATGCTGAAACAAAAAGATGCTAGGTAACCTTCACCCCCCCCTTTTTTTTTGGCAGATGTCTGAAGAAATAGATAACATTGCAGTAGAAGAAAATGTAGACAAGCGTCTCCAAAAAGGTCCTCAACTCTGATATCACAACTCTGATGCTGTTGGTTTTTTATTTTTAAAATATGTAAATGACTAATTCTATCATAGAGTTTCAGCTGGGAACACAAGTTTATTAAAAGATGAGTTGAAACTGAAACTAAACTTCCTAGATAACACAAGATGGGCATAAGGAAATAAAGTCTATAAAGCTTTTATTTTCTCTCTCTGTAAACATGGAGAATCTACTAGTGTTTGAGACTGTGTTGTTAGACCATAAAGATATATAGATGCAAAACTTGCTTCAGGAAGCTCTAGATCTCAAGAAAAATACATAAGTAATGGTTGAACCCTGGTTCATCCATCATTATTGAGCACATACTATATGCCACCTGCCATTCTAAGTTCTGGGAATAGAATATAAACAAACCAACTAGTAGTTTTTGAATTATACCAAGATACATTGCAGTTAAGAATGAAGATTGTCATGACCTATAGTGATTTAGCTTTTACTTACCCTTTATTCCCACCATCCTCTATGCAGCCTTTAAGTAGTCAGAAGAAAAAGAAAAATGCAAGCCAAAATGATCAAAAGGCCCTCCACTTTCTACTATACTAGGACTGCTCAACCCCTGTCTTTCTCAGTCCATCCAGTGGGTCATCTGGCGGATGAGCAGAAAATAACATGGCTTGGAGTGCAAACAACAGCTGGAGTCTTCTTTATACCCCACAAGACTGTTTCATTCTAAGAGCTGGCAGAGCTAGGGCTCAGCAAATTTTACAAAACTGACTAATTGGTACCGAGAGACTTATCTCTTCCTTTTATATTCCTTTCATCAAGTTGAAGTAACCTGGCCTTGATATTTGTATATTCTGTAGAGAATATACATTCTGTTTGTATGTTCTATGTAGAATATAACTCTTCTTACGGATTTTTTTTTCCCAAAAGGAAAACGATAAAGGTTTCCTTTTCTGAGTGTGGTTATTTTTATTTTTTTATTTTTTGCCCAACAACAAAGAAAAGGACTATAGCCAATAGCTGAGGACGCACAGGGTAGGGGAAACAAAATTCAGTCCTGACTATGGATAAATTTATTTATTTCAGATGGAAAAGGGGGAAGGGACATCTAGTAGATGTTCTAATCTCTTATGGGGCAATGTCCCAGTCTTCATATTTGTCATGATCCTTAAAAGTGTATGCAATTTAGCTATTTCATAAGTACTTTTGCTGCTATTGCTGTTTAGTTATTTTAAAAAGTGTCATGAACTCTATACTATGTTGGCTTCTTGATAGGTTTAGATGCAGAAGAAGAAAGTCAAAACATAACAGAAATGTTGAGAAGCAAAGTAAGAGAAAAGCTAAAAAATGCTAAGGTAATGTTTTTTTCTTTCCAGTTTTTAAATTTAGTGTTTAAATGCAACATGTATCAAATTAATTTTTCTTTGTTAAAAAAGAACCAAAATTCTCAAACATTGAGAAATCTTGGTTTTTATCCATTTTAAACAAAAGACTTATGCATACAATTATGTCTATGTCTGTGAAGATTCAGTTTTCTATGCCATTTATGTTGTTTCAGATTAATCAAAGTGAAAAATCTTCAACTCACCTGCTCATTGGTGATGAGATAAATCAGTGGTCTAAGGTGAATAACTTTTTTTAACCTTTAAAAACAGATTATAGAGATTTACTTTATATAGCAAAAATTCACCCATTTTGAGTATAAGACTCAATAATTTTTAGTAAATTTACATACGCAGTCAATACTGTAATCCAGTTTTAGACAGCTAGATACAAATAGGGCATAAAATAAGCTTTTGTATTTTAAACATTTTTTACTCCTAGTAACTGAGTTTTACTTTTTCTTATAGAATCAATTTCTCTCTTAAACCTCCCTAAAAACAGATCATTTTAATATGTGTGTGAGAAAGAAGTGATAAATGCTTTACATTTAAAAGATTCAGGCTTTACAGTATTGAAAAAGGAGAGCTTATTTACCAGAAAGTTTATAACTATGAATATGCCACTTTTAATACTTTTAACTACCTCTCACTCCACAAAAGATTGTAGAGGGGTGGAGTGGTACTTGTGTGTGAGCACACACATACGTGAGAGCCCTTGACAACAAGGAGAGAGAAAAAAGAATTTCCCCAGAGCCTACATTTTGATCAAAGTGTAAGGTGATGCTCTTAAAACTCTGACTAGAGTGAAGAGGTAGTTTGAGAAGATGGAGAACATTTGGACTCCATTCTGTTTCTTCTTGCAGTTACCAGAACGTCAAAAACAGAAATTCATAAACCGGACTCGAAGTTAAATATAACTTGATACTGTCTCTCTTGCTGCTCCTTGCTCATGAATAATATAATAGTTACTACTTACTTAATTGCAGAAAAGTATTTCTTTCAATTCTAAGCAGAAAGGGCACTCATTTCCCCGCTGAGTGCCTGTTTACCACTGTTTAACCCACAGGCTGAAGTCTCGTTGGACGCAGGCCTTTCGTTTTTCACGCTGGGCGGTGAAGGCGGCTCAGCGTTGGGCCAGGCTTCAGAGCAGGTTGGACGTGCTCCCCTTCCTCCCACACCCTCCTTCTCAGGAAAAGTAACTCTTATGAGACTCTTGGGTGGGAGATGAGTTTCGTTACTGAGCCGCCTTCTCTCTGAAGTGAGCTGCTCATAACAGTTCCTGAAGTTTATTAAGTGCTTCCTGGATGCCCAGGGACACACTGAGTCATTAATGGGGATTGCACCACTCTGCACATAGAAACCCTGCGAGGCAGGCAGTGTTACCGCCTCTGACTTACAGGCGAGGAGACGGAGGTACGGAGGGTTAACATCCATAGGTCTGGGGAGGGGAGGCCGCCAGCCTCAAAGCCTGTGCTGCTCCTGTCCTCTCCAAGTGCTCCACATTGTTCTCAGTCACCTCTGTTACTCTCTGTAGAGTCCCCATGTCCATCCCTTTGAGTCCAGTCCCAGAGCCTTCCAATATTTCTCACTTCTTCCCAGCTCCTCTCCAACTCCTCAGCCTCCTGTTACTCCTGGTGGTCCTTCCCCAGCCTCGCTAGCTTTTCCCCACTGACTCCTGAGTTGTCCGGCTCTCACTGGGCATGCTATCTGCTCGTGTTCCTCTGCATTTTTACTCTAATTCCTCTCTATCTTCAGATCTCTCCAGTTTCCTGAGTCCCCTCCCCCAGTACCTCCTGTTCCCCAGAGTTCTTTCTATCGTCGTCATTTCCAGATCCCTCAGGTCCTCCTTTGGAGTCCCTCTTGGACCCCCACTTGCCCTCCTACATCTCCCCAGTCCCTTCCTTCCATTCCTCTTTCTTTACATCGTGCCCAGTTCTTTCATTCCTCCTTTGTTATTGTTGTTTTTTCCGCAAAAATGTCTTTTAAAAAGTTAAACGAAGTGTATACATTACAGAAACTTAGTGCAGAAAACCATGAGGAAGAAAATGAAAATCACGTGAAATCCCACTGTCCTGAGATAAACCACTGTTTTTATTTTTCATGCTTTTCTCTGTGCTTACACCAGTACATGCACACACAGAGACTTTTATAGAAATAGAATCAGAGTAGTAAATGGCAGTTCCATTCTTCCAGTTGCTCAGCCAAACTTTGGTGTTATTCTTGGATCCTCTTTTACTCACATGCCTCAGATCCAATTCATCACAAGTCTTGTTGGTTCTACCTTCAAGTATTCCAGAATCTGGTCCACTTTTCACCACGTCCATGGGACAACCCCAGTTGAGGCCACCATAACTTCTCATCTGGATCACTGCCATAGTCTCCCTTTGTTTTCACTATTGCTCAAACAGTCTGTGTTCTATACCGTACAGTAGTCAGAGTAATCCTGTTAAAATCTAAGACAGGCTATTCTTCTGCTTACATCGAAGGGTTTTCTATCTCACTCATAGCAAAAGCCAGAGTCCTTACAGGGCCCTCCAAGGCCTACATGACTCGCCCCTTTGGTACCTCTCTGACTTAATTTCTTACTGCTTTCCCCTTCTCCCACCCAACTCCAGCCACGTTGGCCTTTTACCTGCTCTTCATGGCATGATCTTGCCTCAGAGACTTTGTACTTTTTATCTGTCTAGAAAACGCCTCCCTTATCCTCATGCTCTCTCTCTCACTACCTTGGGTCTATGTTGAAATGACACATAATTAAAGATACTGTGCCTAAAAATTCTATAAAAAACAGAACCCCCCCAAACCCACCCATCTCAGCATTCTCTATTCCCTTACTTGCTTCCCCCCCCCCCAAACACTTATCACCACCTAGCACATATTTCTATGTCTATTTGCTTATTTTCTTCCTGGAACTCAGTGAATATTGAATAAGTGAGTACCAAACATATGCATGTTCTGCCAAGTCACACAGCCTCCCGGACTTTCATGATAAGGGTTAAGGAATGAGCTTCCCTGGGGAAAAAAAGAGAGGTTCCACCCAGCAGAGTACACCAGGGCCAAACACTGTGGTTGTGGCTGCTTTTCTTTCTCACAGGGCAGACATGAGAGAAATTGGTCAGTGGGAGAAATGGGCTGCTTGGGCATGAGGAAGTCCCACTTTAGATGCAGGTTGTTTAGAGCTGTCTGGAAAAGTCATCTGTCCTGCACCTGGTGACTTTGGGGCCCATAGGAAACTGCTGTCCTCATCACAGGGTGGAGAAAGCTACTCCTTTGTGGGAGGCTGAGTTTGATTGTGATCCCTTCCTGGGAGAAAGCAGAGTCCTGGTCCCAAATATGTTGCCTGGGAAACCCAGAATAAGGTCCAAGGTTACTTTTAGACAATTCTACTAACAGTTAACAAGGCATGTTTCTGTGATATGGGGGATTATCTCTTGTTTACCACACCATATGCAGGTGTATCCATCTAGACTTCTGACCTCATACTCCCTGTCACACAACAAACTACGAGTACAGGCGCTGCTCTGCTGGGAGCTGCATAGTAAAGACCAAAAAGGTGATCTGGGATAGCAGCTAGCGTTAGATTAAGGGAGAAATAGTTGGTCAGATGGGGCTTACATTGACTGAGATCACAACTTGTCTCAGGCTAAATTGAATAGGGTAGGGTCCATGAAAGAGACCCATGTGGTCATTAAAAAAAAAGGTGGCGTCTAAGATGAGAGCATGACATAATTGGGCATCAGGGCAGACCTTAGCTCTGAAGGCAAGTTGAAAGCCCTGGCACACATCTGGGATGCTGTAAAGGAAGATTGATAATGGGGGCTCCAGCTGGAACAAAGAGAGTCCTTTTTGTCTGTGATTGGAATCTTCAAAGAGATCCCCTATGTGGGGATCCCCCAAATCTTGCTTCTAGATGTCAGTGCCATACTTGGTTTGAATTCTGAAAAAGGTACCATAAAAAATTATGATGATGCATTATGTCATTATACATTGGTCCAAATCGATAGAATGTTTAACATCAAGAGTGAGCCCTATTGTAAACTATGACTTTGGATGATTATGATGTGTTAATGTATGTTCATTTGTAGTTAAATGAAATTACTATTCCGGTTAGATTAAAAAAAGATTTCTGGATATAAAATATTTTCTTGATTTCATGACGGGTAGGAGACAGCGTATGATGATGTGGTGACTCAATATGAACCTAGGTGATGCTTAACTATGTTACTTAATTTTGTCAGACCCGATCAGGGCCATGTGAGGTCCTCTATTCAAAGACATTGTGTGACTGATTTTCTTTTATTTAATTATTTACCCCTAAATATATGTTTTTGAAATTGAGGGGTTTTTATTTGCATGACTCACACACTCTGTCTCCTGTTTTTCAATATGTGTGGATTTCAAATTACACAATAAAATCATTCAAAATGTTGATTTTTGTGTGTGAAAAGATTCAAAATTTCTGATCATGATATAAAAGTATGCATTTTTATATTTAGTAACATCTTTCAATACCTATATTCAGATTGTAACTTTTATATATAGCATGTTTTTGCATTTCACTATAACCACTCTGTCATAGACTTTACATTGAATCTTTACTTTTCTTTCTCCCCCCGCCCCTTAAATACCATCCAGGTAACATCAGGGGTGTTCCACAATCACTTTAGGTCCTACTGCTTTCTGAATAGTGAAAAAAATGGGGCTTAAGACCACATGGCCTGATGTCTCTGGACTTTGCCCTACACTATGAAGTCTCAGTGACTGATATATCAATCATAGTCTAATACCTCAGAATATCTTCATAGTCCAATATCTCAGAATATTTTCCATAGGAGAGGAGGGGCTTGAATTATAACTCTATTTTAATAATCTTTCATTGAGAATTGCAAGGAAGTGTGATAGAAAAATCAAACTGTAAAACATTAAGCCTTCAATGAGTCCCTCCGTGTTCAGTGACAGTTCATTGGAACAGTTTCAGCTTGACCTTGAACTTGGCGGCATGGGTCAGAAAGACAATCCTGTATACTTATTTTTCTTTCTGGTATTTGACAGAGATCAGGAAATGATAGTTGCCCCAAACGTTTTTCACTTGATGATAATTTACAAGATTTTGCTGAAAGCGAAGATAAAGATTGTGTGGCAGAAGAAATTTTCCCAGATTTACTTGAAGTAAACGCTGCTGAATATGAAGATGACGAAGAACAAATGAAAAAACAACAGGCAAATATTTTTGTGCCAAGTAGCTCTCCAGGTAAAGTTCTTTTACAATAAAATATTTAAGTCATTAATGAATCATATTAAAGGATAATAGCTTCTTTGTATGCTGGACAGATAAAAAGTACTGATCTAGCCCCAGCCATCGAAGCTTAATTGGTGGGGGCATCATCCTGCACACCAAAAGGTTGCGGGTTCAATTCCTGGTCAAGGCACATACCTGGGTTGCTGGTTCACTACCCGGTTGGAGTGCGTGCGGAAGGTAACTGATCCACGTTGTCTCTTACATCGATGTTTCTCTCTCTCTTTCCCTCCCTCTGCCTTCACCTCTCTCTTAAATCAATAAGCATATCCTTGGGTGAGGATTTGAAAAAAGTGCTGATCTTAAATTCTAGAATATTAATATTTTCCATGTTTGTTCTTCATCGGTTAAAAGACCTTATTTTGTGTGTGTGTGTGTGTGTGTGTGTGTCTGTGTGTGTGTGTGTGTGTGTCTGTGTGTGTGTGTGTGTCTGTGTGTGTGTGTGTGTGTGTTTAGGCCTGCCTGCTAGACTTCACTGGTAGGTACATGAGAGTTCCCTTTTGCTTTTTGTTTGGTCAATACCAGTTTAATATTTTGGACTTTAAAGTAATATATAGGTTTTGTTATTAAGTGCTCAACCAGCATAAGCTGCCAAAAGATAGGATGCCACGCATTTTAGAAGAAGAAGGATTCTATATGCAAAGAAAGCCAAAAATACCTAAAAAGACCTGCAACAAAATGGAAAATCGCTTGCTTCAGCTGGAAGAGGCAAGTGCACCAGCTAACAAGTTAAACCCCTCACTGACAGAATGTGGTATTTGTTTTTGATGAAATATTTAATTACTATGTTTCTTAAATATTTTTGATAGGGAATGTGTTGGTTTGAAGAAAGTGCTGAAATCATGTCACTGCCTTCACCTGTTAGACATTCATGGAAATTCAGACTAAACGTAAGCAAGGAATCTTTAAATCCAGCACTAAAGACCACGTACAGGAAGGTAACCAACAACAGTTGATTTGTAATTATGGTTAGAATTCTTGTAATATCAAGTATAACTTATGTTTTTGTGGTATTAATTCACCCTTTAAATATATTAATGTCTAGTAATATAATGGCAAAACTATGATGAAATGTTAAGTATCCATTAAAATTATGTTTTTGAGGAATATTTAATGTTATGGGTAAATGCTCAAAATAAAATGTGAAGTGAGAAAAAGCAGAATGAAAAATTGTATATAATCCTAATTTTATAAAAATAGGTAATGGATGAATTTATCAGTGAATGGACAAGTAACACACATATGTGTACATGGATTAAGACTGGAAATTATATCAAAGTTAATTCTCTCTAGGTAGCTAGACATAGGATTATTTTTTATTTTCCTCAAGATATAGCACAGATATTTTAACATAATTATCAGAGGCCGTTGCTGTTGGGGAGAGAGGTCCTTGAAACAGTGGAAGCCTGTTTAACGAGTAAGTACGTGAGTGAATGAATGAACGAACGAATGAATGAATGAACGAATGAATGATGGTAAGTAAATGCAAAACATACACTTTTTGGAGAAATATTAACTACCATCCAAATTAACCTTTGTAACATTCTGATGTTGGAAACCACTGTACTGAACAAGTAACTTTTCCTCCAGTGCATCATCCAAGCACAATTTCAGTATTTAATAGACTCTTAGAATTGGTAGTAAATGTGTATATCCCTTCACTAAACTGAGTATTAAAATTCATTCTGCAGCATCCTTAGCAGGTTTGCTAGAAGTTGTGTCAGACAAATGTTTCTGCCAGCTTTTCCTTTCTAAATTCTCTACCGTTTTTACTCTGCCCAGCCAGCCTTGGAGGCAATGCTCATTTGGGATTTCTCAGCAGAATAAATAAATACAAGGGTACTGAAGGAGAGATAATAGCTGTCTGAATAGCAAAGTCCTCTCTTTGCTGTTGCCTTCACCAGGAACTTTAATGCCTTGTTGTGCCTCTCCTATCCCCAGGTCTAATTTGCTTGTTATTTGTACATTAGTTTTGCCTATTCCCTTTACCCCCTCTGCTAGCACTCGTCTTACACATTTACCGAGATTTTACACATGCCACCAGCTTGGATGTTTTTGTGCTTTTACCTGGCCTTTGAATCATCGTTGCCTAGGTATTTGTGCTTTGTTCTAACACACTTACCTCGATCTAGAAATTTACTTAATACCCTTGGTCAGTTGCTGCTTATAACCAGTGTCAGGGAGCTTACCACCTCCCAAGAGAATTTATTCCAGTATTAGCCAGTTCTAATTGTTTATTGTTTTCTGTGTTGAATTAAAACCTGCCTCCTGGATCACTCATGCTCATTTGACCTTATTTGGTCATAAGGAACTCATAACGCACTTCACTTATGCAATAGCGCTTCAAATATCTGAAGCCTATGGTCACTCCCAAACTTTAGCTTTTGTTCTCCAGGCTAAACTCACTTCCTTTGGCTGCTGCTAGGTACCCACCGTCTAAGTTACCTTTCTGTAGCTTCTGAACACCACTGTCAGTAGTCCTGAATAGGTCAGGACCAAGGGCCGGGGCCTGTGTCACTCCAGTAGAACCCAAAGAGAGTAAGCAACACAGTTATTTGACTAGTGCTGAATCCACTTAAGAAGACAGGATTTCTGGCTTAGCAACTTTAATTTCCAAAAGTTCATTATACTTTGGTTGTCTAAAACTGAAAGTTTATTTTCCTGGTGGTTTTGCCTGGTTGATGACCAATTTACCAAACCTTATAGGTAGAATCAAGAGCAGGCTTCCCCCTCGGAGTTGGCTCTTGCACAGAGAATAGAGACAGGCTAAGGGTAAAAGAAAAGGGAAAAATCCTTGTGGTGGTTCTCTTGCCTCCTTCAACCCAGCGAGGGAAAAGGGGAGGATTTCTAGTGCAGGAGAAAGTAGGGAGGAGAGATGTAGGCTTCCTACTGGGGACCACAACCCTCAAGAACTGCTGGAGCTGCCACACCAGGTCAGGGGTGGGACAGCAGTCGTTTCAGTTTAACAGCAGGTGTCATAGCAACGGCACAGACTGGAGGGCCTGTCCAGAAGGGGATCCAGAAGGGGATCCAGAAGGGGAGCTCATGCTCATCTTTTTAGGTGGGTGAGCCTTGGCTCCTGTTGGAAGGGATTAGGCTCCTGAATTAGGCTAAGTAACCTACTATCCTTCTCAAATTACATCACTAAAAACCAGTCACATGCCTATTCAAACACACGTGCTTAAATTCAAAGTAGTGTACTAAAATATAGTTGAAGCATTTTGCATATAATCTAAGGCTTACAGACGTCAGCTAATGTAGGGACAGCCTGGTACCCAAATGAAGACAGCCTCCTGTGCGAGGAAAGATGGTCTCCTTATAAGGTAGCATTTGCTTAGAAGGTCCAGGCCCCTCCAGGGAATTTCCCGGGGGATTTGACCAACACACTCACTCTAGAACAGTGTTTTAATAAGGGTTTACCATTTAACTGGCCCACGGATGACTACTGTATCCTCATAGGGTCGGACTATTGACTCAGCAGTTCGGAGCACCATTGGTCATCATGTTCCTACAGCAAATTATTTGGGAGCTTGCAACTTGAAAGTCCAGCCTCTACCAGCACACAACAGTATCACAAACAATAATTTATAGGGAGGTTATTAAAATGCTGCGCGATAAGTGTATGAAATCAAGGCGTAATCAGCTTCAAGGAAGAAAGATCAAATCACTAGTGTTTGCTTTTCAGTGTCTCAGTTTTCTTACAATTAACATGCTCCTTTTTATAAGGAAAAGTTACTTACAATTTCAAAAGAAACAGAATCAAGTTAACTGTGTATACATGTTTTTCTTTAAAAGGCAGTGACACCTGATCTGGAAAGCTCTGTTAGGACCAAAATGGAAGGTCAAAGGAGAAGGTATCAGTTAGACCTCAACATTGTGGGTCTGCAGTTTAGCCATCACCCTGTCTTCAATCAGGAGCAAGTGCTGTGCGCTCGGCTGCTCCAGCTTTATGAGTGCTTTCAGGACAGGCAGCAACAGAACTTATCTCAGCTGCTTTTGGAGAAGGTGAGAATGGATTTTATTAAATTATTGGGCTGAACATTTAATATTGAAGAGTAAACGAACCTCTTAGGACAGAGCAAGTTATCATAGAATATTTTCCCTTAGCACTTTAATTATTTAACCAATTAGAACAATAGATGATTTCAGTTTTTCTGAAAAGAAACTGTAGGAGTTGACTGGCCAGGGAGGCAGCCTGCAAAATATGTAGCATTTATAAATGGTTTACTGACCATTGGTATTATTCTTGGTCCTATGACTCAAGAAGAGCCTTTGAAAACGATTACTATTTAAAGGAGCCACATGGCTATTTGGATCTCATATCAAATGTGAGGAGTCTCGGTTCAAGAACAATCAATTCAAATATCATCTAATAACATAAAGGGTACATAAAGTCTGAAGAGAAATCAGAGGAGGAGTACCTACCGACAAAGACAAATAAACCCATCTTTTGTGTAACCATGGGATTTTAAGTGGAAAAAGGTAGATTCCTGTGCTCAATCTGCCATCTTGATTGATTGGCATTTCTCTGTATTGATCGATGAACTGATTATCTAGAAGGTTTAAGTTATAATGTTTATATCTTAGACAGATATTGAGGTTCTTCTCAGTTTTGCCCAAAGGTGCTTATATGAAATAAATTTTGAGAGACAAGACAGTAATCACAAAAAGAATCACACACTTGTGCTTCTACTACACACACTTAGACCTATCTACAGGGGAATTGGAATGATGGCAACAGTTGAATGAAATGTACCAAAACTCTTTTCTTCATTGTAGCTTAAAGCACTGACACATGCTACCAAATTAGCAAGTGATAATTTGGAAATAAGGCAGCTGACTGGAAAATCTTTGCAAGATTATTCTTGGCAGATAAGGTAGGTTTGGGGTCATTCATGTATTCAGTAAGCATTTATTAAATAACTTCTTTAGACAGAGTGCTGCACTTGCTATGGAAAATACAAAAGAAAAAGAAAAGATCCCTACTCTTTAGGCATTTACAGAAATGCTTCCAGCCTTTCCTTAAGACCCACTTTTTTGTGTAAAAGTATTTCCCAGAAGTGTCACATGAAAGTGGTTGTAGTTTTAATATCCATTGATTAAAAACACATACTCATGTTCACTAAAACTATGAGTTTATGAATACTTTTCAATTGACTTGGATTATATTAATCTCAAGTGTTTGTATATACTTGAGAATTATTCTATATATACATATATGCAAGATATATTATGAATTCATTCTAAAGACAGTACTGAAAGAGCTTACAGATTTAAGGACCCCTGTAAAAAAATATATGGTCTACAAGTTGGGAACCATTAGATTTTGGACTAGTTGGGAAGAGAAGTTAGGAGGAAGTATGAAGTAACTGGAAAAATGATTTCAAAAGAAAACCTAATTATGTGTCAAGGAATCTTCAATATCAGGAAAGCTTATTGGGAGGTACTTACTGAGTAGACAGTTCCACTATGCACAAAGACATAACAGTTGTCTATACATGAGAGGGATCTGACGAATTTCCTTGACTCCCTGCCCATTGACCTGACACAGTACTACAAAACTCTTACCCACTAGGGGCAAACAGTTTATTTAAATAATTGGTTTCCTAGAATAACCTAGTTAAATGCAAACAATATTACTCGAGAAGGTTGAAATATACCTCATACAGGGTCTGGCATATAGTGAGTGTTCAATAAATAGTTAAATGACTGAATGAAAACGAATAGAAGACATCAGTATTTACAAAACGATAAACTAGTGTTATAAGGTAAGCAAAAACTGAAAGCAAAGAACAAACATTGGCATAATGAACACAACAAGTAAACTATAATATAGAAAAAAGAAAAGTAGGCTTTAGATGGGATCCAATATTGATGGATAGGAGTCTACTACTGTGTGCCTGTGTGTGTGTGTGCATGTGTGTGTGCACGTGCGTGCATGCGTGCGTGTGTATGGGACAGTCACTTTTATTAAAGCAGAAAAAGAAAGCAGTGTAATAGATTTACACTCAGAAAAAATTTCAGAGTGGTGTTGAAATTCTGCAAAGGTGAGTTTGTGGACATTTGAAAAACAATGTTTCTATTAGGAAAGATGTGGGCATGAAATACAATTAAATAAGAGTGACACATATGTATTCAGCCTTTAATGACTGTATACTATATGCCTAGTAACCACAATCACCTGGTACCCAGGAAAGACATCTGCGAGTCATTTGTGACCCATCTCCTTGCCTCATTCCTCACATGCAGCCAGTAACCATTCCCACTGATTCTGGTTTATTTTAGGTGCTTATCTCACAGCCTGACTACTCAGATAGTCTCCTAAAATACTTATCTTTAGACCATGCTCCATATTGAAATCAGAGTGATTTTTCTAAATAAATAAAGCCACATGAGTGGCTTTCTGTTACCTTTAAGATAATTTTCAGTTGCTTTAGCATGATTTGTAAGGCCCTGCATAATTGGACTCCTGCTGACTTTTCCAGCCTCGTGTTAGGGGTTCTCTGCCTTGGAACTGTACAGTCCAGTGCACTAAATGGACTATGCTCTCTAATATCTATATATCTTTGTTTTAATGCCTCTTGATTTTAGAAGATTCTTTCATCGTTCTCTGCCAACAGTCAACATAAACATTTTATTCAATTTCATGTTACTTTCTCAGGGAGGCTCTTAGTTTGCCCATTAAATTAGATTATATTCACATAGCATTTACATATTTCCCTTTTCATAGTACTCATCACATTTGTAATTTGTTTTTGTTTTAAAAAATAGATCTTTACTGATTTCAGAGACAGGAAGAGTGAAGGAGAGAGAAAGACAGAAACATCACTGATGAGAGAGTCATGGATTGGTTGCCTCCTACAAGCCCCATACTGGGGATCAAGCCTGGAACTCAGGCATGTGCCCTGACCGGGAATTGAACCACGATCCCCTGGATCCTAGGTTGATGCTCAGCTGCTGAGCCACACCAGCCGGGCACATTTGTAATTTGCTTTGTCTTTTTCCCTGCTGGGATATTAATTACCAGCACCTAAAATACTTTCTGCTACCCTGGCTGGTGTGGCTAAGTGGTTAGAATGTTTGCCTGTGCACCCAAGGGTCGCAGGTTGGATTCCTGGTCAAGGGCACTTACCTGGATTGCAGGTTCGATCCCTAGCCCCGGTTGAGAGGGAACCAATTCACGTGTCTGTCTGTCTGTCTGTCTCTCTCTCTCTCTCGCATAGATGTTTCTCTCTTTCTCTCTCCCTTTCCCTTCCTTCCTCCCTCCCTCCCTAAAAAAATCAAAGGAAAAAAAAATCCTCAGGTGAAGATTAACCAAAAAAAAAAAAATTTCCTGCCACATAATATTATGTGTTTATTGATTTGAATTGAATATCACATACTCTATGAAGTCTTTCCCTACTGTTGCCTACCATTCTCTTATTTATGCCCATACTCTAGCTTGTGTGAACTTCTATCATAACACCTATAGCACTTTATTGCATTGATTAATTTACATGTATAAAAGCTTCTCTGACCCAAGGAGCATGTCTTTTTATCTTTGTATCCCCCTTAACCAGCACGGTGCCTGACATGTAGTAAGCACCCAATAAATATTTAGTGGATGACTTAATGAGTGGCAGTAGACTTCTCTTTCTATCAGTATGATAGACTAGAGTCCCTGGATGGCCCATCTAATGAAAACAACTAAAAAGATAAAATACAAATATTATCTTTATAAACATATTGCTGAAATGGCAAAAAGGTAAGGAATCTGTAAAAGCCAAAAACTAAGTAAAAGAAGAAATCCTAAAAATTAAGGGTAAAGCCAGCTTTTACACTGAGGTGCATTTGTTAAGCACTAGTAACCCTGACTATTGTTCAGATGGCTTCATGGAGTGCCAAAGGCAGGAGATAAATCCAAGTTCTTCTTAACTGGAAAGTCTAATAAGAGATCCTATAGAAACGGGTATTAAACTTCATAAAAGGGAGAGTGTAAAGGGGATGACAAAGAAAATAAGCATCTTTTAAAACAACACATTACTTCAATATCTAAATAATATGCTCACTGCCCAATCAGGAAGAGAATCTCTAAATTTGAAGCAATGGTTAATTTTTAACCTGAAACAAGTATAATAAATATACTACAGAATGTCTAGAAACTCTGGAAATACATGCATTTTATCAGTGCACTTTTTCACAGTGAAGAAATCTTTAAGCCATAAGGGAATGAATCAGTAAATGGAATTTCAGGCTCTGTATCAACATACGGGTAAAATGAAAGAAAAAAAAATTAGGTGGGTGGGGGGAGGGGGTCAAGAAGAATTGTGTAATATGTTCTGCCAGGCTGACCTAATGACTTAAATAGTCCTAATCTGCTGTGTTTTCTATCTACCATTCTTGTTGTAGTAATACAAAGCAGCTCTATGACTTAGAAAGGGAAAAAGACTTCTCCCTACTCCACAGCATATTACAGACTTGGAAACGGATAAAATCCCTTCGACAGCAGCAGGGGTTTATAAGCACCCCGATAAAGTTACAGTTTCAGAGGTGAGTGGTAGTTCTGTTTGTTCTTATAATGTTCCGAGGAACTGCACATGAACAACTGGGAATTCACAGTAACGGGGAGGAAACCAAGAAGCTAGATACCTATTTGATGTAGTTGACAGAGGACTGACTTGTATCTTGAATGTATATACAGTTCTTACAACTTAATAAGACAACTCAATTAAAAAGGAGGCAAAAGATTTGAATAGACATTTCACTAAAGCGGGTACGTGGATGGCAAATGAACATGAGATGCTCAACATTCTTTCATGTCAATAGAGAAATGTGAATTGAAACCACAACGGAATATACTGCACAGCTATTAGAATGGTATTAGAATGGCTAAAATAAAATAAAAAAGAAAGAAAGAAACAGAAAAGAAAAAGACAATAACAAATACTGACAAAAATGCTGAGCAATAGGAACTCTCACTGATTGTTGGTGGGAATGTAAAATTGTGTTTGGTACTTTAATACAAAGTTAAACACAGACTCAGCAATCATACTCCTAGGCAAAACATGTAAGACATGAAAGCATGTCTAGCAGAGGAGGAGTTATAATTAAAAACTGTATTGTTACTCACTGAAGCTGCTTGTGAACTCACAGTGAAAGGACTGCTTCCCTTCCTATAACCACTGTCCCTGGGTCCTTTTTTTCCCTCTCAAAACTATAAAAGATTAGTGTAATTTCATTCCATTAAGAAAGATGTTGCCCAGCTGGCGTGGCTCAGCGGTTGAGCATCGACCTAAGATCCAGGAGATCATGGTTCGATTCCCGGTCAGGGCACATGCCCGGGTTGCCAGCTCCATCCCCAGTAGGGGGCGTGCAGGAGGCTGCAGGAGGTGGCAGATCAATGACTTTCTCATCATTGTTTCTCTCTCTCTCCTTTCCCTTCCTCTCTCTGAAATCAATAAAGACATATTTAAAAAAAAAAAGATGTTTACTTTGTTGATTTTTTTCCCCTGCTACAGTGTTTATAATGAGTGTTTCATGATCACCTTTATTAAAACAATTTATAATTTAATTTAATGATGACCTTTATTGAAATAATTCCTAACATTTTCAGCAGTTTATAAAAAAAAGAACTTTAAAAAAGCTCCCCAGTGATTCTAATATGACAAAGTTTGACAGCCATTAAAGAACAGTAAGTTAATTGATGTTCATATTGATTACCCTGAACTAGAGGAAAACAGTAATATTTATTCAAGCACTAGACTGAGCACTTTGCATGAATTAATGCATATAATCCTTATAACAACACAATTTTCAGATGAGAAAAGTAAGGCATAGAATACTTTAGTAACTTGCCCAAATTCCGTAGTGCCGGTAATGGGCCTAGGTATTCAGTACAGGTAGTCTGGTCTCAAGCCCCTACAGGTAATATCTACACTAGGTTCACTATATTTTATTTCAGAAGGCAAAAAGTACATATTATCAAACAGTTTTAATGAGATATCGTTCACATACCATACAGTTCACCCATTTAAAGTGTACAGTTCAGTGGTTTTTAGTATATTCACAGAGTTGTGCAACCACAATTACAACTCTCCAATACTTTATTTCTGCTTTAAATAATTCTATTTATTATTAATTAGGATAAAAATAGATAAATTTGATGAACAAAACCAAGGAGAAATGTCTGAGACTGAGAAGAAAACTGAAGGAAAAGCATATAAGAAAACTGAAGGAAAAGCATATAAGAATGGAGAAAAACAGGAGGTATTTATATTGAAAAATAATAGTCAATTCAACTAGTTATAATATTTAATTGTTAGATAGAATAGGAAATCTTGGTATTTGTAACACTTGCCCGACAAAATGACAAATATAAGAAATAAAAGTTTAATTTTAAGTATAATTGTCCTAAGCATGAAGTTACATTGTAAATTATACGTTTATTTTTGGGTTTCTAGAGCCTCATATACTTAGCTTCTGAACTTGAAGAAACAGATATTGAAAGAATGAAGCCAATTACTTTGATGCCACAACTTTCTTTTGCTGCAGAATTAACAAACTTATCCAAGTGTTCACTGTAAGCATTTTTACAGGATTATTTCTTATATATTATTAATTTTGTTTTTAATAATATTAGGTTTCTTAAGTGCATATCTTATGCCAAGCACTTTGTTACTTTATTTTATACATTTGCATATTTAATTGCTACTATAGCTCTATTGTATTATCCTCATCTTAAAGATGGGGGGATTTATGCTTATAAAAGGTTAAGTAGCCCAGGGTCACATCTCTAATTCATCAGTGAGGTAGGACATAAACCAGTTTGGTGATTGTTTTTTGTTTTCGCTATGGTAGCAATTTTTGTTCACCTATAAATAGGTGGGATATAAAGCCACTGTAAAAAAATAAGATTGTATGGTAGCCCTTGCTTGTTAAGGGATCCCTTGCTTTCATAAAATGTATTCTGTATCACGAGGCCCCTCCGGGGAATTTTCTACTTTGCATAAACTTCTTCTTTGTTGTAATATAACTTCTTCCTTGAGCTATAATGTTTCTCCCTATTCCTGGGACATATCTTGCAAAAACAGGTATCGCACAGATCCCCATTTCTCTCATCTGGATCTCATCTCCCTTAAAGAGAGTATGTCAACTTAGAGCACCAAACTCGGTCCAACTTTCAACATTTCTGTCCTATGGAACACTTTATACCCATTCATCTTTGAGTATTGTGAATGTGCATCATTTAGCACAGTGTTGGAAGATAGTGGGTGTCCAATAAATATTCATACACATTAAATGAATGAATGGATAGTTGCATTTTTAAGATGAACATAAATAGCAGCAGATGCAAAGGCATAATTATCACTTCTATCTTGCCAGAGAAGAGCAGTGGTGAAGGAATGCCTTATTTGTTCTACACCTGTTTCTCAAAAGGGCCTGAGATAATTTATTATGTAAGACACACATACAAAAAGACCCATCTAAATGAGGACAGAAGAACAGGAGCCAGAAATCAAAAGTTGAAAGTAAAGAGGAGAAAGAGAAGGAGGAAGGTACCTGTGCTGGAGAGCCTGGGCTAAAGCTTAGTGGAAGTCAAGGCAAAAGGAAATAGGATGCTTTCTATCTTTTCAAAGCTATTGCTTTGCTTTTGCAAGGCTTTTGGATCAAGTCTTAAACATTAGGTTAGTTCCTTTGCAGCTAAAATGATTTTCAATAAATGTTGGTTGAGTGAAGGAATAAATGAATGGATTGAAGACTCTCTTTAGGACTTTCGTATCACTCAAGGGGTCAATTTATTCCCCAACAAGTGTTTTCATAAAAGCCCCAGAGAACTAACCTCTCTAGCTTGCCTCTCAAGTCTTTGGGTTCAGAGAAAGAATGTCCTGGAGAAAAAGGGTGTACAACCTAAAGGAATTTACAAAGGCCTTTAATGGGACACAGCAAGCCTAATGACTTAGAGCCACCTCCATGAGGTTATTGAAAACATGATGTGTGTGTGTATGTGTGTGTGCGCCTCTCTTATTTTTATATATTTTGATGTCCCCTTTTTACCCCATTCACCCCTCCTGTCACGCACCCTCCTTGCTCCAGGCCTTCACCACACTATTGTCAGTGTCCACGAATTATGCACTTATGCATTTAAGTTCTTTAGTTAATCTCTTCCCACCCACACCCCCGCCTTCCCTCTGAGACTCTTCAATCAGTTCCATGCTTCTACTGTCTCGGGATCTATTTTGTTCATCAGTTTATTTTGTTCTTTAGATTCTACATATCAGTGAGATCATAAGCCAGTCAGAGAAAGATAAGTGTCTGATGATCTCACGCACATCTCTTTTAAGAGTTAGAAAATATTTCTGAATTCTTGATTTAAGCTTCACAACCCCTATTACTAAGTCCTTCAGTTTCCTCCTCTCATAAGACATGATAGGTAAGTACTATAATATCTTTAAGTTATAATTTAGTAAAATAAATAGCTGAATGATTTACAGAACATTAATTTTAGTTCTTTTTCTATTTTTGAGTAATTTTTTTTTAAAGCATTTTACTGGATAGGAGAGGCTTTTACCTACGTATTGACAAGTGTTATAAGGCTTAAAGATACTATTTCCCCTCTAAAATGATCATATTTTAACATGCTAAGGTACATTTTGAAATGAACATTTTATATCCATTTTGCTTTTCAAGGGTCTTTTAAAGGTTTATTTAATTTTTAGGCACGAACAAAAAAGGAGAGCCAAAATTCAGAAGTTTAAGTATTTTATTAAAATATTATACAACGATAAACAGGTTTCTTGCAGTTCAGTATCTCCTCTACAGTTTGATTTTAAAGTCATGTTTCAGCAAATTTTCAATATCCAGTTAATATATTGGCCTGAAACAATTTGCTTGGAGGTATGTCATTGTCATTTACTTTGTATCTTTTTTAATGCCATGCATAATTAAAAATTTCTTGTTAGCTGTTGTTATATGTGATAAGTTACTTCTTTTATATCAAGAGATAACAGATCTATATGGGTAAGCAAGATATTTATAAATAATATATTTGTGATTTATCATTAGTTTTTTATGCTATGAGTACAAAATTATTTCATTAATGGTTCTTCTAAATACTTCTCTTCTTTCCTGCTAAAATTTCCTCCAACCCTTGATGTGCAGTATCACTCCTCATTTGCTAGTGAAGTGGCACAGGGTTGTTTAAGCTACAATGAGTGGTGGAGCTGTTACAATGGCACTGAAGGATGTCTCCACATTGCCTCGGCCCTGGCTTGATTTCAGTTTCTTGCTGTATTTGTTCTTCATCTGTTTTTGGATTTGGGATCTTTTTAAGAATCTGATGAAAGAACATACACACAGCAGACCCCTCATCTCTCTCCAAAGACCCCACTATGAAAACCCCTGTGCTACTGAATGGAGAAGAAAATAGGACAATGGAGAAACATTAGGGACCTTGAAGGAGTCTAGACAAGAAGTTTTGATGGCTAATAGGGGCTAAACTTGCATCCACACCCGAAAGAAGGGTTTTGAGGGCCTGAAGATTTGTGTATGTGAGGGTAGGATGGAGCTTGGGGAATGGAGAGGGGATTGTAATTACAAATCTAAATCAAGTATTTTTACAGTGCCTAAATAATTTTGTGCCAGCCCTGATCAGAGGCTGTATTTATTTTGTTTATCTGTACTACCAAGTGCCTGCCATCTTAAAATGTGCCTCTGTTGAAATTCTTATTTTAAAAATATACCCACTGTGCTTTCCTTCTCTTGTACCTAAAATTGTGACATAATAACCCAACTACTGGAGCCTGAAATATGCCCCAATATAGATAAATGCACATTTTGATTCTTTCATTATCCCACTAGAGGCAGGGGAAACTAACCTAGCTAGGGATAAATTACACCATTAGCAGCTGTAGAAATTGAAAAATAAAATTTTATGCCCTGGCCTAAGAGTCTCTAACCTACATTTCTAACTTACTTCTTACCATCCCTCTTTACTGACCCTTCACTTCAGCCAAACGGAACTGCTTGTTTTCCCCATACACCCTTTCAGTTTCCTACTTCTGAACTATTGCACATTCTAGCTCCTCCGCTATAATGCCTTTCATTCTTGACACTCCATCTCTGCCATTCGGTGGAGTCGATAGCTGCCATCAGGGACAAGGCTGCCTCCTGGGGGACTTCACCAGGTGGAATTCTCTACCTCTACATTTAGTTCTACCCAGGATCTGACCTCCATTCCTGCGTTCCCAGAAACTGGATGTGACAGTGCCCTGAGAACGCAGCTGTATACCCTAAACACATTTAGAAGGCTGGCGTGTCAAATCAGAATGTCAGTTCATCACTTGAATATATTTATCAGTTTATTGTTCCTCTTTAGTTAGCCCATAAGCAGGTGTACAGTAAGAAATTTCTTTCACTGGCCTGAATACTTTAATTCCATTAGCTGTAACCCCTACAAACCTGTCAACATTAGGGATACCTTTGTCAAAGAGACCAGCGTGCTGGCTTAAATTAACTTTTACAAGGGGCAGTTTTTAGATGACCAGAAAAAAATATTTGCCTCTTTGACTTTCCTATTTTCTCTGCTTTCTTGGTTAACCAACTATCCTTTTGATTGACACATTTTTTTTCCTTATTTTTCAAGGGGCACTTCGCCCACCTCCCTGATTTCCTTTCTCTTAGGTACATATCACTGTTTACCCAAACACCGGCAACACAGTGTAGGTCAAATTAAGATTTTGCTGTTGAAAAAAACTTAAAGTTCGTAGTTATGGTGGTGATGGAATTGCAGTGAGAGCACAGCATGCTCAGTGGACATCTGGGGAACTGTCCACTGAGCTCCCGGCTACTCCTCCTCCTGGGACTTTTCTGCCCTCCCATCCCTATAGCGTGTTTAATCTGTCCTTGGGCTCCATGAGCTAATGGATCTCCCTTTTTTCATAAGCAATTCAACCTGGGTTCCTATCACTAATAATAAAAGCTAATATATTTCAGATAGAGACTCCATTTCCTCATAAAATGGGAAGAATAATACAGTTTCCTATCATTTTCATCAGGTTTAAATGAGATAAGGGACTTTAAAAGTGCTACACAAAGTAAGTTATTGGGGTCTTGTGTTATATATACATATATTCTCAGAACTGTATTTATAATCCTTTTATTCAATTTATTTTCTTTGAAACCAGTGAAAGGCATTCTACTTTCAGGGGCACACACTTATCTATTTTCCTCACAATCACATGAATGAAATGCTATATAGAACAATACCTATTTTATATTCTAGCATTTTAAAAAAAGAATACAAATGTGTTGAGCGTCCTTATTTTAGTTTTTAAATTTTTGTACTTTCAATGAGTTGTCAATCATTTCTTTTACATTTAGGTTTATGAAATAAATAAAAGGACAAGCTTACTGGCAAAACTATATATACCTTTACCTAACAACACAGAGCTGAAAAGCAAGACTGCTTTGGAATATGTCGAATTTAGCTCCGATAAGCTGGTCATACCTGAGTATGGAGAAGTAGGAAGCAGTAAGTTTATTGGTTTTTTTGTTGTTTGTTGTTATTAATTCTCACCCGAGGGTATTTTTTCCATTGATTTTCAGAAAGAGTGGAAGGGAGGGAGGGAAGGAGGAAGAGAAGGAGAGAGAGACATTGATGTGACAGAGATGCACCGATTGGTTGCCTCCTGCACTTGCCCCAAGCGGTGGACTGGGGATCAACCTGCACCTCAAGTACATGCCTTGACTGGGAATTGAACCGGAGACCCTTCAGTCTGTGGGCCGACACCCTAACCACTGAACCACACTGGCCAGGGCTGAAGCAGTAAGTTTATTAAAAATGCTTCTTCTCCCTATTTTCTTCACGAATTTCATATCCTATATGACCCTGGCTCATTCATGTGAGTAAAGAATTCCGTATTTATAGTTATAGGTTTAAAATGTATAAAGTTCTCCTTTCAGATGTTAAACTAAAATTTTAAGAACTTTGTCTTGAATCAGATCTTTGGGAAATCTAAAATTTGGAGTGCACACCAGTGGGTTTTGCTAGGTCATCTTGAGATAAGAGCTCCGCTCCTGAGTGGACAGACTGCTCTGCCCCTGCCCACACCCCTGCCCCTGCCCCTGCCTCTTTTTTCCTGAAGCCTAAAGGTGCTCCAGGATGTGTTTGTCTGTTTTTTAACTGAGTAGGGAAGTGAGGAGGAAGGGGAAGGGGGAAAGAGAGAGAAGGGAAGAGAGAAAAGGATAGAGGAAAAGAAGGGCTGTTTCTGTTCACTCCTTTGTCAATTGAGTGTACTCCTCAAGCAGTTAAATTGGTAACACATCTGTGAGAACAGTGACCTCCCTCTCCCACTCCCTCTCCCCCAGGACTCCTCTCTCTCACCTTCCTAGGAGCTTTGCAACTGCCCGCCTCCAGGAGAAGGGAAGACTATGAACTTGTGTCTACAAAGAAAACTCTAGCAGCAGTGGGAACAGTTTCATTTTTGTGGATGTTGGTTTATTTTTTAAATTTATGTTTATAAATATTTAAAATATTTTATTTATAATTACTCTACTAAGACAATAATTGTCTTTATATGTAACAGAGAAGAAAATGAGACAGAATGAGGGAGGGTGTGTCTGTCTAGAGTTCAGATGAAGCAGAAAAACAGGGCTGTGGAGACCCAGAAGAAAAGACTCAAGGTGAAAAATTTAGGGAGCACTAAGAACTCAGCCAAAGTTTCAAGGAGAGTTGTTAAGCTCTCTGGAGATAGAAGGGAAAAAATGGGGGAAGATGAACACTCAGGAATGTAGGAAAGGAGACAAAGAGCACCTTGTCTGCCTCTTTCTGCTGCCTATGGTCCTTTCTTGCTGGAAGCCACTCCCAGAAAGAATGGTTTAAAAGCTTCTAGCCATAAGAAGAGGAAAGTAGAGCTTGTCCATCTCTGTGTAATCAGGTCAGTATTTCGCTCTCTCTGTAGTCTGTCTGAAGCAATCTGCCTGGAGGTATCCTAGATGAATGAGGACAGAGAGCTCTAAGATTGGGGCTCAGCAAAGAGCTTCCTTTGTGTTCCACAAGTAAAAGTCGGCGGGCATCTACAATGTATTCAAATTGCATGCTTTTAAAACTATTTGTTTTTAATGTCTTTTATAAACAGATGTGCCTTTTCTTCTTGAGGGAAATGAAACTGAAGAACTTTGTCTTTTCACATCGGGAAAACTAAGCTATTCTGTATCATGGGCCTTAGATGAAAATGGCATTCCTCTGACACCTCTGTCACAGTCATTAAGATCTGCTTACTGCAGGTAGTAAACTTTTATGTTTGAAAAATAATTCCAGTCCTCAGCAAAGCATCACAGGAAACCTGTGTCTATAAGAGAAAACTAACAGCAGTAGTTTAGTTTATTTAGATGTTGATTAATTTTTTTCATGTATTTATATATATCAAATATTAATATATATATTTATAATTATTCTACTGACAATGAGTGTCTTTATATGTAGCAGACCGTATCTCTTCAATGCTTAGACTTATAGCCACATGGAGGGTGAGAGGCAGTTCCATAGTCCTTAACTTCTAAGCAAAGACCAAGACCCCCAAGGATTTTATTTCTGGGGCCTTTATATCTCCCAGTCATTCTGGATTATAAAATAATAAGTTATGCATTATCAATTTGCTGAAAAGAAAATCCTAGAAATTTTGTGCTAGTCCCAGGACTTCCTAGAAGAATTGGAATTAATTTCTAAATCACACCCACAGATAGGATTACTAGAAATAAGTACAATAAAGTTCTATAGAAATGAGGATAATGCTGGCTCATATATTGTGCTGTGTTTGAGTGAAATGAGTGTCTTTATAGGGCCACGTAGATTCCATCATTTGAAAATTAATGAGTGATGATAACAGAATGATGGGCTTTCCCCTCTCAATCTATACACCTTTTAAAAAATCTTTGCTATATGACATTATTGAAAAGAACCACAGAGACAGTAAAAATATTGGGGGTTGTTTTATTTATTTTAAATTTATCTTTATTGTTGAAAGTATTAGAGGTGTCCCATTTTTCCCCCCCAATTGACCCCCTCCACCTCTTTCCCACCCCCTCCCCAGGCCTTCACCCCATTATTGACTGTGTACATGGGTTATGCATATATGCGTATAACTTCTTTGGTTAATCTCCTCCCACTTTCCACCTCCCTTCCCTCTTTCTCTGAAATATGACCATCTGTTGCCTGTGTCAATGTCTCTGGATCTATTTAGTTCATCAGATTCTTTTATTCATTAGCTTCTTCTTAAAGAAGACCCTTTAACATTTCCTATAGTGCTGGTCTGGTGGTGATGAACTCCTTTAGCTTTTTTTTTTTTTTAATCTGGGAAGTTCTTTATCTGACTTTCAGTTCTAAATGATAGTTTTGCTGGGTAGAGCAATCTGGTTGTAGTTCCATGTTTTTCATCACTTTGAATATTTCTTGCCACTCTCTTCTGGCCTGCAAAGTTTCTGTTGAGAAATCAGCTGACAGTCATATAGGTGCTCCCTTGTAGGTAACTAATTGCTTTTCTCTTGCTGCTTTTAAGATTCTCTCTTTGTCTTTAACCTATGGCATTTTAATTATGATGTGTCTTGCTGTGGGCCTCTTTGTGCTTCCTGGACTTGTAAGTCTATTTCTTTCCCCAGGTAGGGGAAGTTTTCTGTAATTATTTTTTCAAATAGTTTTTCAATTTCTTGCTCTCTTTCTTCTCCTCCTGGAATCACAATAATAGGAATGTTGGGCCTCTTGAAGTTGTCCCAGAGGCTCCTTACACTATCTTCATATTTCTGGATTCTTTTTTCTTTTTGCTCTTCTGGTTGGGTGTTTTTTGTTTCCTCATGTTCCTAATTGCTGATTTGATTCTCAGCGTCCTCTACTCTACTGTTGATTACCTGTAAATTATTCTGCATTTCAGTTCATGTAGCCTTCATTTCAAATTGGTACTTTATTATGTCATCGATTTTTCAGTTATTTTTGTCATACTCTTATTAATATGGTTTATAAACAAAATTCTGAACTCTGTATCTGTTAGCTTGCTTGGATCTGTTTCATTTAGTTCCTCTTCTAGAGATTTCTTCTGTTCTTTCCTTTGTGACATGTTTCTTTGCCTCCACATTTTGGCTGCTCCTGGTGTTTGTTTCTATGTATTAAGTAGAGCTGCTATGTCTCCTGGAATTTGTAGAGTGGCTTTGTGTAGTAGGTGTCCTGTAGGGTCCAATGGCTCAGCCTCCCCAGTCACCTGAGCTGGGCCTTCTAGGTGCTCCCCTGTGTGGGCTGTGTGCACTGTCCTGTTGTAGTTGAGCCTTGGTTGCTGTTGGTGTCACTGGGAGGAATTGACCCCCAGGCCAATCGTCTGTGAGGAACTGCTGCAACTACAGCCAAAGAGCTGCTGTGCTGGAGACACCTCTATGGAGCAGAATTTACTTCAGTGGAGCTTTGGTGTTCACCAAGTGCGCCCCTTGAGAGTGTCACTCGTGGATGTGGTAGGGTTGTAATCCAGCATGGTTGAGTCTGACCATCAGGTGCACTGTCTCTGGGGCTTCCTGGGAGATGCAAAGTCAGCCTCTGCCTGTGCCTTGCCCAGGGCCACACAACATGAGCTACTCAGCAAACTGTAGTTGGATGCTACTTGTGCTGGGCTTGGCGGTGTCCAGGAGAGGCCAAACTATGAGCCAATGCAGGCCGCCGCTAGTGCCAGGCCTGGGGCCGCTTATCAAGCCGTATGGGGCACACTGCTTCTTGTTTGAGAGATTTTAGGAAAGTCCTAAGCATGAGGCTCGAGAGGCCACTTGCACAGAAAAGCCCCTGGGAATGGCCTGGATGAGCTTGCAGGTGGGGAGGGACGGGGCCTCCAGGAATCACAGGGTGGTGCCAAAGGTGTGAGTCAGATGTTGGCGATTCAAATATGGCACCTGCCTGCCGGCTGTATGTGGGGAAGACTCGCCAAAGGAGCAATGGCCTCTGTCAGCTCTTCTGCCTGGGAGGAAGCCGCCCCTCCCCCCCCGCCCCCCGATTTCAGGCAGGTTAGTTCCTCCCCAAGTGTCCCAGGTCCTTTCAAGCTGCTGCCTGGCGCTGGGCTCAGAGGGAGCGCATCTGAGTGAGTCCGTGCACGGCCCTTTAAGAGGAGCTGCCTGGGGCTCCCACAGCCTCTGAGACCCTCAGCAACAGTCCCCGATTGTTTTCACAGCCCCAAGGTGTGGAGACTTCTCTTCCCGGCCGTGGAGCTGGGGGCCTGCTGTGGGGCTGGGACCCCTCGCTCCTCTGGGAAACCTCCACCACCGAGATTCCCTCCTGAGTTTAACCCACTGCACCGGGTGTGGGCCCGCGGCCGAGTCTCCACAGTCCAGCCCCGATCCGCCCGCGTTTCTGCCCCTGCTACCGGTCTCGGTGCTTCTTCAGTTGCCTGGTTGTAGGGCTTCTGTTCAGCTAGATTCCAGGAGGTTCTGAGTGATGGTTCTGTATTTTAGTTGTAATTTTGATATCGTTGCGGGAGGCAGCGGGCACAGCTACTACCTACACCGCCATCTTGTTTTCTCCTCCTGGGGGTTGTTTTTTAAACAAAGAAAAACCCAATCATCTGATTAAACCCTGAAACACTTTTTGGCTGTTCTTCCTGTCTACCTAAGCCCTCACATGTGTGGTCACTGGTCTGCATACACTGCTTTTTATTCACATATTTCTTCTGTAACCCAACCCACTGGTTCCTGTGTTGATTGGCATCTGGTGGAGGAGAGAGTGCAGATGACAGGGATTTTGCCACAGCCCACAGATGAACACTTACAGGGACAGCTGGAGGAATCCTTACAGCAAGGGCAGGAGATGTTCTGAGGTTTTCATTACTTTTCCTGAGGTACAAATCATGGGATTTTGTTGAAATCCAATTGTAACTTTTTTTAAGACTATGATGGGGTAAGTTTCACTCCCTAATCTATTCTTTAACATTTATGCTTTGCCTCAGGCTTTGTTTTCTAAGGAACCTGGGCTAAGACTGTTCCCATGAGAAGGAAAATTTGTTACATGATAATGTCAAGGATGTCAGGCCCTAGAGATCTCTTATGACAAAGACATCAAAACAGTTCCAATATGAGGGCAGAAATGGGAACTAAGGAAAGGAAGAATACTAAAACTTCATATATATATAAAAAATTTTAATATCCTATTATACCAGGAATTGGCTTTGTTGGCAATAGTTTCCAAAGATTCATCATAGAAATATGAATCAATGTTAATGGAAAGTAGACAGTGCAAAATCTGTGCTCATGTTTAGACTAAGGCATTATTGAATCTGAGTCAGAACTGTATTTTGGGCATCCAGTTGATAGGCTGGAATTGTTCTTAAGTGTTTTATAGGAAGGATCTTTAGAAGTCTTCTAGTCCAAAATCCCTCTAATTACCCATGATTAGACAGATTATCTATGAAGGCAGAGATTAAATAACTGAAGTAATTGACGGCTCTGAAGAAATTGTTACTATTCAGAGTTGAATTCCTTCTGCAGTGAGCCTATAGCTGAGGTCACCAAGGATGTGTTATGAGTCTACCCTATCTTTTATAGCTCTCCCACTTCTGAAGATGGCCTCATATGACCAAACAAAGATACTCCTTTGGCAGTACTTCCCAGTTAATTGATACACTATATTGTGTTTCAACTGTAAAGATATACCCTAAAGATTTTTATATATTGTGGATTTTATTAATTTTGCTTAAGCAAACATCTTGGTTAAATTTCAATACTGTGCATCCTATGGAAAGAAAACATTTAATAAATTACTGTTCTCAGGGTTTACAGAATACATCTGATGAGGATTATTCGCTATTCAACATCCACTATGTTTTAGCTGCAACATGGAGAGTGGAGATGACAAAGATGAATGTTTACAGACTTTACCCTCCTCAGGAAGTTTACCGTCTGTCAAGGGGGTGGACATTTATCTAAACGTGATATTACAAATTAGAATATTCTGAGAAGAGTCAGAAGAGGTCTCAAATCTACACCTATTTTATCCTTAACTGTAGGTGATGGATGGGCATTATCTTTACCTGAAATGGGTAGGTTTTGCCTATGTAACAAATGCATAACCTGTATATTGGATGCAAATTCATAAATATTTTTCTCTATGTTAGTGTGTTAAGGAATGTAGATGCGAGAGGCGTTCCTGGAATTCCATGGCTCATTAATACGCAGAAGCTTTTTGAATGGGCAGATGAAGTCAGAATTGACCCAAATAATCCAGAATATTCTGATTTAATAGAATTTATTATGGTAAGTTGTAGCAAATATCCATTCTGGAAATATATTCTATTTCCTAAGCTCGGCCCTCTTTATTCCTCCATAGAGTGCTGCACATTTTTCTAGGCCGTAGGAGGCTTATAAATGTAAATCCGAGGACGGACACAGTTTACAACCAGTTTACAGTATTATAAAGGCAATTAGAAATGCAGCAGCTGAAATACTTACTACTTGAGGCCTGATGGTTTGTTCTCTGCCACTACTTAGCAGCCCACAGCACATCCTACAGGCTAACCTTCAGGCTAGCAGCTGTTGTACGTCTAGTGCCAGCCATTATATTAGATGCTGGATCTTTAAAGAAAACTTACAGACACATTCCTTCCCTCAAAGACTCCATTATCTATTCGCTTCTGTTCTTCCTTATAGCCAACAGAACTGTTCATAGAAATATGAGTAGATGAGCCCAAAACATGCTCTCCTCTCACCTTTATTCATGTTAACCCCTCGTCCTAGAAGGCCACCCATAGAGGCTACCTTAACCATCCCACAAATCTGATCGTTTCTTTGGTAACCTCAGTTAAATATGTGCTCTTCTTTTCTTGCCCTCCTGTTAACTTTTTTCCCTTTTTGTAAACTTTTATGGTTCTAATTTCATTCTGCCTTATGCTGTAGTTATTCATTAATGTGTTTTATCCTGCCTTGTGGAACTACAGCTGATAAGTCTTTGTCTCTCTTATGGCAACTAGCACTCTTCCTTGCAGGCACCCTGTAATCCCATTTGCATTTCTTGAATAAATGGATGATTGCAATTAAGTTTCCCTAGATCAGAGCCTCTCAACTGATGTATTGAATTGGTTATAGGTGTACAGAAATACTGATTTTTCTCTCAACTCTTAGGGTAACCAAATACATCTTTCAGCCAGTGTGCAATGCAAATCTTTTTTAATGTGTGATTTAAAAAATTTTGTTTGTTTTTAATATTTTTATTTTTAAGTTACAATTGACATACAATATTATATTAGTTTCAGGATACAACCCTGTGATCAGATATTTATATAACTTACAAAGTGATCACCCTAATAAATCTAATATCCACTGACACCATATATAGTTATTAACTATTATTAACTATGTTCCCTATGCTGTACTTTATATCCCACGACCATTCTGTAACTACCAATTTGTAATTCTGAATCCCTTCACCTTTTTCACACACCCCCACCCCCTCCTATCTGACAATGGTCAAAATGATCTCTCTGTCTATGAGTCTGTTTCTGTTCCGTTTGTTCGTTTATTGTGTTTTTTAGATTCCCCATAAAAGTGAAATCATCTGGCATTTGTCTTTCTCTGTCTGACTTCGCTCAGCACAGTGCCCTCTAGGTCCATCCACGCTGTTGCAGATGTATGATTTCATTCTTTTTTATGGCTGAGTCATGTTCTATTGTGTATATGCACCACTTCTTCTTTATCCACTCATCCATTGATGGGCACTTAGGTTGCTTCCAGATCTGGGCTACTGTAAGTAATGCTGCAGTAAACATATGGATGTATATGTCTTTTCGACTTAGGGTTTTGGGCTTCTTTGGATAAATACCCAAAAGTGGAATTGCTGGGACCTTCTTTGTCTGTTGTTATAGCCTTTGTTTTAAAGTCTATTTTGTCTGGTATAAGTATTGTAACCCTTGCTTTTCTTTTCCATTTCCATTTTCATTTTCATGAAATATCTTTTTTCCATTCCTTTATTTTCAGTCTGTGCATGTTTTTCAATCTGAAGTGAGTCTCTTGTAGACAGCATATGTAAGGTCTTGTTTTGTTATACATTCAGCCACCATATGTCTTTTGATTGGAGCATTTAATCCATTTGCATTTAAAGTAATTGTTGATAGATATGTATTTATTGTCACTTTATTATCATATTTTTTATCTGCAATACAAATAATTTAATTTTCTATATACGCCATGACCAGGGAAAGGTTCAGAAGCCATGTATGCTGGATTCTGTATTTTTTTCTCTCATTCTGTCTCTTTAAAAATTAAAAAAATATATTTATCTTTATTGATTTCAGAGAGGGGGAGAGAGATAGAAGCATCAATGATGAGAGAGTCATTGATCGGCTGCCTCCTGCAAGCCCCTTACCGGGGATCGAGCCCGCAACCAGGGCATGTACCCTGACCAGGAATTGAACCTCGATCTCCTGGATCCTATATTTTCTTCCATGTATTTTATTGTTTCAGGTCCTATATTCAAGTCTTAAATCCATTTTGAGTTAATTTTTGTGTATGGTGTCAGATAGCAGTTTAGTTTTATTCTTTTGCATGTGGTTTTCCAATTTTCCCAACAAAATTTATTGAAGAGGCTTTCCTTTCTCCATTGTTTAATATTTTAAAATTTAATTATAGTTGCGATACAATATTATATTAACTTCAGGTGTACAATATAGTGATTTGACATTTTTATACCTTAAAATGTGTTTTGAAATAATTTTTGAATTTTAAAAAACTAATATATTAAGTCAGGACTTCACATTATTTATGTTTTACAGTACATGAAACATAAAGGAAAGGATATTCCAAAGTATTTTCGTCTTGAACAGTTGCAAGATGAATTTAATTTTGTTTCTGAAGAGGAAATGAATAAAAGTAAACGTTTCCAGCTCTTGCAACTTAGAAATGCAGGTCAATTAGATATTTTCCCTCTGCAACAAATGCCCCTTTATGACGAAGAGATTCCAGATTCAGTCTTCCAGGTACTTGGTTTCTATTTGAGTATGACTTATATGATGTTAATATTTTGATGCTTTCAATCTGTATTAATTTCTTTTTTTAACTGATAATCAGTAGACAGACTCCCCTTCCCCCTTCTTTAAGCACTAAAAATGTACAGATCTCCTAATTCCAGAAAGTCCTTAGCTTGACTTTGCAACTTAGTTGTCCAAACTACCTGTTTCATAGCTGAAATCCTTTAGTTATATTCTAAATTTAGGTAAATACTATATTTTTGCTATTGTAAAATGTATCACCAATTTAAAAGAAACCTTGGATATAAAGGAAAGAAACTACCACATTAAATTTGCACACTGATTATAAAGCACACCTCAATTTCAGGAACTTTAAAATGGGGGTGAGGGAAGAAAAATTAGTTTTATGCTGTGTGGCGGTGGTATGCTGGAACCTGCTATCACCCGCCATGAGAGTCTAATGTGCACCTCTCCAACTCCACCTTCAGTGACTTCATGTTGGTTGCTTTAAATCTGATGCTGGGGGAATATTTACACCATAAATCAGCAAATGCTATAAATTGGGACTTCCTCTCCCACTTCCAGAGAAGTGATTGTTAAACATTTAATGGTACATCACTAGTCTTAAAATAGTGGATTGTAAGAGCTATTTCCTGTAGGAATAACCAATTGCAGTAATCGCAGCACTTAAGCTTGCTAAGAGATGGTTCAGGCAGAAAGGAATTAGTGTTTCATCTCTGAAGGTGCCCACCTTCCCAGGGAACACACACCATTTCCCATCACCCTATGGAGATCTGAAAAGCTAGAGAAGTTCAAGAGAGCTAAAACACTTGTGATTCAATGCCACCTACTGGAAAACAATAGAAAGACTTCTTATCAATCTACTAAAAATGCTGCTCATACATAGATGCCTAGACAAAGAAGGAATCCATCAAATACCATGAATAAGCAAGGTAATGAGGCAGCTCAGAAAGAAAATTTAAAATCTCCAGAAAATAAACTTAAAGAAATGCAAATATGTGATTTAAATGACAGAATTCAAGATAGCAGTTCTGTCTCTCTGTCCCTCTTCCTTCCTCTCTGAAATCAATGAAAAAAACCCATATTTAAAAAAAACGGTATGGAGACAAACTCAACAATGTTCATTACAGAATTGCTTGAAATAGGAAAAAAAGAAAAAAAAAAGGAAACAATTCATCAACCAGAAAATCGATACATGAATTGTGAAGTAATAATACTATGAAAACTAGACAGTAAAAAAAAAGTGTGAACCAATTTACAATAGTTCGCAACTTGACCGTACTGTTATCACATCAGAATCTCTGAGGGTAGAACCCACATATCAGTAGTACCTAAAGCTCCGCAAGTGATTCCAATGTGCGGCTAAGGTTGAGAACCACTGATCTAGAGCCATGCATATCAACATGAATGAATATTAAAAAAATACCAAATTTAGGTTAAAGGTTACATTTGGGTGGTGGACACACAATGCAATATAAAATCATATATCATAGAAATATACACTTGAAACCTATATAATCTTATTAATGTCACCCCAATAAATTTAATTTAGAAATGTATAAATTATAAAGAAGGTGAATAATTTTATAATAATAAAATTAAACCCCAAAGATTTGGAAAATATATTTGCAATACACATAACAAAAATTAATAAGAAACTCCTATAAATTAATACTTTAAAAGTAAATAAAGTAATATGAAATATTAATATACTATTAGGTAAAATTCATTACTTGCCAACATAATTAATTTCAAGATTTCTTGTGGATAATTAGAAGAACAAAATAAATAGCTTTCCAATAATAATGTTCACTGTAATATGGCTGAAAGTTCTAAAGTAGCTACTTCATTATTTTTGTGTGGTCTTTAAAGATACCTATAATGTAAAATAATTTCCATGTGAATTAGGGATGTATCCCACAAGCGTAGATATAACAGATGCAAATTTATTTTAAATTATGTAGATGAAGCATCCTGACAAATAATCTTTAAAAAAATTTTTTTTTATTGAGTTTTAGAGAGAGAGGAAAGCAGAGGGGGAGAGAGAGAGAAACGTTGACATGAGAGTGTCACATCAATTGTCTGCCTCCGCACACCCCCTACTGGGGGTTGAGCCCACAACCCAGGCATGTGCCCTGACCTGGAATTGAACCAGCAACCCCCAGGTGCATGTGATGATACCCAACCAACTGAGCCACATTGACCAGGGGCTAACAAATAATCTTATACCAACTACTGAATGTAAAATTAAAGTTACTGATTTATAGTCAACATATATTGACTTCTTACTATATGCCATGCACTTTACAGATATTGTTTCAGTTAAGTCTCACAATCCTGTGACATAAGTGGTATCATTATTACTAGTAGTAGTATTAGTAGTAGTAGTATTACAAAAGAGGAAACTGAGGTCTGCAGCAGTTTATCAACTTTCTCCTAAACCACACTGTTTCTGAACCCAGGACTGTATGCCTCCAAAGCCCACTCTCTTGACTGTTATACTGCTTCCCACTGCTTTTGTTTTTAGTGATTGCAATGCACACATGAAGAATATTCATCAATCATCTTCACATGTTCATAATCGCAAATTTTTCTCAATCATTACTCTATTTTAAAACATGACTAGACCTCATCCTAGAAACAAACAAAATATAAATTGTCTTTAGCTAATTCTCAATGGGGGAATCTCAAAGAAATGTTTTCTTCTGTCAATGCCAGAAATAAATATTTAACATTTTATTGCAGTATATCATATCTGAACTCTGTTACATTCAAGAAATGAAACTAACAATTTTCTGTTTAGGAATGTGAAAGTCAGATAGAAAAGGATATGCCCTTTTCAGATGTGAATTCTATTACTGCACAAAGGATTAGTTCTGCCAATTTTCTGAAAAAGGTAATGACAACAAAATAATATTATCAATATGCTTGCATTTACTCCTGTGAAAACTGGCCTGCTGGATGTTGGGGTACTACACTCTTCCCAGAGAGTCAGACAGGCAAGTCTACTGGCTCACCCCCTCTTTCTGATCACGGAGAGATTTTCTGTTCTCTTCACTTCCTTTTCAGAGTTAGCTACTTACCATCTGTAATGTACACTGTCGATCTACATTGTTGATGCAGAGGTTACTTCAACAGACAGCGAACTCATTAGTGCACATCCCAACTTTTCCTGCTTAAACACAAACATTAACAACTTTGTACTCTTCACCCTAAAAGTTCACTTTGAGAAATACACCAGCATTTTTCCAGGATCCTTACTTTCACTTACTAGTAATGTAGAAGACCCCAGCAGTTCAGGGCATGAAGGGATGAAGCAGCTTAAGTTGGGATAGGGTAGGTGTAAAAAGAGATAAGAACAGAGTTTAAGATGACATGAAAGGTTATGGAAGAACAACAAAGTAGAAAAAAAACGTGCTTTGGTGTGACATGAATGTGAGAGTGAGGAATGGTTTTAATAATGGGAGCAAACAAAGCCATATTTTCACTTATCTAATCCCCCTTTCCACTCATTGTTTGCAAAAATTAGGGGTGAAAAAATAGTGACACCAGTAGCATTGTAAATAATTGACTTAAAATATAAACTTTGCATTTCTTAAATTCTAAATTTCTTTTGTAGATGAGAAAGTTGATAATGAAAAGACTTGTCAAAGTTAGCAAATTTAATTTATCAGATATTGTGGCTGATTATGAAGAAATTGTATCTGCAAGGTACATACTAAAATTATCAAGTATGAAATATAAAGTTTTAAGCTAATACCTTCAAAATCCTCTAATAAGTTCTCTATATTTATATTAATTAAGTTACATGTCAAAAGGTGCAGTTACAAAGCATGAAGTGAAATATGGTCACTTAAAATATATTTGGTCATTTTAATATTGCATTTTTGACATATCGATATAATATGTATTTTCAATTATATAGTATTTTAGTTTTTAATGCTCTCCTTATTGATAGGTTTTAGGGCAAGAAAGAAAAGAAACTTGTCTCAAACTAGTTTTGCCCTAAGATTTTTCTGTCCTGAGATTGCTAGTGGAAAAGTCATTGCTGGTAGCACCACACACTAAGCTTGTCATCTATCCCTTTCAAAACTGTGAATCATTAGCCCTAGAGGGGCAAGGTGATCCCTCAGGAGGGCGGGGGAGCTTTGGCTAGAGTATCTCAATTCTCATACTGTCCCATCTGTGAAATTCAGGGGTAGCAACAGGAGTAGGGGTGCTTCTGGGGAAACTGCCCTGGGGCCACTTGCAGGTTTGTGGTGTTATCAATAAGTGTTAATTAGTTTAGGATGCTGAAATCTGTTGTGTTTTATTTTCAGTCTTTGCGGGGAGATGGATGTGACCATAGAGCTCTAATTTCATGGACTTATGTTACCAGGGTTGGCAGCATGTGTAACTAACTCCTATTTCAGATTCATGTAGAAAAGTTGAGTTTCTAATCACTTTTAAGAAAATTATTCCCACCCCCCAAAAAAAATATTCTGAAAGAATATCATGTTTTATGAAATTACCTTTCCTGCCCTTGTCTCTTGCTGGGCCATGCACCCAAAGGGTGTGGAGCAATCACGTTCCCTCTTAACATAAGGGTGAACATAGCACACAGAAAATGATTCCGTTCTTGGGTTTAAAACAACTGTCTCCCCACAGCGGAGAGAATGTGGCTCAAAATAATGACCTTATCTACAATAATTAATTTTAGAATTGGTATCTTTAAAAACTAAGTTATCTTGTCTATATGTGTGGCTGATCACTTTTACTCTTTAGCCAGTTGACACATGCAGTTTGTAAGCTTGTTGAACAACAAAGAAAGTTAAAGCCTCAGAGGAAAGAGAGGAAAAAAGTGTCAGCACAGACTATTTGTGATGGAGATATTAAGATTCTTGTCAGAATCCTGAGGGCTTACAATATTCCTAGCAGGAAAACAACAGTTAATAGGTAAGGTAATATGCACCAATTTTGAGAATTACAAAAGCTCTATCTTAAATGTAAATTTCCACACTGTCCAATTTGTGCATCGTTGCACTTTATTAATGCTCCATATACAGAAACTGAGTGAAAGTTTAAAACTTCATTTGGATAGGCGAGTTTACTGTCATTGCTGTGTATTAAGAGTTTTCAGAAGTTTGACACGCCTGAAGGAACTTTGACATGTGTATTTTGGGGTGCTATATCAAAGAAATGCCTGTTGTCCCTATTCCCTACTGTGGAAACTTGTGAAGCCGCTTGCCAACTGCACTATTCTCTGCCACTGGGACTAAAACTCTGGAGAGAGTAGACTCTGTTTTAGACTTGTCATTTTAGATGACTTCTGCAAAAATCAGATCTTACTCTTACCCATCTTACCCATCTCTTCTGCAGGCACACAGGGGTTTTATTTGTGTTTCTTGCACAGAGGACGTGTGGGGCCAGAATGGGTATCACAGTTGGGTGATACCAAATTAAGGCATCATGAATATTAAATACTCATGTATATTTAATGTATCCTGAATATCCAGTGTTTCTTACCTATTTAGTCTTGTGTGTGGTGCATATATGGCTATTTAGTACCCAGGTACCTCGGGAATATTAAGTGTACCTCTCTATCAATGTTTAACACACATGTGCTCTATTTGCTTATCTTACGTTTACCACATCCTGTGAATTCTGCATATAAAAAACTAGTTTGCTTACTAGCTACTAATCTATACTTAAAAATTTTTAATGTTAAGCCTGTTTTTATATCCAGCCTTATTTATTTAGTAGAATTGAGATTCTCAAAACAAATGCACATTTCAAAGGCTGCTTGTAAAACGACATCATAAAATCACCACCATTTCCTATAATCATCCATTTGTAAAAGAAAGAATGTTGCAAGACCCAAAATAGGAAGCACATTACCTTAAAGTATCATTTGCCTCATTTTTCTCCTTTTGCTGAGGAAAACTTTATCATAGACTGGATCCAATACATATTTCAGCATTTAGGAGCCACTCTTCCAGAGCAGTCATTGTCATCTGGTTAGCTCTAGCCACCTGTGATATGAAGATCCAAAGCAAACTCTAAAATCCAGGGTAACTGGATTATATATGTCCATAAGCATAGGCAAAAATCTGCTACTTCCACCAAAACTAGTATTAAAACTAATTAAAGTGTGTATCTCTCTGTTGTTTTTCCTGAAGAGCCTTGGATATGCCTGCTTCTTTCATATCATCCACATCTCGCTTCAGATATAAAGAAACAATAAAATCAGTAGCCTCAGAAGAGATCTTAAATGAGTTAAGTATTTAGCACTTTTATCAAGTGCAGTTTCGATTGTTTGCCCTGAATTGCAACTGGTCTCTCCATCTCTAATCTGTTGGGCTGCCAGTTTACTTTCCATAACACAATGAAGGCGCTCGTTATAAAATGTAATTCTAACCATTTCATTCCCTGCTCCCCTGCCCTCAGGGTCTATAGAATATGGCATAAGCTCCTTAGAATGCTACAAAAATCTGTGATGACCTGGCCCTTATCCACCAGTCAGCCACATCACATCTCTTTCCACCCAGCAGCAGCATCATATACTGCTACTTGTTCTAGAAAACCTACATGCTTTCCCTTTCCTTTGCCTGCAATGGCCTCCACACAGCTTGGTATTATTGGCCACATTACTGCTCAATGTTTCTAAGCTCAAGCTCAAAGCAGTGTTTTCTCTGTGAGGCTCTTCTTGTCCTCACCCCCCAGGAAATTAATCACTTCCTCTCCTGAGTAACTGTGATACCTAGAATATATTTATATTTTATTTCTCACATTTCATTTCAATTATTTATTTACCTGTTTATTTTCCCCTAATAAACTATAAAATCCATAAGGCAAAGTTCCATTTATCTTTAGATCCTAGAAAGGTACCTAATATTAAATAGAACCAATAAATGGTTATTAAATGAATGAGTGAATAATGGTGGTTTGAAATTCTGGAAAAAATAATCCATCCAGTTGTCAACCAGTAACCAAGTAATTTCTTAGCCTTCTATCTTTTGTCAACTATATAAAATATTACAACAATCTAGTCAGTGTTTATTATGTGTTTCAGGATACTGTACACCCTTTTGTGGAAGTTTCCTTTCAACACACTGCATACCAAACCAGTATTGCAAGTGGATCTCATCCATGCTGGAATGAGGAAATTAAAGTAGATTTTATGTAAGTTGAAGTCCATTTTTCCTTAGCTTCTAAAAAAAAAAACCAAATGATTTTTGAGCCATTTATTAAAAATAATGCTTGATATACGCTTTGCTTTTTAAGCTTTTAAATTATGAAATCTTTCTTACATAGATAATAATATATATAATGTATATATAAATGTAAATTCTGAGGAAAAATGATAAAATGAATACCTGTATACATACCTTCCAGGTTAAAAAGTAGATGTTACCAATACCTTTAAAGACACTTCTGTGCCAATTCCTAATTATATCCCTCCTCTTCCCCCAGAGGTAACAACCTTGAATTTGTGCTTATCATTGCCTCTCTTCCCTGATGACTTTAGATCATAAGTATTATCCCTGACTATGTATTATTTACTTGTGGATGTTTTTCAACTTTATATAAATTGAATCATCTTTTGCAATCTTGTTTCTTTTTATTTAATTGTTCTGAGAGGTTCATCCATGTTTTTATATTTATAGTCTTCCCTCCCTCCCTTCCTTTATTTTCACATCTACATAGTATTCCGCTGTAGTAAAATGACATTGTTTATTTATACTTTCTCCTGTTGATAAACATTTGGCTTGTTTTAATGTTTTGCTGTTGCAGTAGTGTTGCTCTGAACATTCTTGTGCTGTCTTCTGGAGCACAAATGCAAGAGTTTATTTATAAGACAGTAGCTCTCAAACTATTTTGTGATTTATAAATCACCTGTACAGCTTCTTAAAACATTTCTGGGCCCACCCCCCCCATAGTTCCTAATTCAATAGGTCTAGGGTAGGGCCTGATCATTCCATTTCTAACAAGTTCCCGAGTGTTACTGAAAACCTTTGCTATAGAACGTATGTTTAGGTGTGGAATTGCCAGGTTGTAGTTGAATTCTACTTCAACTTGCTATTCTGTACCAGTGGTCTTTATAGCTGTCTTTGTGCCAGTACCATACTGTTTTGACTACTATAGCTTGGTAGTATAGTTTGAAACCAGGAACTGTGATGTCTCCAGCTTTGATCTTCTTTCTCAGGATTCATATTTTATGCAATAGCTATATAAATAGGTTTTTGTTATAGGAAATAAAGTACACTGGTCAAGGCAAATTTAAAACATAGAGCTTAAAATTATTCTCTAAACTCAATTAGCAATTTTCAGTTGTCATTTTCTATATATTTTTGCTCTCACTGGGGTGAAAGGTATATAAGGGACTATCAACCATATCCATTATCAAAGTCCTTTCCCCCTTCTCCAAATCTTTTCTGTAGATCATTTGGTTCTTGACTATTTGCATGGTTCTATGATGGCATTGTTTTGACTTCTTAACTCCAGAATTTTTTCTGGTTCTTTTGAATGCCAACCTCATGGCCTCCTGGACCTTGGGCTTCTGGTGTTGCTTTCCCTCCAGCATCTGTGTTCTTGACCTTGGTTCTTTGTGAGTGGGTCCTTATTCCCAGGATGAAACAATCTGTCTATTCCTTTCAACTTCCAGCCACTCTCTTTCCTAGAAGATTATACAAATGAGGTCCTGGCTATAGGCTCTAACCAGGAAACTATAGTCATTCGGTCATTTTCCAAACAAACAAACAAACAAACAAACAAACAAACAAACAAACAGCCTTGAGGGCCCTGATGCAAGCTGTGGGAACACAGAATCAATCACCAACCACCAGTCCTTCCTTGCTAAAGAGCTTTGACTGAATCCCCCTACCTATCTCACTGAAGAAAATTGTCTGTACTATATGAATATTCACATCCCAGCCACCACTCCTCAAAGTGAAAACCTCTGGACTTGAACCAGGATTTGCAAGAAGAGAAAGATCCTGTTGATGCCATTATTTCAACTGGGAGAAAAAAAATCAAGTATATCAGTATACCTTGGAATTTCACTAGCTCAGAGGCTATGGTACTTCTTATGGTATTAGCAGAAATCAAGCCTGTTCTTCCAGATTGAACACAGGTGTGATGGTATTTTCAGTCTTTGGCCAGAGTTCTTACAGAGATACTCTTGTTATTTGGGTGTTTATCTGGACCTTGTACTTCTTGCTTTGCCTTGTTCTCTGATATCTGCTTACCTGACTTTTTAAAAACTCTTTGTATGTGAAGGGGAGTATTGATTGAAGAGGAAATCAGTTATATTATATTGTATAATATGAAGTTAAGTAATTATATATAAAAGTATATTTGGTTAAAAAGTTTGTAAAAGTATAAAATGTGTTATATTGTGGAAATATTTGGTATATTAATTTAGACAGTTAGAAGAAATATACTATATTAAATAAATGGACTTACTATAACATAAAATAGTCAATAAGATAAAGAAATTTATAAGTGAACTACAGAGAAGGAGGCTGTAGAGTATTTGCATTCTTGAGATTACAGCAGTGAAATAAGCCAGGAACACATTAGAGAATGACCAGGTGGGTCAGAGGGTTCGGCTAAGGCAAAGCCATTCAGCTACCACTTTTCATCGCCTCAGATACAAAAGCTCTATTCCCTTCCCCACATGACATTTTAATGAATACAAAACACGTACAAATGGGGTAGGTAGTAATAATAAATAGTAAATAGTAATTAGCCTTGTGAGCTCTACTTTGGAGGAGAAATTATGAAATTTGAGGAAAGTTTGAGTAGAATACAAAATGCAAGATAATATAGGACTTGAGTGATTTAAAGGATATACTAAGTTGACATGCTCAAAAATGTCTTGAGGGTGACAGTTATCATCTCTCCTGCTAGCATAGTGTAGTAAAGACACATTGCCTCCCCTGTCCTGTCTTGGACATTACAACATGAAAGGGAACTCTTGAAAGGAGCAGGGTAAGGAAGTCAGCTTATCACTTGGAATCAGTGGCAGTTGGTACAGTGAAAAGAGCTTGGCCTTGGAGACAGTTAAAATTGGGTTCAGATTAGGCCTTTGTCACTTGCTGGTGGCATTAGATTGAGCAAGTTATTTAACTTCTCTGAGCTGTTGGAAGTTTGATTGAGATTCGATACACAGGCTGGAGCTGAGAGTGAAAGTTCATTGCTTGTGATATACATTGTTCTTTCAGCTACCTCCAAAAATGTATCCAGTCAGGTAATCCATTAGCAAATAGCTTGCAAAATTAAATGCACCCCATTGTCTCAGTGTCTGGTTTGAGAGAACAAATGTGGAAAAGAGAATAAGGTTTTAGCTGAGAGCAAAAGAGCAGTTTAACTATATATGTGTGAACTAGCAGAAACTAGCAGAATTTAAGACAGTTGGAAAATCTTTGTTTTTTAAATCTTCACCCAAGGATGTGCTTTTCATTGCTTTGGGGAGGGGTGGGGGGAGACATCAATGTGAGAGAGAAACATCAATCAGTTGCCTCCCATACACTCCTGGACCCGGGATGAAACCCACAACCTAGGTATGTGTCCTGACTGGGAATCAAACCCACAAACTTTTTGGTGCATGGGCTGATGAGCCAACCAACTGAGCCACCTGGCCAGGGCTAGTTGGTAAATCTTAATGCACCATCCTGCAGATCATTTGTTTGCAATGGATGCCGGTAGTAGAAAGTCTTTCTGCTTGGCATTTAAACATTTTTATTCTTCATGCAAGTTAGCTTAAGAGATAAATAAGATAAATTACAAAGCATATACTAGCTTTAATGAAAGATAGTTGTCTTAAAAGCACTTAGTTTTTTCTTAGCTTACATGTTAAAACAGAAAAGAACACAGGTAATTTTATAGTCCTTTATAAATAATGCTCTTATAAAATAAATTAGGCATTTAAATAAGTTTTTCTTATTTACAGCTCACCAGGACATGATTATAGCTTCTCAAGTTTATCTAAAATAAAAGATAATATATATATCAACATTTTTGATGAAATGATTATAGAAAAACATGAGGTAAAGTACAATTATTATAATGCTGAAATAATTCTAAGGTCCAACTGAGTGAAGTCTAGTAACATATTTGTAAATTTGCTCTTAGATTCAATATATATTTCTAACATTTTCTAAAAAGCATTTGGGCAACTTGAAATGAAGCCAGACATATGAAAAGTCAGTTAAAAAATAACAAGAGATCATAAACCATATGTGGAAGGAAGAGGGGTAAATATACCAAGAATTTGGGAGAAGTGAGTTTCTGCAATTGAATGGTACATTGAAATGTGAGCTTCCTGATAGCCAACATAGAAAGATAAGCGAAAAAGGGTTATATATTTTCCACTGTCTGATCAAAGGAAATATACCACTTCTACACAAAAGACCAAATGATTTCTAAATGCCAGTTCTATTAGATCAAATGTTAAAAGTTACTGAATGTGGCCCGGCCAGCATGGCTCAGTGGTTGAGTGGTGACCCATGAACCAACCAGGAGGTCACAGTTCTATTCCCAGTCAGGGCACATGCCTGGGTTTCTGGCTGGATCCCCAGTGGAGGGCATGCAGAAGGCAGACAATCAATGACTCTCTCATTGATGTTTCTATGTGTCTTTCCCCCTTCCTTTCTCTCTCTGAAATTAATAAAAACATATTTGAAAAAAACAATGAAAAAGAAATTGAAAGCCTATTTGAAAAAATGACATAAACTTCCCTAACTTGGTAAAGGAAACAGATATACAAGTCCAGGAGACCCAGAAAGCCCAAACAAGATGAACCCAAAGAGGCCCACACCAAGACATCATAATTTAAATGCAAAAGGTTTAAGACAAAGAAAGAATCTTAAAAGCAGCAAGAGAAAAGCAGTTAGTTACCCTTAAGGGAGCTCCCATAAGACAGTCAGCTGATTTCTCAACAGAAACCTTGCAGGTCAGAAGGGATTGGCAAGAAATATTCAAAACAATGAAAAGGACCTACAACCAAGATCATTCTACCCAGCAAAGCTATCATTTGGAATCCAAGGGCAGATAAAGGGCTTCTCAGACAAGAAAAATCTAAAGGAGTTCATCACCACCAAACCAGTGTTACAGGAAATGTTAAAGGCTCTTCTTTAAGGAGAAAAAATCAAAATAAGAAATGTGAACAATAAAATGGCAATAAATACATATCAACAACTGAATCTAAAAAACAAAATAAATAAGCAGAACAGAAACAGACTCATAGATACAGAGAGCATTTTGATGGTTGCCAGATGGGAGGGGTGTTTGGGATGGGTGAAAAAGGTGAAGGGATTAAGAGGTACAAATTGGTTGTTATAGTATAGTCATGAGGATGTAAAGTACAGCGTAGGGAATATAGTCAGATGAATGTGGGAGTGGTAGAAGACTTCTTCCTTTTCTTAGCACCACCATGAAGTCTCAACACAAGATGAAGAGTGGACTCCTTCTGAATGCTATAGTCAGACAAAGTATGTCCATCTTCCAGTTGCTTGCCAGCAAAGATCAGTCTTTGCTGATTGGGAGAAATTCCTTCCTTATCCTGGATCTTGACCTTTGCATTTTCTGTTATATCTGAGGGTTCAGCCTCGAGAGTCATGGCCTTCTGCATAAAGGTTTTCATGAAAATCTGCATCTTGGGGGTGGCTCCTCCACAGATGGCGAATGGGAAAGGAAGAGCACCTCGGGAGCCAACAGGGTTTCCTGGTGCCCCTGCCAGAGCTTTCTTCTATATTCTTTAGAGTATTTTTTAAGTTTCTTGCACTGAGCATATCTACTATAATAAAGGTATTACATTAAAAATGTAAATAGCCATACATGTGTCACAAGCTCCACAACAGGTCATTATTTTGCTTTAGTCAGTTATTTTTTTATAAAAATTAAAAAGGGAGAAAAAAATTTCTATTTACCCTTCAGTTTCTTTTTAAAAGAAAGAGAAGGATTTTTAAATATTTCCCTACAAGTTTGTGAAATTATTCATCACATGATATAAAGTAAATAGTAGAAAATCTATTTATTTTAACAGGATCACTGTTTCAGGAGCTGCAGTGGTCATTCATATGTAAGAAAGAATTGGCTTGGATCCATTGTCTTCCCCTTCTCTGCTCTTCTGCAACAATCTGAGGTAATAGAAAATGATTCTTTGCTGATTGTTCTTTTTACCTCTGGCCAATAGAAGCATTTACTGATGTCTCTGAATCAGATTCTGTGATTGGCAGATTGTTAGGTCAGTTAAAGTGATCTTGTATTTGAGAGCCATTGGGGTGTTGGAGTATTTGAAGGTTTTAGCTGTCTCTAGAACAGAAGGCACCCACAAATTTATTTCCTAAAACTTTAAAGTATATATTGGTAAAGACTGGAACATCTAGCCTTACATCTTAAAGCAACATTTATATTTGAATATAACAGTTTTTTAGGACCAAATTCACAAATGTTCTGATTAATGATGTTGCTTTCTAAGCATGGGTTCTGGGTGGGAGCTTTGGCTCCTCAGCACTGTTTATCATTATGGTGAGACTGATGATTAGTACCTGTCTCTGTTATACCCCCAGAGGGCCCTGCTGTTGGGTTATGTAGCAAGAATATGTCTACATGACCAGAAAAATATAAAAACTACAGTCTAGACTCCATTTGGGGCTCTGTTACTTACAGAGCTGTGCCAGATATAGAAGATTTGGAAATGAATTTTCTACCTCCATGGAGTTCACTGTCTATAGAAGAAAACGAATTTCAGTACAACCTGATGATGCTGTAGAGCTTTGACAGGGGTATGAGATAGGTGCAATGATACAGGAGGGAGTACCTTACTCTTCCTGGTTTGGGGGGAAGAAAGGGGTGGTTCCGAGGGGTTGGGAGTGGGTAAGAGGGGAATGAGGAGGGGAATGAAAGACCAGGGAATTATTAACAGACAAGACAACTTTTGAATCAAGTCCTAAAGATGAGTTTGTCAAGCAAACGAGGGCATTTGACTCAGAAGGATTTATGTATTAGTAAATACTGCATTTGGCCATATGCCACAGAAAACCTAACCGTGGCTAATGTAAAGGGTCCATTTATTTACTCTAAAAAGAAGTCTAGATGCCAGTGCAGCAGCTCAAGAATATCTTCAGGAACTGCTTTTGTGTTTCTGTTCCGCTGTCCTTGTCATGTGGCTTTCATCCTCAAAGTTGCAAATCATTCGCTGCACCTCCAGCCTCATATTCCTGTTGCAGAGAGGAGTCAGGGTGAAGCATGAAGTGGCAGGGCCTGTATTAGAAACACAGACATTTCACTGGATAATCCCAGCAGACTTCTTATATTTTGTTGATGTGACTTGACCACTACATGGCTGTCATGTTGCCACCTAAAACTGTTGATAAGAATGGAGAAGAGAATGGATATTAAGGAGGAGAGTATAAATGTCTGCATAATATGCAGTCACAGGATGTCATGAAGGAGCATGTCGCAAATATGAGTGCTACAAATAAAGAGCAATAGAGATTTAAGTTGTTGGAAGGGACAGGGCTTCCTACATTCGTAAACCCCTTCATATGATTCTCAGTCTCAGGCCAGACTCTTGGATAGAGAGGCAGCTCAGAATGTGAGCTTCAGAGGCAGACAAACCTGGGTTGTAATCTGGCTCTACTACTCATCAGTTGTGTTGTGATCTTTCACAAGTGACTTAAATTCTCTGAGTCCCAGTTTCCTTACCTACAAAATGGAGAGAAGAGCAGTGTCTATCTCATTGAATGATGTGATCTATATCAAGCACTTGGCACAGTGCCTTGTACATAGTAAGTGCTCAATAACTATTAAGCTAATGATTATTAGTTATTAAGATTGTAAATTAGCTCCTCTCTACACACACACACACACACAATCCCTCCTCCTGTGGACCTATAGGTTGTCCTTCCTGCTGTTGCAGTTTTTTCTCTTTTTAGACCCAATGAAAAATGTAATGTTGTCTTTTAACATTTTCTCTGAGCCTGAATTAGATTTTTTTTAGAGTTTTTATCTCTGTTACAGTAACTTCCTCATTTCATACCTTCTTACTCCTGCCTTCTTTACACAATACGTATCAGGCAGGCACCCAGCACGTCAAGGGTGCCTGGGAGCAGATCACCGTGGAGGATCTGATCACCCTTGCACAAGTACACGTCCGCAGGGCAGCACGTACCCCTGCAGGCCTGCTTCCCCCTGTGGAGAAGACTGAGCGGGGCTATGCTGTATTTGACTGGTGTTTATTTTCATCATGCAGAATCGATTATATTGATATATTCTTTCAGATTAATGGAACATTCCAAGTAAACATTCCACCAGTTTTGCTTGGGTATACTTGGAGTAAGACTTACATGTCTCCTAAAGAAGATTATAATGGGCAAAATTTAAAAGAATGTACCTTTTTAAATATTTTTGCTACCATTGAACCTCAAATATCATATGTCACCTGTAATCCAGAACTAGACAAGGTATGTTTTACATTGAATTATTTTTATATATACTATCAAAGAAGTGTAAGCTATCTTAAAAACCAAGAACAATAATTTCAGAGCTGGCAAAACACACACACACACACACATCAGTGCTTGATATTTCCCTGTGGGAACAATATGTATGGTACAATGTTGAAGTATTTTAAACTTGATTTTAGTTTTCAGATCATATAGATGTTTTGGAGAGAGCACACATTTTTACAAAAAATTGTAAGACGGTATTTCCCAACCGAAGAATCATAACAACTGTTTTTAATGATGACGGGATGCAGATCTTAGTAACAAGATACATCAAGGCATTAAATCCACCTCAGCAGCTCCTGGATATATTTCTTCATGATTCTAATGCAACACTTGTAAGTTATATTTATGTTACTAGCTTTGTTAAGATATAATTCACATACCACATAATTAACCCATCTAAAGTGTACAATCCAATGATTTTTCATAGAATTGTGCCACCATCTCCAGAGTAAATTTCAGAACATTTCATCACTCCAAATTGACATTTTTAAACTTATTTTTTAATAATAATTTCGAGTATAAGTTTCTCACTGAAATTGTTTTTCCTTCAAAGACAGTTTCATGAGAGAAAGACCATCTGTGTTGTAGTGAGTCCTCCCAAGCCCCAGAGGGAAGATCTTTCTGATCCCCTTTATTTCCACCCACTTGCACTGGAGGCTCACTGTTGCTGCACCGGCTTATATGACCTTACTGGCTTCACAGCTTATCTATCAAACTTTGAAAAATGATGCAAAACTTTCTTTGACTTCCAGGCAAAATAAAAAGTTATGTGCCTACAGGGGCTGTGTTCTTCCAAGGATTGCTTCTCACAGGATTGCTTCTCATTGTTCGTGGGAGTGAAGAAAACAGTGTCATATTTTTCTGTGTAAACTGCCAACATGACACTTCCCATCCCATCCCTATGTGACTTTATGCCTATCTATTTACCAGCTGACAAAAGAGACACATACTCAAAATTTAATTTCATATAAAATGAAGATTTATTCATTATAGACTCAAAAGAGGATATAGCTCCTTCCACTTTGAGAAAGGAAAATATGAAATCATAAGTATAAACCTTCCCCTTAAAAGAATGTTTTGATTAAAGGGCATCTATGAAAAATCATGTGTACCTTATATTTATTCAGGTTTGACTGAGTCAGTTGGCTCTCCTCAGGATGTTTGTCCACTGTAAAGCTCCCTTAGCTGGACTCGATGCTAAAGTCAAAACTCCTAATTCAGGTGCCTTCTGCTACCCTACCCTCCGCTCTTCCATCCTGCGTTTCCTCCCGCCTATGTTTCCTGACACCCAAAGTCCAGGGAGATAATAGGGCTCTTAGATTTATTTCAAAGACAATATTTGTGTGTGTTTTTGAAAATATAAATCCTAGCTCCTTTGCTTGTCAAGGGCTGTGAGCCATGACAATGTAGGAGGTCATAATAGCTGATAAATGGTGGCTATTGCAAATCAGTGACAGTGTCAGTGCACTTTGTGTTAACTCTTTATTTATTTGTATCCCTTTCTCCTTTCCTACTTTAGCCTGAGTTCTTGTCTCTAGTCCTAGAGAGGGAACAATTAATGGTATAGTTTCTGTTGCTTGAGAAAGCAGGCTCTACCAGCATCTTCCTGCTGCAGCAGTTCATACAGTTTATATTAATACAAGTCGTTCTGATTTTGAACCTTAAAGCAATTCAAACTTATACTATTCTTCAACATCTCTTTTCAATTTTAACAGTTTTATTTTAAAGTTTATGTGTGATGTATCATGTTTAAAATGTTAATAATTTATTACAGTGAAATGTAATGGTTAACAGGCACACTCTGGAGTCAGGCTACCTTGGGCTTATTCCTGGAGACCCCATATATTATGTTAGCTGTGTGATTATCCTAGCACTCTAAGCTTGTTGCCTCTTCTGAAAAACAAAATAATACTAGTAGGTACTGCATAGGATACACTAAATGTAATAATAAGCATATAAAGCATTGTGATGGGCATATAGTATGTACTCAATAAGTGTTACTTACTATTATTCTAGGACCTCATAGCTCATTTTGTATCTTTGATTCCTGTTATGCCTGATACACTGGATGAAAATGATGGTTTTGATATATGGATGACATCAGAGGTAACAAATTACATTTTATAATTAAAATGTATAGTATTTCTTACTTGCTTTTCTTCTAAAGAAACCTGTCTTTATAATATGTAGTACTTTTGCCTGTGAAATTTGAAAGCATTTGATAATTTAATTAATCATTTTCATTTCTATTAACAATCCATAGAAATAATTCTGAAAGACCAAAAATCTTACTCAATGTTGTAATTGGTTGCTCATGAATGTTTTGATTCAATAGAAACTTCTGGAGTACAATACAGTATTCTGACAGTCTCCAGAGAGAAATATGGCTTGTCACTATGGAGCTGGTCAGACCCTGAAGTCTAGGGCAAATGCTCCCACTTCCCAGGTCTCCCAGTCTCCCCACATCTGAATGAAGAGCTTGTAGAACAGTGCTCTTTCTTAGCACTTGGATTAAAGTTCTCTTTAGATTCAACGCCAACTAAAATACAGACACCATGCAATATTTGGGACATATTTATAATAAATATTTGTTTATCCAAAATTCAAATTTACTTGGGCATTCTACTTCCCCTCCAAATCTGGCAACCCTAATTAGAGCCCTTCTACCATCCACCTTACATAATATTTAGTTGCTTATAGATTGACCCAACACCCATACTCTGTACATATATATCCCAAGTTTAATCTCCTTGAATAAATAGGAAGACTAGATTCTTATTTACTTTTATCTTTATCACTTATGCACTGCTTTAAATTTCATAAGCATTCCATAAATATTTTTAATTGGAAAATATTAGTATGATGGGAGCCTAAGAGAGAGGCACTTTACATCTGGAACTGATAGTCCTAGAACTTATCTGGAATGTTTTAGAGGCTAGATTTGAGCTGAATTGGATTTAAGGGGCCCAGGGTTAACTTCATAGGTAGGTTACCCAGCCTTCTGCTCAGTGAGAACAAAGAAGACACAAGCATGTGGTCCTAGTAATTCAGTAGAACTCAAAGAGGTGTCATTAACTTTAGACTCCAAAAACACTGTGATTTCCTATCAGATGAGGTTCCCTAAAATACCAATCCATATGTCCCTGTTTGCCCAGAGCAGTTTAATATTTGTCCTAAACAAAAATGTCCCATTTTGGATGGTACATTATTTGGTGACTTACACAGTATTCACATTAACTGTCCCACAGTAAAGGTAACCCCTGTGTTGCAAGCTAATGCTCTCTCCTCCTAATGCTGAAGTGTTTTATCAGGCAAATGGTGCCAGAGCTTTCTGCTTTGGACTAATCCTACTATTAACTGCATGACTCACCTTTCTCTCCACCACCACTTTATTGTTGTTCCTGTTGGTTTTGTTTTCCTTAGCACTGCATCAGTTTGGCTATTGGAAATAAGGAGGAGCATGCCATACTTCTCTGTAATTTCTTTTTGTATTTCGGAAAGAAAGCTTTGGTCCTCCTGGGAACCTCAATGTTAGAAGTAAGTGCTGGAGTTAATATTGAAATAGTGTAAACAAAAATAATCAGCTATCAGCTGCAAGTTTAAAAGACTTCAACCCCAAGTTTCCATCTTTTCACAAGCTGCTTAAGGAATTTTGTGGGCAGTTATTTAGTCAAGAAGATGATGTTGGTTCATCAAAAGTTATACGATGTAAAGAATGACATCCTTTTGTTTTTCTTCTCTGTCAAAGAATACTAATAGTACTATTTCATGGGGTTACTAGAAATATTATATTACATAGTAAATATATGGCATTGAGAAGAGCAGCTAGTTGGTGGTAGATACTCATAATGGTGGTGGTGGTGGAGGTTGGTGGTGTAGTAATAGTTACAGTAGTAGTTGTGGTTGTTAACCACTATTGCCACCATCATCTTTATATGTTTCTAATACTATATTTTAAGATCCTTAAGAAATACTTCTACCTATTCTCCATTGCTCAGTTTTTACCTATACAAGAAGTGGGCCAGAAATTCATGTTTACTTACCCGAAATTTTTACAACTTAATTATATATGTACTCCTGTATTCATACCTCCAGAAAGCTGTCTTCTTTTGAACTGTTTCTGTTTCAACCTGAATATTTTGATCAGTGTCAAAATTTCCAGTCTTGTTTCATGAGGGTTTTTTCATGATCACTTATTTCTCTATATTCCCTTGACGTAGTTTATTATTTCTGTTTCAGGATTGTGTTAGCTAAAAGCCTATGGTTAATTTCCCCCTATGATCTCCGTTGTAGTTTTAAGTACCGCTAGATGGCAGCAAACAGTTAACAATATTTCAACAAACAGTTGCTTTTGGACCTGTGAATCAGTATCATGGGTGGCACCCCTCAGCTGTGTGTTTGACCTTAGCTCTGTGGCTGAGGTGGAGTCTCCTCTTCACTGTAAAGGAGGTGAACACAGTGATAAGGAACTAGAGCTTTGGATTAGGGAAACCAGGCTACACAGTACGGTGTTAAGAGTAGGGGATTGGGGGGTCAGTGAGAGAAGGTTTTAAAACCCAGCAATGCCATTTACTAACTGTGTGATCCTTTTTTACTTCTCTGAGCTTCTACTATCTCCTCCCAAAACAGGAATAATATCATTTACAGTTACCCTAGACAAGCTCCTTAACCTCTGATTTTTCATCTGAAAAATTAGCATAATATTCCTACCTCACAGAATTTGGAGTGAATCAAAGCAAGAAAATTAGTGTGAATTCTGAGCAGATTACTTGATGCACATAAATACTCAATAAATGGCAGTCATTTTTGTTACCTGAAATTTTTATTCTTTGCTAAGAAAGGTTTGCACTTCAAAAGGTATGTGCAGAGAAAAATTGTAACATAATGATGACTTTTATTCCTCAAATGGTTTCCCGATCTTGTTCTTAATTTAATGGCTTTTTAACTTCACTTGGCTTTTTCGGAGACTTAGGCCAGTCTCTATTCCCTAACTGTCTGGTGCTCACCCCCAGTTTCCAGAGTATGTTCTATGCAAAGCAAGGCTGGTCCATATAGCACCATAGTGTGAATTAGCAACAATGCCCCTACCTCAAAACACTTCAGGACTAGCTGTGGGGAAACTGTCATAATGCACTGATTTTGTTAGAACACATGTCTTATTGCCGAGAGGGAACACCTGCAGGGCCACACATGGTAGCACTGGCTCAAGTTCTCTCATTTGCCGCCTCATGCTAGCCTGGGCCTAAGGATTTCTGGAGCTCCGGCTTTTTTCTTCTCCAAAAAACTTGAAAGGCTCTAGAAAAGACTTTTAGAAATCAAAGATGTCACATGCTTACATTGTAATTTTCACATTAAAAAATGTATTAAGTCAGTTACCTTCCCCAAATGACTCAACTTCTGTTCCTCATACAGGGGCATGTGGCTTATGTATTAACTCATGAAAATGATGAATATTTGCTTTGGAATCCACTAACTGGACAGTGTCATAAGCAGTTTGACCCATTTTGTCCTTTACAAAGTGTAGACTGTTTGTTTGATGATAGAAATGTAAGTATATGGGGGTGGGTGGAGGAGGAGCTTACTGTGAGCTCTCTCCTCAAGAGTCAAATCTGTGGCCCTCACCCTGGCTATACCTCACCATGGCTATAGAATCACATGAGGAACTCTGAAGAAAATATAAATTTTCAATTAGAATCCTTGGGATGTGGGGCCAGGGAAATCTTTTATCCCTAAAGCCCCCGCCCCCAGATGATTCTGCAGTGCCTCCAAGGTTAATGCTCCTGAAAGTCTGGAATGTCTTTACCTCCTACCTCAGAACTTCCCTGGGCTTCTGCCACTTCATGGGATAGCAGGACTATAAAATTTTGCTTCATCCTAACCAGCTATGGGCTTTAGGCTCCCATGGGCCTGTACTGATTTTATGTTAACGTTTTAATAGGTCTGGTTTAATATTCAACAAAATAATACACCAATGGCTGTATATTTTGACTGTTCAAAGGAAAGTTTCTGGAAACAGTTGCTTCCAAAAAATGTTCAAGGGACACACGCACAAAGCATACAGGTAAATCATAGTTTTCCAGGTGTGTCAGTATGAAAGTTACCCTTGGCTCTCATCTTTACTAGTTGTGACAGCTCTTGTTATGTTTATACAGCTGATTGCTTATTGAATTATTTGGCAGTGGTAATAACATCGAGTCTTCTCTGCCATCTAGCCTGAGTTTGGGCTAGTATTGAAAGAAGATTGGGAGGAAGAGAGGCAGACCAAAGCACAGTCCTGAGATCAGGAACCAACTCAATCACCAGACGGGCCAGTCAGTGCCCCTGCGACATACCCAGTTCGCTTTGTACTCGGTTTCCCAGAATCCATTTCAACAGCTGTTACAGGATTGAGGGCCATGGTATGGCAGGCCGCAGGCAATTGCAAAATCCAAAACCTAGGAGCTATGAGCCCAGGGGGAGAGAGGGAGGAAGCGAGATAAAGACAAAAGAACAATAGAAAAATAGGCAGGAGACAATTTATAGAAGGTGCTTGTCTGTATATTTGAGGCCAGTTACAATATCAGAATGAATGCATGGTGGTTTGGGGGAAGAGATCAGGAACATCAAGTGAGGGGCGTCTCTCCTCTTCTATTTCTTACCCCCAAGCATCCTTCTAAACATGCTCCATGCAGCTGCAAGCATACATTTATATGCTTTATACATGTGCGTTTTCCTGTTTGTAAAGTTATTTTAAAGAGAGGAAATGTGCTTATCTCTCCTGAGCAAACCACATTTACAGCATCCACAGGCCATATCTTGCCTTTCCCATCCCAAAGTTGTGAGTGAAGCATTGCTGTCTTCCAGGGAGGGGAGGCTATATTTAGAGATGAGGTTTCTGGTTTACTGTTAATCATGGCATCATTCATCCAGGTAATGTTTATTGAGTGAGCTATGAGCCAGCGCTGGTGGGTATAGGTACCCCCAGGAGGAACATGTGTCTCAGTATTCTTGGGACTCATGTTCTAGAGGAAGAAACAGCAGGAAACAAGCACTTGCGGTGCAGAGAGATAAGTGTTCTTACAGGAGAAGTGAATGTGCTTTGCAGGGTACACAGCAGGGGGGACCTGACGGGAAGGAGAGCTGCATGCAGGGGCTTCCTGGAGAAACAGTGATGCCGCAGGACGAGGAAGGGTGAGCAGGAGCTGGCCCAGCGAGAGCAGGAGCAGCAGGCGTGAAGACAGGCGGTAGCTGGGAGCTGTCTGTCAAGGAGCTGAAAGGCCAGCTTTGCTGCCCCAGGGACTGGGCAGAGATGAGCTCAGGGATGAGCTGCATCCTGGTAGGATTTGGGCCTTTATCCTCAGGGCAATCAGAAACTAACCTGACCAAGGCAAGGGCTGCCATGATCAAAATTGTGTTTTAAAAGCCACCCTCTGCCTGAGGGTGGAATCTAAACCCTTTGCCAAATTGAATTGATAAATATAAAACTCATTGTTGCTTTTGACTTGTATCTCTACTGATTTTTTTCCTGTGGGTTAATGGCCCTTGATCTTCCGCCTTACCACACTTACACCACAATAACCACTATCTGTAGGGAACACTGTGTTTGTTACCACAATTGAGAACACAAATTTGAGTGTGCATAATGACAGTGTGGGGATTCAGAGATAAGTTAACAGGGAAGTCCTCTTGAAGCGTTGAAGGATATGAATTCCCTGAAAGAAAGGGGTCTTTGCCAGAAAAGGAAATTGGATTAACATCCATAAATTTATCAAGTCACTGTAACCCAGGCCTCTTTCTCAGGCCTGAAGGGGACCTAACTAATCCACAAGAGTTGCCTGGATTGGGGGGTTGAGGGATAGGGAGAAAGGTGTGGGGGAGGGACACGGCGTGGAGGGACAGCAGTCAGGGAATTAGTTACCTGTCCTGTCTGGAATAGTTGGTGGCGCCTTCAAGATGGTGCTGGATTTCATATTTCCTTTCTCCGGTATCTCCCATCTCCTGCCATGTTCTATTGCAGGAAACTCCCAGTCTTGACCCTGTTACCTAATCTAGTGGTTCTCCAACCATGGCAGGCATCAGAACCACCTGGAGGGCTTGTTGAAACATGAATTGCTGGGCCTTACCCTCAGAGTTTCTGATGCAGTGGATCTTAGGTGGGGGTGGAGAATTTGAATCTCTAACAAGTTTCCAGGCCACACTTTGGGAACCACTGGTTTAGATCACCACCTGACAGACTTCTCAAATCACTCCTGAAATTTTCTGGGACCTAGAGGCCTGACAAGTGTTGCCCCCTTTTTAAATCATAACCCTCATTCCACTCATGAGGGAGAAACATCTGTTCCCTTCTCTCCATCTGCCTCCATTTCTCAGCTCAGAAATTCCCAAAGTAAAAACTGTAACTTTAGCTCCTCACTCTTGTCTGTGTGAGCCCTGCAAGGAGGGGAGGGCTAAGTTTGGGATGGGGCCGGGGGTGGACTTGAGAAGTCCTGGCCTCCTCCCAGCACATTCTGCTGGTGGGGGGAACATGGTCGAGCACTGCTCCCTGCTGTTGGTGGGGTGCTGGAGCAAAGGCTTGGGGACAGAGGACTGTGTATGAGCGCATGTGTGTGTGCATACAAGTGCAAAACCCTGGCTCCTGCCAGCTGAAAGAAACAAATATCAAAGAATAAAGAGGATAAGCCGTGTTAGGAGAGTGGTAACAACAATAATATCAGATGTTTATTGAGCAATATGTGCCAGGTTTTACATGTATTATATTATTTTAAAATTTTCACAAATCCCCAGAGACGTGGGTACTATTATTGTCCCTCTTGTAAAGGTGTGGTAACTGAGACAGGTTAAGTAACTTCACCAAGGTCACAGTAAGTGGAAGAGACCTGTGCAGCTGCCAAAGATTATCTGGTAGAACCAGTAAGCGTGTCAAATGCTTGTTGGAATAAATGAATTGGAGGCAGCAAACTTGTCTTACCCATAGAAAATACCTTTTGTGAATCCATTCCCCCTACCTGTTCAGTGAAGTGGTTTTAAAATCAAAGAAAACACTGTTACCTGTGTTTTACCTTTGTGCCTCTGTGATTCAATGTTTTCACCATGAGACAGGTTTGGGTTCCCCCTCATTATAGTTAGCACTCCAGGGGTGACCGTGATGTAAAAATGGTCTCCCTAGAATCTTTTCTAACTTTCAGTTGTCTGTATTTCAGCCTGAAGAAATAATTTATTCTGATACTAATAAAAGCATGGTAGATGATCTAAAGAACAGGTATGATTTGTAAAATTTCATTATGATTAGCATGTTTTCTCCCTAATCTCCCAATAAGCCACCTTTTAGTCCTCTTGTTACTGGTCCAAAGTTCAAGTACTCAACACTTATAAAGGCCAAAACTCAAAATGTCAGAGTTTGGAGTAAGGAAAGGTTTATAGATCAAGAAGATGCCAACTGAGAAGATGGGAGCCCTCCTAAGTAGTTTCTCAAATTCGTCTTAAGAAAGTACAGAGTTAGGCTTCTTTTATGTCAAGGGAAGGGGAAATGGGAGGGGCAAGAGGTAAATGATGACTCCAGATATCTGGGTACCAGCAGGGATTTGAGGAAGACCAAAAAATTTCTAAATCTCTTTGTTCCTGGTCTGTTGACCCCAGCTGATGATCTGGTCTTGAGGCTCCTGCAAATCTTTGATAAACAATCATTGTTTTTGTACACATTCCCCTTCTCCTCTGGAGAATCACCTTCCAGCAAAGGGCTGTTTTTGTAAAAACTCAGGCCTTAACCAGAATCCCTCTAATGATTAGCGTGTCTATATGCAAGAACACAGCAGGCTTGAACAAGATGTGGTTGGGGGGTGGTCAAGCATTTCACTCCATTACACTCTAAACTAGTCTCTCAAATCACCTATTAGATTCAGCAACAGAAGCATGAAATGGAGATTATAATAGTTACTTCCATTGAGTCATCTGTCTCTTGGTACATGCATTGAAGCATTCCCTGCCATCCTGGATGCTGCTTTTCTTTTTTTTCTGGATGCTTCTTGAAATGACAGGCCAAGTTAAAAATGGTTGCCTTTGGAAAACAGTGTGGGCTACTGTTGGGAAGTTCTCAACACAAACACCTGTTGAGCCTATAGTAATAATGCAGTAGCTAACACTTCTTGAAAGGACATGAAGGTAAATGGCCCACTAATTGGTTAAAAACATCCAAGTTGGGTGGTGGAAACATCAATACTGTCCCTCCGAGGCTCTTGCCTTTATATATATATATATATATATATATATATATATATATATATATATATATATATATACACACACACACACACACACACACACACACACACACACACCCCACCCCCCCACCCCCACCCCCCCAAGTTGTTGTTCAGTCAAGCCCAAAGAGTCACAATCTTTGCAGCAGGCCTTTCCTACTCCAGATGTGTCAGACACTTCTAGATCTGACTGCCTCCAGTGACTCATGTTGACATAGCAGACTGGCACGTGAGCTACTGCCAACTGATCAAAGCCAAGCAAGACATAAACCATTTGCCACTCCCTTCTTTCACTAGCACATAACACCCACCTCTTATTCCCTGCCTTCTTTTCCAGTTCTTAACAAAAAAGGGAAGAAATGCAGTTGGGAAATGGTTCCCAACTTCTGGTTTTCATCAGAATTGCTTCCTGAACTATTTAAATATACAGGTGCCTGGGTCCCAGACCAGACTTGTTGAATCAATATCTGGAGATGAAACATTTTGATTAAGTTCTACCTGTGATTCTGATGTCCAGCCACTACTGAGACTTTTTGCAAACTCCAAACTACTTAGTTACACTACAGACTCAGCCAAGAGGGACTCCAGCAGCTTCGTCTGAAGCACACACTGATTCTGCCCAGAGGACAAGCTTTCCAGGAGGGCCCCATCAACCAGCCCACACTGTGCTCCACCTCTCTCTCTCCCTGGTACAGTTCATCACCAGGCACTGTTTTGGGGACTGGGCACACAGGCAAAAATCCCGGCCCTTATGGAGTGTACACTGTTGTAGGGGAAACTGATCATTATACTTAGCAGTCCAGTGCCTTGTTTCCTCCCAACCCTGCTTACTGAATTAACTGATCTAATAAACCCATACCTGCTAACAGTTTCCCAGACCAGATATCTGAATTTTCGTAAAGGCAGTCTGTCTTAGAAACCCAGTATCCTATGTCAAAGGAGAGTCTTGGAGAATAGGAATGTCAACCCAGTAATCTGACAGTAGGTGTCACATCACACCCAGTAGGTAGGAGCCCACACATAGTTAACTGAAAAAGAGATGTGCCTTTGACACCTAATGGCTGGCTACCCCAGGAAGCTTCTTGCTTCCCCAAGCCAAGAAAGAACCTGCTTCTCCCAAATGTGATTCATGTGAATGACGGCAGATATCCCTAGCCAGAGGTCTTGTTTCCTCCTAAATAAAAAATGTATCATCCTCATGCTTGAGTAAAAGTGACAAAGCTCTTTTCACATTTTTTATTAAATGAGTTGTAATTTGTCATAAATATAATCATTGTAGGATTGAAAGGACTCTGAAATGTAAAATTATGGAATGGCGACCTAAGCAGCCAACACGTTGGAATCGACAATGCACTTTTATTTTGCGACAAATTCTTCCTAAGCTAGAACTTGGCCTTGGAAGCTTTGTTTCCTCTGAAGAAGAGAGTGAATTTGAAAGACTACTACAATTTTATTGGGTTTGTATATGATTTGATGCATTAATGACACGTTTTTCTATTTTGTTAATTGTCAGGTAATAGTACTCTTATATATCTCTGAAATACCTTTTATCTTGATCCTAGATGATAGATACTATGGCATTAAAATGCATTTATTTATAGACCAAAAAATTTAAAATGTAGTGAACAGCTATTACCATGACCACATTGCATGACATTTTCTTGAATCAGTCTTATGCTTTATGATGTGTTAACCACAAACTTTGGAAAAAGATGCCCAAAGAAAACCCCCTGCAACTAAGAAACTAAAAAAAAGGTCTCTAGATGGTAGTAATAGAGTGGATTTCCTGTCCTTGGTTCTGGGCAAGAGGACTCTAGGCAAGCTTTAATTTCTCCTGTATGCAAATTACCCTCAAATTTATACATCCATCCTCAGCTTCTCTCCTGACTTCTTCTTTTATGTATTTGCCAACACATCTGACATCATCCTGGATGATAAAAAAGCATCTCAGACTCATCAAGTCCATAACCAGCATGGTGGGCATTTGGCACAGTGTTCGGGTCCTCCTTTCCTTCCCCTGCCAAAGCCCCAGTCCTGGGAATCCTCTTACCTCTTCCTCCCTATGAACTGGTCCAGCGAGTTTTTGAAGCCTCGCCTCCCAGGAATGGGATTCCTACCCCGTCATCTCCTAGACTAGAAGCTGACTCCTCTGAGAGTAGACAGGAAGGAATCTGTCGGGAGTTGAGTACCTAGGTTGCCAGGGAGGGATCTGCAGTCACTTTCCATGAATAGGGGGGCAGTTCTTTTGTGTTGCTTTCTTTTTAATAGGCTTGGGGGTAAACAGATAAGACAGTTAAATCCATGCCAAGGTTTAAAACTTGGAGCTCCTTTGTAAAATTTTGACTACTTAATAAGAAACAATAATAATCATAAACCTGCACTAAATCCTGTAGGTAGGGTTCAAATCCTGCCTCAACCACTCTCTAGCTTTAACCAAGTTATCTAACTTGTCTACATTTTCTACTCTATTGGGCAAGATAAATAGGGATAGAACTACTTACATGTTTTATGGTTGTGGTGGTGAGGATAAGTGGAGGTAATATTTACTGTAGCACCCAGCAAGTGTTTAGTAAATGCTAACCATTATTTGTATTCTCTGTGCCAGGCATTGTTCTAGGCACGGGGTTTGTGCATTCACAGAGACTAAGGGCTAGTTAGACTGACCAGAAAACATGTAATTGCAACACAGTATTTTATTATATAAGCTAAGGAAGGACAGTGTACTATGCAACCATATGGAGAGAGCATGTGAGCAGATTTGAGGATCAGGGAAAGCCTCCAGAAGTAAACAGTCAAAGGCCTGGAGGAGGTTTATGGTTTGTCTTAGGTAATTTTGCATAACCTATGTTCCATAACCCTTTAATCCTGTCTCACAGTTATCACTTAATGAATATAAACAACCTATGTTAATACATTCTTCCTAAATTCTCACTTAAGTCCCTCATTTGTAAGACCAAGTGATTTTCTTGTTGGCAGCTTGCTATTCTAGAAAGGGTGCAAGTATGTGGAATGTTAAGTGTGCAGGCCCTGGCATCACCCTGGCCCTGCTCCTGTCTGTAGAGTAGGGATTATAACAGAACCTACCATATAAGGTTGTTTGAGGATTAAATATGTATATGAAGCATTTAGCACTGACCTAGGACAGAGTAAGCAACCACAAAGTAACCATTATTATTTTATGACTATGGTTTCTTTGAGGCTTCTGTAATCTTTTTGCATACAATTACTTACATGGCTGTAATGTGGGTTCACATGTCATTGTGTCTTTTGGTCCAGATTGCAGGATTTCCCATCCAGATGTCATACACTGATGTGCAGTCAGTGGTTGACGCCGTGTATCAGACTGGAACCCACTCCTCGGAACTTCCCCAGACAGAATTTGCTCTCGCTGTATACATTCACCCATACCCAAACAACATATTATCTGTGTGGGTCTACTTGGCCTCCTTAGCTCGACAACAGTGAAAAGGAAGAAGGGAAAGGAAGAATTGTACCATGGGCCCCCTGACCAGAGCAACCAGAACTTTCCCCGGTACTTTGGGATTTTGCTTCTTAACCTCAAGTCCAGCCAAGTGTGAACCCACTTTTTGGTTCACTTATAGAGTTGGGCACCATGGAAACTCACTCCCTGAGTTTTTGAGGATGAGTCTAGATGACCTCCTCACCAGACGCCTCTTCAAGGAAGACCCTTTGAGAAGTCGTGGTGGCCTTGGGTTTTATTCTGGGAAGGAAGAAATTCTGGCCTCTCCCTCTAAAGCCAGTGTTACTCAAATTTTGGGCCTCACACCACCTCCATCAAAACCACCTGGGAACCCCTGTTGAAAATGCGGATTTCCACACCCCACTCAAGGCCTATTGAATCAAAACCTCTGGGAGTGGAGCTCTCGAACCTACAGTATTTTAAACAAGCTCCCCAGATAATTCTGATGACCTATTAAGGGTTCTCTGCCTTATAGAATGTTATAATAACTAAAGTGAGGCTGGTATGTTTGAGGCTGCTTCTGATGCAATTCCAGGTAGAAGTTATTCAAATAGAAACCCTAAGGTCATTGCCTCTCATCAGATAAAAGATGATTTCACTGATGATGAATAATAGGAAAACCTGCTGTGTTGTGTTGAGGGCTGAGGTCAGCTTCTGGGGGCTTCTCAACAGCTTTTACTTGAGATGCTACTAATGTGAAGTCCTTTCAGCTCCACGTATTTGTAAGGGACTTCCAGGAAACTAATGTGCTCTCCTGATCCTGTGAAAACAGGAGAAAATGGTTGCACCAAATCTCAGGATTTCTTTTTTCCTTCGTGAACAGCTCCCCATTCTGCCTCTGGCACTTCCCTGTTGCTTTCCTTTCCCAGCGTAGCCCCAAGGAGGCCCATCGAGATCCTAGGAGCCCCTCAAGAAAGAGTGGACAGGGATCTAAGTAGGAAGCACTGTACTTTCTTATATGTAGTTTTTTATTGTCCTGTGCTTCCTTGAGAAACGGATTTATACTTGTTATATAACAACTTATTTGTTTAAAAAAAATCAAAGGATACAGATTTTCAAGTTTGACGAGAGTAGTTTTATATGAAGTAAGGATAAGAGAAAGAAATGTCACCTCTTGCATTGCAGGAGCGCTGGGGCTTCTTGGGTCACTCCAACAGGCAGAAAGCAGGGACCCCAAATTCATCCTCAGGGCCCCTCAGTCTGTAACCTCTTCACAGTGCACCTGCAGAGGCTGGTGCCAGAGACCTTATTTATTTGCAGTGATGTTAGTCTTAGACCAAACTTGAGATTGCTAGAAAAGTTTAGAAAGTAGGGATATGGGGGAAAGAATGTGTTATTCTCCAATGTTAAAACCTAATTGTGCATAAGAAAACTGATCAAAATTTTTGTTTTTATTTGAACAGTTGTGTTCAAATGACATATGAGTTTCATTGTAACAAGTCTCTGACATTGATTGGGGTAGCACAAGATGTTATCTATGAAAAGATGAGGTTGCCAAAGAAATGCCGCATGCATGAAGTTTATTTCTGTGGCACTTTGAATGTTTACATAGCTGTTTGTTAGTTGTTTATAGTTTTAGAATTGATGGGCCACTTAAGAGTAAGTCAGAAAGTGTTCATAGACAAGCACGGAGGACTTTTCTGTGTTACACACACTTTTTTTACGTGTGTACTGTACATGTTTCTTAACTAAATTTTTTTCCTGAAAATTGTGTAATTTTCTGCAATGAACTGTTTTTCATTTGAATGTTTAAAAATACATTATTTTAAATGTAACATAAAATTTTAAAGTTCTTTAAATCATTCCACAAATAATTACAAAGTGTAAAGGTCAAAAAAGATCTGTGTGCTACCTTAAAGCAATCAGGCAGGAGGAGTCCCCTCTTACAGGGGGGTGAGCCTTTTTGTTGCATAAAGGCCTTCGACTGATTGAATGAGGGACACTCACGTTAGGGAGGTATGCTATTGTGATATAATAAATATATCTTTGATCTTTGTCCCCAGTTCCTGACATGAGAATTGTCCCAGTTCCTGACAGGGTTCTCAAACACTTGGAATTTTTTGAGTGATAGGGCTGAGAGGTGTTATCTTTTGATATTCATAAGAAGCCTCCTTAAGCACACCTGAGTTTATGCTAATAAGGTGACTCTTGGATCTTGGTGGACCCCTAGATAGCTTCAGAATGGGGGCTTCTCCATGTAACCTCTGGACATTATCAGCCAGTCTGATACCACCTCCTGTTCCCTTGGCAGAAAATTAGATGTTTCTGCTTGGAGAAAATGACCTAACAAAGAGAAAAGATTTGGGATGGGGGCCTCTCAATCTAGGGATTCCTGAGAATCCATTGATTCTTACTCTGAATCCTGTCATTCAATAAGCCCTATTCTTGCACTCAGAGATTCTGATAATCTTTTTAATGCCTCACTTGTAAATTTGAACTGAGAGCCAAGGATCACCACATACCTGAGGAAATCCTCTAATATGTGAATCAAAGATTAAAACCAAAGAAACCATGGTGAAACAGACAATGAATGCAGAGAGAATAAAAATTTATTTAAAAGAGAACTTTAATATCCTTAGAGTAATGAGAAATATTGTACCTGTAACAGAAGAACAGAATGCTATATATAAAAAAATCTGAGACCATGAAAGAGCCATTGGAAAATAGTAGAAAATTTAAAATCCAATTAAAAAAACCCAGAAGAAGGGTTTGCACTGAAAGTTGTGGAAATTTGCCCCAAAAGAGAACAAAAGGACAAAAAAAGGGATAATAGGCAAGAAAAAATAAGAAATTTAGATCAGCTGAGCACATCCAAGGTATGAATCATCTGAGTTCCAGACAGTGAGAAATGAGAAAATGGAAGAGAGCAAATTATGAAAGAAATCTCAGATAATATCCAGAAAACAAGTATGTAAGTCTCAGAATAAAAGGTCCTACTGAATACCCAGAATTATGAATGAAAAATGACCCACACCAAAATACATCATTGTAAAACCAGATCACCGAGAACACAGAGGAATCCAGACAGAATAGGTTTCAGTTTTCTTATAAAATAAGGATCAGAGCAGCATCAGATTTCCCAATAACAACGCTGGCATTTAGAAGACATTAGAGTATGCCTTCAAAATTATGAAGGGAAATGGTTTCCAGGTTAGAATTTCATACCTAGCCAAACAACCCAGGGTGAGGGTAAATTAAAGATATTCTCAGATATATAAGGTCTCAAAAGTTTTGCCTCCTAGACACCCTTTCTCAAAAGGCTACTGGTGCTTGTAAACCAAGGAAGAGAGACATAGGATTCTGGAAATAGGCGTCTAACCCAAGATAGGCAGCTGTCTATCAACTCTAGAGAGAACCTTATTGGAGCTGTAGGGCCAGGGTAGATGGGTCCAGGAAGATAAATCAAGAGGGGAAAGATACAAGTAATAGTTTATCTGATAGGTGTGGCTGTTTTGAAAGTTGAATTGAGGCGTTTTACAGAGCTAATTGGATGTGTAGAAAACTTAGATATACTTGACAAAAGCTAAGAAGAAAATTCCAGGAAAACAAAGAGGAAAGTAATAATTATAGGACACCATTTGGCTTTACAGTGAACAATGTTTATGTAGTCATAACAATGAAAACAATTTAAAATGGATGTAACAAAAAATGTGTTAAAATTATGTACTAGGGACAGCACTTGTGCTCTCTGAGAGAGCTTTTCTTTCTGAAAAGAAAAATATATACTAGGGAGATGAAGGAAGAAGGAAATGTGTGTGTGTGTGAAAGGTGATTGTAAAGCAACTAAATCTTCATTTTTCAGGACAATATGTAAATATACCTAAAAATAACATCAAAAGTATAATATAAACATGTCATTTAAAAAGATGATAGCAAATACTGTGAGAAATCGCTAAGGAATTCAATGGTTACCTGTTTGGAATTGGACTTGGGAGTGGGGAGGGAGTAGAACAAGGAACTGTTGCTTTTCATTCTATGCCTTTTAGAAATATTTGGCTTCTTAATGGGTATACATGAATTACCTTGATGCATTTAAAATTTGAAACTTTAAAAACTGGATAATGATCAGAGCTTTCTGGGGAGTGTTGGGCCTCTTTCCCTACAGAACACTTTGCAACATGTGTGTGGCAAGAGCAAAGAAACTACAATGTTAAAGTCGAGCAATCGCAGCCATCGCCCACCTCCCTTTATGGATGATGAACCTGAGTCTCATTGGAGGGAAATGACATTCTAAGCCACTCCACTAGGAAGCAACAAATCAAGAACCAAGAACCAGAGCCCAGGGCTTCTGGCTCATAGTCCTTTGCACCCAATGGAACACAAGTTAGCCATTGAAAGGAATCTTGAAATTCTGTTATGGAATATTCAGCAGAATATACAGTATCACAAAAGTTGGGTGCATGATAGTGTAAAGTGCTACCAATTGTGCAAAAATGGGACAAGGGCATTATGTACATGCACGGTGATAAATATCTGGATATCCCTAGAAGAGTACAAAAGAAAATAGTAATAATGTTTCTGGGAAGAACTGGGATCAGCAGAGGGAAGGGGGCTTGCCTTTCACTGTTTCAGTGTTTTACCTTTTGCATGCATTTATTTAAAAAATCACCAACTTAAAATGAGTGGCTTTTCACTGCTTAAAGTTGAGTTAGAAAAGCTCTCCAGAGAATCTAGTCCCACCCTCATCTCTTGCCAAACCTGTCTCATGCCTTATGCTGCAGGCACACTGCACTCTTTGCAGTTTCCTTACTATGTAGTTCTGCTTTTTTAACTTCCATCCTTTCCTGATCACTGCCTGTGAGGCTCGGAACGTCTTTCCTATCTCCTCTTCACTCCAGGCATACACTGGCCTCCATACTCATTCCCAACATGATCTCTCCTTAGGGCCTTTACATTTGCTGTTCCCTCTGCCTGGAACACTCAGCCACCAGATGTCTACATGTTCCCTCGCCTCCCTCAGGCCTTTGTCCACCTCACCTTATCTCAATACAATGTCCACTCAGTTTCACTTTCTGTTCTCTTTTTCTGTTTATTTTTTCATATTACTTGTCGTCATATCACTTTCCTGTTTATTTAGAAATTAGAATATTACTTTATGAGAACAGACTTCATTTAGGAATTACGTAAATACCTAATTGTGTCCACCTTGCCCTAAGGGAATTAATGAAGTCATAATAAACCAAAATTTTGCATTTTAGGGACTTATAATCTAAGACACATTGGGCAATTATATATATTCACACACATGTATTAACCTATGAAATGAATGAACATTAAAGTCCTTTCATCATAGGAGGCAAATCCAAAAAATAGGAAAATTTCTAAACAAGTATCCCCCAGTGAATAACACTTTCAAAGTACAAACTGTGAGAAACAACCTATTGATTACACTGATGATTATAGTTTGTGGCCCATTTTCCTGAAAGGGTTCTTAAATAAGCCCTGGACATCTAAGTTATTGGGAAGCCAAATTATTGTCATAACGTTGCTTAGGGCACATGAATTGGAACCCGAGGCGGTAGGTACCATTTAAATGCCGTTATAAATAGCATGGAGCTTTTAGCCCGTGTCTGTCTCCTCTCCAGGGAAGTGCTGCAGCCGAGATAGGCCAGGGCAGCCCCCGACGATGCGGGGCTGGAGTGGGCGTCGTTCCCGGAGCTCCGCCCTTCTCTGCAGAGCGTTGTCTCACACCTGCGCGCATGGCCATGACAGTGTCAAGTTCATGTAACATTCATCACTTTATCATAGCCCTTTCTCATGTAACTTTTGGGACAAAGGAGTCTATTAGAAGGCGCAGGGTTCTATATTTTTTATTAAAAGAGAGTGCTTACATTCTCAGGAAACGAGGCTCCGTGTCCCGCGCCGACTAGCGCCTTCGGTTGTGATATTCCACCCACCAGGTTACAACGCGGCTGAGGAGGTGTCTGCTCAGCACACGTCAGGTCCCACGTTACCTTAATTGATGTTGGAGTGTTTCCACACTTTCGTAGTTTTAGGACCACAGATGGCTAATTACATCCACGATGGAATTGACAAACTAGGTTACTGAAGGTAATCTTAACTCCTTTCAAAGCTTTTGGGGATCTCTAAAGCAAAGGAAATAAGGGGAGGAGGTTTTCAGATAGAATTTAAAAGCAGAATTTCACAAGAGAAAGCGCTTTAAGGGCTTTGAAGTGACCAAAGCACATCTGCAGGAACTGATAATCCCCTCAGCAGCCCATAGGACGCAGGGGCTGCTGTAACGTGAGATGAGCGCGCTGCACCCACGCCGCGGGGGTTAAACGCGCCGCCGAGCCGCAGGGCCCTGACCCTGCTGGCGGCGGGGAGCCATCGGAGGTTCTCGGCAGGTGAGCGGCACGACCGGACTGGTCACCGGAAGGATGACCAGCGTTATCATTTCCCGGCGCTCCCTTCCGATCTCTGCCCACCCCTCGGGCAGGCTTCGCGGTTGGTGTGGTTGGGGCTCCGACTGCACGAAGTGCGGGGTCGCGCGGGTCGCGGGGGCCGCCGCGGGCCCGACCCGGGCAGGCGAGCCCTCGCCCGGCGTTGCACCTGGGCCCGGCCCGGCCTCCGATTGGACGGCTCGGCGGTGACCCCGCTGTATCGCGAGACGAGATTGGCAGCGGCGGGGCCGCATGTGCCCGGGCGCTGGCTTTGTACGCGGAGCCGCCTGCCGGTCCTTTAACAATGGGCGGCGCGAGCGCCCGGGCGCTGGGTCCGAGCTGAGGCCGGCGCTTCGCGGCCGACTGTCTGCAGCATGAGCGGGGCCGGCGTCCCCCGCATGCCCGCGGGGCTGGGGCTGTGAGGGCCTCGGTTCCGGTAAGCGAGGCCGCCGCGGGGCCGGCGGGCCTGGGCTGGGCGCCGGACGGCAGACGCGCCCGGCCCGGCCTTTTGTTCGCCTTTCTGGGGCCGCGCGACACCGTGCGCTCCTCAGGACGAGGCGGCGGCCTGGTGCGGGCCGGGCCGCGGGGGGCTCCCGGGGAGCGGCGGGCGCCCGACCCTCTGCAGCGGTGACTGGGCGCCGGGCGGGCGTCGGTCCCGGGTTTCTCCGCGGGAGGTTTTCACCTCAGGGGGCTGTGACGGGTGTCAGGTCTCCCCGGTCCTCAGGGCGGGCGGGCGAACTCGAACCCCGGGCGCGGGGAGCCGGAAGGCGGGCCCCCCCAGCGTTCCCGAGTTCCGCGCGGTGGGAACTCGGGCTCGTTGGCCCCTTTTCCCCGGCCCCCGGCCCGGCAGTTTTCGGAGTAAGCCGGCGCCTGCTGCCTGGGTAGCCCCGGCCCTCCGCGCGGCGTCGGGGAGTTGGGTTGATCCTGCTGGTTTTAGGGAGTCAGGCGAAGGTGAAGTCAGTCAGGGCGGCCCGAGGTCACACCCCTCAGGGAGGGGGCGCGGAGGGTCGTCTGCGGGCCCGGCGGTGACCGCGTCTGGGGTGTGTCTTGCAGACTGAAGTTGCGGCGTCCGGCCAGACGCGCCGCCGGGTCCCATGGAGCTGGAGGGGCAGTGGTGGCGAGGACAGCTGGCTGCCGATATTCACCAAGCCCTTCGGTACAAGGTAACCTTGATGCCCGGGCCTTTCCACTTGGTACTCGGTGTCTGCTGCCAGCTAGTACGAATCTCGGCCCCCTGGAAAGTAAGGTTCTTGAACCACTAGCTTCCAGACCAGAAATGGCGAGTTTGCTTATTTGCCCAAGGTTAATTATCTCCTTGGCTTCTTCCCTGGGATGTCAGAAGAACTTGCAATTTAAATGAGGGGCTGGGGTGGGGCGTGGTAGTTGGGAGAGAGAAGGTGTGAAGAGACATTCTGATGTTGTTTCCAGGGGGAGCAGGGATTTGATACTGTACTTAAAAAGCCAGCGGACATCATTTTATTGGGCAGAGCAGCCCTGCTTGTTCTGTAGTTGCTGTTGCATGCAGCTGTGTGTAGTGTCACATTTGTACATAAACAAATTCCCCAGCCTTTCTACTAACTTGCTGTGAGACTTTGGACAATTTACTTAATTTTCTGTTTCCCAATTTTCTCATCTGTAAAACGAATAATAATAGAATGTGCCTTATTGGATGATTGTTAAGATTAAATAAGTTGTTACTGTACATGTGCTTAGAACAGTGATTGGCATATAGTAAGCACTAAGAAAGTGATAACTGTTACTCTCTACCCTCCACCCCGGCCCCCAAGATTGGAGGCTGTTCAAAAAGCCTTAAGGTAGAAGCAGTTGCTGTTTCCAGGTAATATCTAAGACAGAAAGTAGACCTTTTATACTTAATAGATATTGGGGGGAAAGAAGATACTTTTCTGGCACAATGCAAAGTGTTTTGTTGCTTTTAAGTAACAATTTTACTATGTATGTCACATGTTAGTTTAATGGGTCAGCTCTGCCACTTTGATAACCAGAAGAGAGCAGATCCAATACTATCTCTAACTTGACTCAGTTTCACCATGGATAGAGAGAGCCATTCATTAGGTATAGAAAATTAGAAAGAAGCAAAACAGCTGACTCTTCAATAAAAAGGTTGCTCACAATTGGGAGATCCAGGGATGATAATGATTTTATATCTTAATTTTTTATTCAGGTTAAGTAGAATTAGAAAACCTAATTTTGACTTAAATTGTTATGATTGTACCCCTTTTAAGATCTGAGGTTACTAAAAGCTACTTATTAATTCTGACATTCAGTCTCTTAGACACACTAAATATACCACAGTCCCCTAAGACGTCCTTTATACCACAGGAAAGTCTCAACTATGGAATGGCTGTCTGGAATGTTGAGTTGCAGGTTCCAGATAACTTTCGTTTGTTTGTTTGTTTTAAATATTCTTTTCTAAGTGTTAGCTCTTTTCCCCCCAAGGTTTTTGATTCTTATGTTTTATGCATAGTTTTAATTCTGAGTGATTACCTGCATTAATTTTATCAGTTTACATTGGAAGTGGACCCCCCCCCAGTAGATTTGTTGAATGCTTCTGTGTATTAGGCTCTAGGGAGGATCCAAGGAATAAGACATAACTGTACTAAAGTTGCTTATGAACTATCAAAGGACAAGATAGTGCAGGAATGCCATTGAAAGTTATCTGAAGCCACTTGTGTCATGGCTACCCTGAATTAGCTTTATTTTTATCTTTAGGCATTTTGTAAGCCACATGTGATTTCAAAGAATTTGTTAATCAGTAAAACTTGATCGTGTGGAACTGAAGAGACCACTGTTTGTAATACACTAAAGTCAAGAAAGTTAAAATGAACTTTTCATATTAAAAAGATGCATGTTAATTCCAGGCTGTTAATTAAATGATTTAGTTGGATGCTTATATGCTTATTTATTTATAGTATTTGAGTGCCTACAATATACAAGGTGCTATGCCAGGTGTTAGAGTGGTAACAGTGAATGAAACAAACATGATCTCTGTCTTTATGGAGTCTCATATAATTCAGAGTAACTGAATTTAGATCTTCCTTTGGGCAGTTGTCATTTGGACACTATGGAAGGTGTTCTGTGTTCACACCCAAGGTTTGTGGAGGAATAACTGGTGTGACTGGCATTATAACTACTGGGGAAGAGTAACAGTGACAACAAATGGAAATATTCTTCAACCATGAATGCCAACTGTACTGCTTTTGTAAAATATAATTACCTTCCCTCATGTACTCCCCTGCCCCCCCCCCAAAAAAACCCTACAAAGCTGCTGTCCTCTTATACCCTATGTCATCTTCTTTTCCTTCTCATTGTTTTGCTTTGCATACTAGTGTCTTAGGATGCTTGGGGGAGTATTTTTAGGATCCTTTATGACAGATGGAAGCAATGCTAGCTTTGTAAGAAACCTTAAGAAAATATCCCACAGAATTGTACTTACCTTGTGAATATTCCTTCTATGCCTTTATTTCCATCCTGGCTGGACAGTTAACCCATTCTAGGAAGGGGATGGTACTTGGGATGGTGAGCTGATGAGGACTGGAGACTGGAGATGGAGATGACAGGTGGTCCTGTGGGACCCTGAGAAGCAGACAGAAACAAGAGTGTTCAATTCTAGGGAATCAGGAATAGACAGAAAAAACTTAAAAGCTGAGAGAAGCATAGGTTATTTTCTCATGCTTGTATAACTGCAGTACCTGGAAAAAGAGAACCAAATCTGATAGCCATCTGGTAAGCACTTGTACTTTACCATTTAAAACCATAAAAAGAGAATGTATTGGGCACATTGTTTAAAATTTCCAATTGATGGCCCTTGGGGTTCTTTGCCTTTGCTTTGCCTTCATTTAGTAAAGTTAACATGGTTAAAGATAAAGTCCACCAGTGTTTTTCAGCTGTTTCCCAATGAGTCTTTAAGACTTTGTTCAGGACTCTTATAGAAAGCCTACTCTGGCTTTGCTTTTTCCCCCAACAACCCACCTCCTGAGTTGAGTTAGATCTCCCATCTCAGTGTTCCTATAGTACCCTTTGATTACTATATTCTAATAATCTCTGTATTTTGTTTCACTTGCTAGCTAGGCTTGAGACTGTTTTCCAGCTTCTATCCATGGGATTAGCACAGTGTCTGCTACATGAATAATGCTCAATAAATGTCATCTGATGACACAAAGAAAGGTGGAGTTTGGAATTGTAACTCATTTACACCATTGTGAAGATCTACAAAAATGGTAAAGGAGAAAAAAACCTGAGGGGCTGCAATAAGAAATTGGCATGTTCCCTTTATTTGGAGAAATTAAATTTTTTATTTTTATCTGCGAAGAGCCAAGCCAGCCTAAGCCAGTGTTTTTTCTTTCCCCAGTAGCATTTGTTTGTACTTTTCTCACTTATACAAAAATTAAAAACATAAAATGGCCCATTGGTCCATATCATCTAAGTTGTTGAATTTGAGCATAGTTATGCATAGTATTTCCTTATTTTTCTTTATGTCTTTAGAATCTGTGGTAATATCCCCTATTTCATTCCTTTTTTTAAAATTTAATTTTTGTTGAATTTATTGGGGTAACATTGATTGATGGAATTCTGTGGGTTTCAGGTGTACAATTCTATGGTAAAAAAAATTTAAATAAATGAATAAAATGGCCCATTAGTCTGTGTCCCAAGTAACTACTATTAATATTTTTTAAAAATTTTAAATGATATATACATATGGTTAAAAATTTTTTTGGATAGTATAAGGATTAAATTGAGCTTTCCCTAACCCTCACTATTTCCTGATCCCCGAAGATTACCATTATTGTTTTTTATTCTTGAAAAGATACTATGTAAATTATTATATCTGCAAATTAATTATTTTTGTTGTTGATACAACAGGTCAAATATATAGTCATTGTTCTATACCTTCCTCCCACCTAACCTCACTTAGTTTATCAAATTTTTCCTTATCAACATATACAGGTCTACTGTCCTTTAGTTTAATGTTTGCATTGAATTGATGTTCCATAGTTTATTTAATCAGTTTCCTGTTGATGGACTTCAAGCGTTTTTCTTTTTTTTAAGATTTTTTTTTATTTTTTATTTTTACTGGTTTTTAGAGAGAGGAAGGGAGAGGAAGATAGAGAAACCTGGATGCGAGAGCGAAACATTGATAGGTTGCCTCCTGCACTCCCCCTATTAGGGATTGAGCCCGCAACCCAGGCATGTGCCCTGACCGTGAATTCAACTGGCAACCTTTCAGTGCATGGGATGATGCCCAACCAATTGAGCCACACCGGCCAGGGCAAGCTTTTTTCTAACTACACTTTTTATTTTGGGATAATTGTAGACTCACATGCAGTTGTAAGAAATAGTGCAGAGAGATCCTCTATACCCTTTACTCATTTCCTCCAGTGGTAACATCTTGTAAAACTACAATACAGTTATCACAGGCATATTGACATTGATATAGTCGAGATACAGAATGTTTTCTATTACCACAGTGATCTCTTTCTTGTGTTACCCTTTTATAGCCATACCCCTTTCCTTGCCACCCTCATTTCCCCCTCCCCTTAACCTCTGGCAACCACTAATCTTTTCTTCATTTCTATAATTTTATCATGTCAAGAATGTTTGTTACATAAATGGAATTATATAGTATGTGACCTTTTGGAATTGGCTTTATTCATTCAGCATAATTCTCTGGAGATCCATCCAGGTTGTTGGACATAAAGCTTTTTATTCCACTATCTTGCTATTAAATAGTGCTACAAAGGACCTCTATATGTATAGGATAAATTCCTAAGCCTAGTACTGCTAGGTATCTGCAATTTGCATTTTAAAAAATTTATATTACCTACTTGTCCTTCAAAAGGTTATATTGTCAAGCTGACCAATAATATTTGGGAATTCCTATTTCCACTTTTGATATCATAAACAAAAATTAATAAAGTATAATGTGGTAAGTGAAAAACTATAACTTTTTAATTATTATTATTTTTTAATCCTCACCCGAGGATATTTTTTCTGTTGCTTCTTTAGAGAGAGTGGAAGGCGGGGAGAGAGAGATATCACTGTGAGAGAGACGCATCAATTGGCTGCCTCCTGCACGTGCCCCAACCTGCAACCAGGGATTGAGCCTGCAACCGAGATACGTGCCCTTGCCTCGAATCAAACCTGGGACCCTTTAGTCCGCAGGCTGACACACTAACCACTGAGCCAAAATGGCTAGGGTGAGGCATCATTTTATATGTATATATAAAAGAGTTCTTTATATAATCTGGATATTAATCCCTTATCAAATGTATGATTTGGAAATAATTTTTCTCCCATTCTGTGGGTTGCTGTCTCACTTTTTTGATAATGTCCTTTGATGCACAAAAGGCTTTAATTTTGATGAAGTGTAATTTATCTTTTTTTTCCTCCTTTGCTTTCCGGGTCATATCCATGTTACTTCTATTATAGTACTTGTTGTATTTAGTATTGGTATTATGCTCATCTCATAAAATGAACTTAAAACCTTTTTATCTTTCTCTGTGCTCTAGAAATACTTCAGTAGTTCAGAAATTTTCTAATTTTTAAAAAACAAGTTAATTTAATTCTGAGATTGAACAGTGATAATGGGAAAAAATTTAGGTGTATGAGAGGATGATCGCAAAGGAGAGATCATAAAACTGTTAAAAGGGAAACATAATTAGAAGAGACTAGTGGATGAATACTAGTCCTACCTTTCACATCCCTGCAGGTATAATAATAGTATGTGACATACTAGGAGTATATTCACTTATCTATTACCTTGTAACCAAAAGCTTTGAGCTTCTTGGAGGGGATGTGTATGTGTGGTATGTGTATGTTGGGTTTTGGGTAAGGATGTTTTTCTGAAAACACTTGGTTGGGAAAACAATTCCCTTATTAAAAAATTTGCTTGAATACCTCTATTTCATAATCTAAGAAACACCTATAATTAGTCATGTCAGAGGTGATTAAGGATTAGGAGGAAAGTTTGGTTTAAATTTTAAATGCCATTCATTTTCCTTCCATTCAACTTTTTCATTTTTGTGTTTCACTCAAGAAAAGTGTGCTTTAGGCACTTGTAATACTAATATGTTGGGGGAAAAGTCACCTTTGCATTGTGGGGATACTTCTACAGGCTATGTTAACTACATGTTGTTGCTCTTGATTTAGGAGCTGAAGTTGCCTTCCTACAAAGGCCAGTCCCCTCAACTAAGTCTCAGAAGGTATTTTGCTGACTTGATTGCCATTGTGAGCAATCGCTTCACACTCTGCCCTTCTGCCCGACATCTTGCTGTCTATTTGCTGGACCTGTTTATGGATCGGTATGACATCTCTATCCAGCAGCTGCATTTAGTTGCACTTTCCTGTCTGCTTCTAGCAAGTAAGTATGACTCTGATCTATGTCATTGGAAATTTCTATTGTTTATAATGAAATAAATTTTTGTAGAACTCAGTAAAATACCACCAAATTCCATTCGCTGCAGTTTACGAGTATCAGAAAGTTTGTGTTGAGAGTTCTCTTTGGCACACTGATTCTTTTTTTTTTTTTTTAATATATCTTTATTGACTTCAGAGAGAGGAAAGGAGAGGAAGAGAGAGAGATAGAAGGATCAATGATGAGAGAGTCATTAATCAAGCCCACAACCCAGGCATGTGCCCTGACCAGGAATCGAACCCCGATCGCCTGGATCCTAGGTCGACGCTCAACCTCTGAGCCACGCCTGGCCGGGCGGCAGAATGATTCTTAACCAGACATTAAAATGTGGCTCTGTAGTCTTTTAAAAACATATGTGCCTAAGTCATACATCCTGCAGATTCTGACAAAAATGTCTGAACCACTCCAGATCTACTGACTCAGAATCTATATCATAGGGCCTGGGTATTTTTTTAACTTTCCAGAAGTTCCAATGGTGATTCTGATGTACTTTCCAATTGAGAACCATTGCTTTAAAGCAGTGGTTTTCATCCGGGAGCTATTGTGCTCCCCAGGGGATTCTTGACAATGTGTGGAGATGGATTTGGTGGTTGTCACAACCTGGAAGGATGCTACTAACAGCCAGTGAGTAAAGGTGGGACAGTCCCCTAAAACAAAGAATCATCTGGCCCAAAATGTCAGTGAGAAACTGTCAAAAAGGTACCATACTCTTGTATTGTTAGAATACCTTCTACTGACTATATAATGAGTAGCTTAAAGAACTGAAGGTTCACATGCAGCTGCTACACATGTGAAAACCTTTGCTTACACCATAGGTACAACTATGTGGGAGGCTGCAAGGTAGAATCTGATATAACCATACTTGTTACCCAATGCAGAATGTACTCATGGGCCTTTTGGCACCTCTTTTTCTTAACATCTTCTTGTAACTCATTTCATTGTTTGTTAGTACCCCAACTGAAGTGAAAGAGGGGTGAGTAAAGTGATTAAAATTGAGTTTTTCTACTTTTAGTAATGTGAAAAGATTGTATTTGATATTAAGGGTGAATCCATTATGTAGTTTTTATATTATTCATGTCATTACAATAGAATTTTAAGCCTGACTTCCAAGCAGCATTTAGAAATATCTGCTGCCTTCACCTCTAACCCCCACTTGAGGGTTTGGGATCCATTGTGGCTACTCTCTCAAAAACATTCCCCATACACCCTGCCACCAGAGTTCTTTCTAAAACATCTTTGTGCTTTTACTGCATTTAAACTTAAAACCAAATGAGGCCTCTGTGGTATTCATTTCTGGTATTAATATTTTCTCAGGCTTTCTTTTCCTACCTTTCTTCTTCCTTTGATGACCTCAACAACTTATTTTTTCTCCTTGAAAGTCTTTTTATAAGTTATTTCAAATCCTTTGTGGACCAGGCTGAATATAAATAAACTTAGCCCTAGTGAAGACTTCCCATTGCCTGTTGATTAAGGTAGAAACTCCTTAATGTAATATTTTGAATTTTTCATCAGGACCTGGCCACCTTTTCAGTCTCATCTTCCAAACTTGTCCCCATGTACTTTGAACCAAATTCTACCAGAACACTATTTCCTGAAAAATCTACGTTCTCCTTTAACCTGTTGTCCTCTAAGATCCAAACACATCACCTGCTACTCCTCACCCAGAAAGCCAGTGAAGTAATGCTTGTATATTTATGATTAACCTTTAATTTAACCTTTAATTAAGGTTGCATCTTCATAAGCAGTCATATGTACAATTCTGTATGTTTCATCACTGGCTGTGAAGCCCTTTGTGGTTTAATATTTGCATAGGATTAGAAAACCCATACTTGGCACATCAGATATGTGAGAATCCACAGACAGAATGGTTTCTTGTTATGCTACCAATGTTAGTTTATTAGAGGCTCAGTTTATAGAAGAGAGACACTAGAAATCAGATATGCAAGTCAGGTTATTTTTAAAATTTGGGATCATTAATGAAAAATAATTTTTGCCTGCTATGGCCATCACTACTATCCTTTAACAGTACAAAGCCCCGCCTTCTCTGTGCCTGCATTTCTTAAAGTGTGGTGTGGGCCAAGTAGGAGACTCCTCTTGGTGGACTGTGAAATTATGAATGATGCATAGTCAGTTCATAGATCAACTTACATTTGTGACTAAAGTTTACTTTACTGGTAACTTACTAAATGAATTAGGGATTACTAAACTAGATATTCGTAAACAAGATGTTACTACCAAAGTTTACTGAGGATACTAGTTGAATAGTAAGAATTCTGGCCACCATGCAATGCTTCGGATTAGTTTCAAGTTCCTGCAATTTTCACAATTTGGGGAAAGTATACTTTATTTGTGCACCATGTAGGTTGGTTGGAATGGAGTTTTCAAATTGTTCCTCTTTTTAAATGATCTGTTACTGTTAGTTTTAGGTGTCATGATCAATTTATTTTATTGAAGATTATTTGATTTAATTTATGTGCTAATATGTAGTTACTTTTTGCTTGTTTTCAAGGAGCTAGGCTTTAGGATTTGTATTTGCTGTGGTTCAGATATGAATTGTTTTTCATCTATTGTTGAAAGAGTTGGCTACCTCCTCCCTCTCTTTTATTAATACCCCTAGCCCCTCTTTCCCTGAGAGAGAATTGCTTTTACATTATTCTTCCCCACTGGAGAGTGAGAAAGTGAGACAGGTATCTCCAGAGTCTTAGCCTGTCCCAAGTAGGCAGTGCTCAAAAGAGTTCAAGCTGTCAGTTCTATACAAGGAATCAGAGAAGCTGCAGTCTCCCTTTACTCCAGTCTGTAAGTTTACTACAACAGAAGTGCTTAGGATGTTTATAAACTAGTAGCCTATTTTCAGTACCTGATATCTGTTTTATATTTGTGGAGTTCATTCTGGTATTTCTTAAATTCTTACACTCTGTCGTCTTACATTTGGATACCAGTTGCAGCTCTCCAATTAATTACCATAAACTTTACTCAAATAATGCTTTTCTCCTCGAGGACATGATTGAATTCTGTGTGTCCTCCCCAGCTGCTCCTTGCTTTGGGATGGGCAGCCTGATATGTAAAAGTGAAGAACAATTTACAGCTCACAGTTGGATTCTAGTTATTAAAATAGGTTGGGAGGCAGGCAGTAGTTTGGTCAAAGGATAGAGCACAGGTTATAAGTTCTAGGTACTAATTCGTATCCAGCTACCTGAGTGTCTACACTATTAGAGACAGGAAGAAAGGGCCTACAGATGACCTGATTGGAGGGTGGTGTGTAGTGTTGTAGACTGGGGATTATAGTGATGGATTGCCTGGGTTTTAATCTCTTGTCAGCAAGATGAATTTCAACAACCTTTGAGTCTCAGGTTATTTCTCTATAAAATGAAAATAGATATTTATAAACTGGTCTTGAGAATCAAGTGGGGTAATATGTTTAAAAACAGGTAGGAATTTAAAAAAAAAAAGCAGGTAGGAAATTGAAACATAAAAGTTAGCATTGCAGCCCTGGCCAGGTGGCTCAGTTGGTTGGAGCATTGTCCCAAACACCAAAGGGTTGCGGGTTTGATTCCCAGTTGGGGCACATACTGATGTTGCAGGTTCTTACCCAGGTCAGGTCCTTATGGGAGGTAGCCAATGATGTTTCTCACATCAATGTTTCTCTCTCAGAATCATTAAAAGCATATCCTTGGGTGGGATTTAAAAAAAAGCATCTCATTAATTACCTTTCCATAAACTGTTTTGTGGTCTTTAGTCTAGGTCCTTATCCCTATGGTTCTGGTACATTCCAGAAAAGACTGATTTATCCTGGGAAATTCTCAAAGTCTAACTCTTTAACACATATACTCTGGCTTTCCTTGGCTTCTGTGATCAGCACTGAACTTGTGAAGAACATGGAAGCTGGCTTGGCAATATAATTTGCTCAAGATCTTGGGTAACTCAGAAATGATCTTGGAGTCAAGATGAAGCAAAAAGTGAGATTATAGGCTTTTAGTAGTAAAAATTTGTTACAAGTGTTTGTTTCTCCTTGCTCATCAATACTGGGCTGACAGAGCTTTTTTACTTTACTATCTGATAGGTGAAAAATTGTATCTCACAGTTGATTTGATTTACATCTTAATTTTTATTTTTATTTTATTTTAAATATATCTTTATTGATTTCAGAGAGAGGAAAGGAGAGAGGGAGAGAGAGATAGAAACATCAATGATGAGAGAGTCATTGATCGAGCCTGCAAGCCGGGTATGTGCCCTGACCGGGAATCGAACCCCGATCGCCTGGATCCTAGGTCGACGCTCAACCACTGAGCCACGCCTAGCTGGGCTACATCTTAATTTTCTATTCTGAACCTTCTTTTTTCCATGAACTGCCTCTTTCTATTTTTTATATTGTTCTACAGTCTTACAAATTTGTGAGAATTCTTATGTATATTATGGGTGACTTTTCTTAAAATTACTTCATAATAAAAGAACACAATGTAGGCTGGAAGAGCTCATGGTGACATCTGATCCTTGCCCTATGACCACATACCTGCCATTCACTGCTGGCTTTGAAAATATGCTGGTTTCCAGGGCTGATTTGAACAATTCCTATAAAGGAAAGACAATCTGATGTTTTGTTTCTGTGTCCTCTAATTCTTTATTTTCTGGGAAGCAGACATGAATTTCCTGTGCCCTTATTTCCTGTTTGGGGCCTTTATCAATATAATCACATGGCTTCTGGTATTTCCTTTCAATTGAAGAAACTGAGCTTTGTGATCTGTATGTGGTATTGTGGATAAGTAAATTTAAAATACCCAGGCACATAGCATTCAGCACAACAAAAACTATGGCTATGAATGCAGGTATTCATTGTTGCTTTCACACACTTTGAAATCCTTTAATATCCATGTATCTGAGTATTTATATCCTAGATATAATTTTAAAAAGTTCAAAAAACTTAAACCTGAATTAAAATCCCAAATATGGTTATTTATGCAGTATGCAGTTTATTTTTAACATTGTGAATCAAGATACAAAGGCTTTCACACTTGTAATAGCCAAGTACTTTATACAGAAACCCCATAGATGCTTAATAATATAGAAATCTGTCTATTCTGGTAGTTGTTGTCCCCATATAACCCAGTGCAATAGTTTGTTCTAGCAGTACAGATTTGGGAATTCAAACATATATCTTCCTTTTGGCTTCCATTTTTAGTTTGGCTCAATTTATCTGACCTTAAATGAATTGGCCAACCTCACTACCGTGGTTTCTTGAGCTGTGAAATTGGCCATACACAATTTTGTTTTCAGTGTTGAAAGTTTCAAGGAGATAATAGAAAACATTCTTGACCCTTGAATTAAACAGTGAATTATGGTATATTAATTCCTTCAAAGGAACTTTAAGCATGATATAAATAAACTCATTAATTTTTACTGTATTCTTTTGAGGTAATACAGCCAATGTTGTTGCTGTTGCACAAATGACAGGGCACTTTGAAAGCCTTAATGATTCATCCAGAGGGACTGAACTAAATTCGTAGGTCATTCTGCTCTGAAGAATTCCACTCTGTTATTCCGAGAACAGTGGTTTCCTCTCCTGTATCTTTATGCAGTGATGATGCTAGATGACTATGTCAAAAAGACCATTTTTAGAGCTTTGAGCTGTACTAAGTATATGCTATTGGGAAAACTTGTGAGATTTACCTTTATGTAAAGGTATGGGAAGGGCTATCTAAATTTATGAAAAGTCTGAATTATGTAAGTTTTCTTTGGATTAACTCCTACTTGCAACAATATTTAGTTGAGTAGGTTAGATCTAAAGTTCAAATTTTCTGGAGCAGAAGAGAAATTATATGCTTCTTTAGGCTTTCTTCTATTTTTTTTTTTTAAATATATCTTTATTGATTTCAGAGAGAGGAAAGGAGAGGGGGAGAGAGAGATAGAAACATCAATGATGAGAGAGTCATTGATCGAGCCCACAACCAGGGCATGTGCCCTGACCGGGAATCGAACCCTGATCGCCTGGATCCTAGGTCGACACTCAACCGCTGAGCCACGCCCGGCTGTGCTAGGCTTTCTTCTTAAAGTTATGATCTTAGAATCTCCTGCCATAGGAGACAAAACCTTCTATGCCAGTTTCCCCTCCCTAAGCAAAGAGCAAGGTAGTCAGCAGTGCTTCTTCCCTAGCCCTAAGGCAGGCTGACTTGAACAAACCCCACAGGCTCCAATACACTGAGCACCTGAGCTGAGTGACTCTGGCCACTACCATTTGTTGTAGCAACTTCTGTGTGTGGTGTAAACCCATTTCTTCTGGAAGAGAAACTTCACAGGGAAACTCGTCTAGTTTCTACTGCTTTGGCAGTCATTCTGGCTCTTCAAAACATGTTTTTAAATGGATAAAATAAAATTGTATTATTTCCAAGGAAACCAAATGTATTAGAACAATTATAATAGTAGAACAAAAATTTTTATATATTAATATATGTAACATTCTAACAGCTATTATTTTGAACAAGTGTTAGGGTAAAGCTATTGTGAGAAATCTATAATTGTAATATAATATGACTGTTTTAAACCTTATCATAAAATAGAACATAATTCTAGGAAGGTAGAAGGCTTTAGTTATAATCTCCCTTTTTCTATGGACCATCATGGAACAAAGACCCAAAGAAACTTGAAGACAACTCTTTGATTCTATTGGTGCATCTGGAAAATCTTAATAGTCCTTGATAGTTTGAATTCTCTCCAGCCATGGGCTCTAGAAATATCTAAAACAAATGATATATATTAAAACACTTGCTTGGAAATTAAAGTGGAAGATGGTATGTATTCCATAAAAATATTATTCTGGGGCTGGAGAGGGAATTATATTCCTTACCTTGTACATATGGATGAGTGTTTCCTGAAAAAAGGTGACTGCCTTCAAATGATGAAGTTCTGTCATTCAGATTGTTTTTACTCCTATTCTGCTTTGAGTAAGGGCATATAAAAGTATATATAAAGTATCCCCCCCCCCTTTTTTTTTGATAGCAGACTTAGCTAGGTTTTTGTTTTGAATTCAGAAGAAATGGGATAGTTTTTGTGTGTGTGTGTGGAATGAGAATGCTTGTGTTATATATTTATCTAGTTTTCCCCCCTCTACTGTGGAATTGAGATTGTGCTGAAAATATGCTGATAAACAGCACTTGAAACTTAACTACTTTTGATTTCAGATAACTTTATGGCATTAAGTCCTTTAAACTTTCCTCTGTTCAAATAAAATAATTCTCTTCCACCAACTACTTCCTGTCCCCTCCCCCCAGAGAAATTGCCCCAAAAGATTAAACTGATGAGATTTGAGTTATTTTTTTCATTGGCACATGTGACTGTTTTTGTTACACTATAGGACTTAGATAAAAATGTTTACATGTTCTAGTTTTTTTAGGGGAGGGTGAAGGGAGGACAGAGGCAGGGGGAGAGAAAACATGCAAATATGACAACCACAGAGTTCTGGCATAGTTCTATCTGCCTAGAGTAGGGGAAAGAATGTCTTGAGATCTAAATCTTTGCAATAAAAGGCAGAAAATTCCATTTAATTGACTAGACCTAAAATGATCATTTGCCTAATATTTTCTCAATTTTCCCCCCTTTTCTTATAAGGTAAATTTGAAGAAAAAGAAGATAGTGTGCCTAAGCTAGAGCAGCTCAACAGCCTGGGTTGTATGACTAATATGAATCTAGTACTGACAAAACAAAATTTGCTACACATGGAACTATTATTATTAGAAACCTTTCAGTGGAACCTCTGCCTTCCAACAGCCGCCCATTTCATCGAGTATTATCTCTCTGAAGCAGTACACGAAACGGATCTTCATGATGGCTGGCCAATGATTTGCTTGGAAAAAACTAAACTCTACATGGCCAAGTATGCTGATTACTTCCTGGAAGTGTCTTTGCAAGGTGAGTGATTTGTATGCCAGTGAGTGACTTGTGAGCTTGTGACTTGTGTATTCTGTTGCTTAAGTTTTAAGTTCATTTTTGATGTCTCCACAGATTATGCCTTTCTAAATTATGCACCTTCTTTAGTAGCTGCTGCATGTGTGGCTTCTTCAAGGATTATACTTCGTCTTTCTCCAACGTGGCCTACAAGACTGCATCGTCTTACTGCTTACTCCTGGGATTTCTTAGTGCAGTGCATTGAACGGCTATTGATGTAAGCCTCTTTGTTCTTGTGTTTGTAATTTCTCATTAATATTTTCTTCATGTATAGGGGCCCTAAAAGCAACTTTTCAAAAGCACAGAGCTTTTAGGGTATTTGCTCTGACAGCTTTTGCTGCCATGAACAAGCTGTTGTAAGAGCAACACTCGGTGGAAGGGGAGCCCCCTTTGGTGGTTATCTAGGTAGAGGTTGTCATTGCTAGTATGATTCTGAGTACATAGTTTAGTATGAATCCAGGACCATAAGATCAGTCCAGGCAGAAAGCTGCCTTGTTCTTCATTTCCACAGCTTTGAATTATTGGGCCCCAGGATGTCACCACTGAAGTAGCAATCACATTTAAGTGCTTATTGTAGATATATCTCCTAAGCTGGACATAACCTTTAAAGCTACGAGCAGCCAGTTCCCTAGGTTTGTACCAAGGGAAGGAGCTTTTAGGGATAAGTGAGATCTCACTGTTGTTGAAATTATGGTCACAGTGACAGCTATCTAAATATAGTGGCACAGTCCCTGGAGTCAAGTGTGGAGGAGTTGGGGCTGGTGCATGACTTTCTTACAGATTCTTCTCAAGTAACATTAGCAGTTTACTTTCAATCCATGTTGCAGTGCTCATGATAACGATGTGAAAGAAGCAAACAAACAAAGAGGACAAGCAGTGCCTCAGCCAGCACAACTAAGTGTGTTCCAGACAACCTCCCAGCCCTCTCGGCCAGTTCACTTTCAGCAACCTCAGTATCTCCATCAGACGCATCAGACCTCATTGCAATATCGCCATCCTGTATCAGAACAACCAAGCTGTCAGCAGATTGTATCTACCACACACACCTCATCTTACACACTACAGACATGTCCTGCTGGCTTCCAGACTAGTGTTCAGGGCCTTGGGCACGTGCAGACTGGTGTTGGGATGTCACTGGCAATACCAGTGGAAGTGAAGCCCTGTCTGAATGTTTCTTATAACCGGAGTTATCAGATAAATGAACATTACCCTTGCATTACTCCATGTTTTGAAAGGTGATTTTATGTGGTGGTAACACCTGATCCAGACTGTTTTGTGACTTGAAGCTCTGGCACAAGCTTTTTGTAAACGTCTCTAAAGGGATTCAAATTGCATTGGAACTCTTCAAATAGCAGCACCAGGAAGAGTGACTATCCCTTTGAATGCACCATGAGTACTTGGGAGGACTAAGCAAACACTGCAAACACTTTAACAGTATGTATGTCAAATTCTGTTAAAAACCTACATGACAAAAGTTTCAAGCCCCAGCTGATGGTCCAAATATTTCAAAAAAAAATTTCAATACAACAGAAAATTTGGACAAATTCCATCCATTTTGCTGTTTCGAGAATTGACCTGTGGTGGGCTCTGGGCCTAATATTGGCTTATATGTCAGAGATTAATGTTTGTCTGTGGACTTGCCAAACAGTCTTTTTATGAAGGAAAGTTACAGTATTAATTTTTGAAGAGGTCCTTTTTTTTTATTCTGCAGTTTTGAGTTATACTCTTGATTTACAAGTGGATTTTTGACTAAGTTTAAACACATGAATTGCTATGCTATACCCATCTGTACAGTAAAAAAAATTTTTTTTTAGATGATTCTTTATAACTTCCTATTACAAGATAACATAGGTACCCGGATTTATGTACTAAAATTAAGGGTGGAGTAGATCTCTTAAAATCATGGCCATAAACTTTTGTTGTTTTTTCCCTAAGTGATCAACCTCAAATCTTTAGAATTAAAACACATTTAACTCAGGGAATTTGTACTACTTGGAAACACTTAACTGTAATGCAACATGTTTTGAGAATGTTATAGTATGAACTACCTTTATAACATAGGTTAAAATACTCCTGCGAGGATGTATTTTCAAATGAGAACATAATTGTAGCTTAGAATGAATGAAATGGTGGTTTCTATCGTTCATAATACATAGATTTTGCATTTCTCAGTGCAATCAATGATTTATACTCAGATTTGATTTTACTCTAAAAAAGTTTTTTCAAGGGAAGGCATACCTGTAAAATAACAGTACTAGAATAAAGCCCTGTAGGTTTATTTTTAAGTGGAATATGGCCAGGGTAGTTCTCAGGTTGTGCTAGAACAGCACTTTGTTACATGGACGACAGGTTTTATAGGCAACCTTTGTATCCAGCTAGTCAATACTAGTCAATATAAACAGGCAAAGGTGTTGATTACTAAATTTCAGTAGCCATTTTCAGTAGGTTGGCCCCAGAAACTGCCCTGGGACATTTCACTGTATTGGTAATGAGTGAAGACAGCAATAATAAGTTGTTACAGCAAGGGCAATTTGGGGGTAAAGAGTTTGGAAGGAGTAAACTTAAAAAGGAAAAAATCATTGTAATAACTGAAACTATATACATTGTGCTCTTATCTGTGGGAGAAGAGAGAGTTGGTGGAGGGAAACTTTCTGATTTAAAAATTAGTAAGGTGTGTCTTTTTGTTTGTGTTTTTTTAAAGATAGCACTTGAATAGAAGGGAAACTGCATGGCAGGTATTTGGCTGCCACAATGTGCATTGAAGACAAACTTACTAAAAGATATTGTGGGTATGCAGCAGGAGTCTCAGTAATCAAGCCAGATGGCTTCTGTTAGGAAGGGAAGGGACTCAAAAAACCGATCCAGATGGCTCCAGTGGGTAAGTGTGGGTGAGTGGCTTCTGCCAGTGTGAATTCTTAGGGAATGTCCTTTCCTTACAACAAAGGTAACTTTTATAATTAGAGTACATAGGGAATGATGTGGATTTATTAGTCTGGTAGATAAAAATGAAAAAAACCCCACTCAGGTAGGAACACTCACATGGCAGTTTTCAAGCATGAAAATTGTTTTCTGAAAGTATCATTTTTCCTCTTTGTAGAAGGCTGCTAATTGGATTTTGGTAGTTCTTACCTCAAGAGAACTTGAATTATTTTGGGGAAAGTGGGTTCAGTAGAATATATCTTTCATATTCACATTCAGAACCCAGCAACCTGGAGTCCAATTTTCAGTATTTTAACTACCTCAATAATACTATGAATGTAAGATACTGGGATAGAGATCCCAACTTGAAACAACAACTGGTGCCTATGGTAATTTAATGTATTGTCAAATGCTTTTATTGATTGGTTTAAATGTCATTCTTGTTATAGAATATGCCTTTTTAAAAAGCTTGTAACACTTTCCCAGTTTATATTTAAAAAAGCTAAAGAACACTGGATTAAGTTTTTGGGGGGTAGAATAAAGTAATTGGTTACTATTGCTGCATACCCAGGGTGGGGTGGGGGGTTGTTGGAGAACCAGAACTATTTTTAAAACATTAGGTTTCAGTATAAATTCAACTCACAACTGCTAGCTTTGGGGGATGTGGGTGGGGAGGGAGTTATGTGGGTTTCCTTTTGTTTAATTTATTGATTAGTCTTTAAAGTAGGTCTTTTTTTTTTTTTTTTTTTGAGATTACCGGACCATCATTAAATGTGTACTGTGAAGAGTTTAATGATATGTATAAAGGGCTTTACCAAAGTCCACTAAATAAACACTACTCAAATACAGACTGCAAACCAAAATGTATCTGTTATAACATTAATTGCAAATGGTGAATATGGTGCTAAAGTCTACACCAATGGAATTAGATGAGTGCTATGCACTTAATTTTAAAATAAAACTAGTTTTCAGTAAAATGGTTTTGGTGTTTTGTTTTTGAAATATAAATTTGATGTATACTTGCAGCTTCATTGAACCATGTCATCTTATAAGTCAGATTTGCAATCACAATTATACTTACTTAGAGCCATCCAGGTGTAGAATGTAATTGTAGGGGTGGGAAACATTTGTCCGTTAATTATGTGTTCCATACTAAGAGTCAAAGCTCACAAAAGTATATTGGATGCAGCTTTGGGCCTTTTGAGCCTAAAATTAGTCGTTAGTACATTAGCAGTGTAATTTATTAAACACCACGAGCTTCAGAAAATTTGAAGTCTGATTCAAAGAAAACTAGGGACACAAAGTAGTCAGGGGTGTGAGGGAAGAGGATCAACAATGATAACGGGCTGTTCACCTAAGTATAAATATCATTTGCTACGTAATTCAACTTAAAACTTAGATATAATTTGTTTTGAAGAGTAAAATTTCAACAGGTGTGTATGTGTGGGTTAGGAATTCACACTCCTAAAAAGCATTTCTTAAATAAGTACTGTGTATTATCAGTTGCTCTGGCACCGTGGCAGGTTTAGCAACAGCCCTTAGAGAATCAGTTAGTATACAGTGATCTTTAACACCGAATTTAAGAAAAAGCAACAAACATCCCAAATCAGGACAGGTAGCTTTACTTTGAGGTAATTCTGAACTGGAGTGACAAGTTTTTAATCATCAACTGTCCTTTTCAAGCATGTGATAAAAGACTTACCTCCTTAGCTATAAGCAGCTTATATTAAGCTTGGCCTGACTAGTACTCTTGAAGCAATTGGAATGGACAGTCTGGAACTCTGATTGTCATCTTGTTTTTGCGGTCACTCAATATCCATTTTTGTTGTTAATCCTCATCTGAGAATATTTGTCCCACTGATTTCCAGAGAGCGTGGAATGGAGGTGGGAGGGGGAGAGAGGGAGAAACACCGATGGGAGAGATCGAGCCTGCAGCCCAGGTATGTTCCCTTGCTGGGAGTCAAACCTGGGACCCTTCGGTGTGCGGGCCGATGCTCTTAAGCGCTGAGCCGCGCTGGCCAGGGCTCAGTGTTCATTTTAAATCCCTGCCATGCTGTCCCCACACGCCACCACCTCCCAACCCTTGGCAACCACTGATCTTTTGTCTCCATAATTTTGCCTTTTCCAGAATGTCGTACAGTTGGGATCATATAGTATATAGGCTTTTCAGATTGGCTTTTTTCACTTAGTAATATGCATTTGAGGTTCCTTCATGTCTTCTCAGGCTTGATAGCTCTTTCCATTGTCTGGGTGGATCACAGTTTCATTTATCCAGTCACCTACTGAGGGCCATCTTGGTTCCTTCCAAGTTTCAGCAATTATGAATAAAGCTGCTATAAACATCTGTGTCCAGGTTCTATTGTGGGCGTAAGTTTCATCTTCTTTGGGTAAATACCAAGGAGCAATACCGCTGGGTCACAGTACATTTAGTTTGATAAGAAACTGCCAAACTACCTTACAAAGTGGCATTCTGCATTCCCACCAACACTGAGTTCCTGTCGCTCCACATCCTCACCAGCATTTGGTGGTCAGTGGTCCAGACTTTGGTCATTCTAATAGGTGTGTAGTGGTATCTCATTTTAATTTGCATTTCCCTGATGACAAATGATGTGGAGCAACTTTCCATCTGCTTACTTGCTATCTGTATATCTTATTTGGTGAGTTGTGTATTAAGGTCTTTAGCTCATTTTTAAATCAGGTTGTTTGTTTTCTTACTAGTTTTTAAGAGTTCTTTGTATATTTTGGATAACAATCCTTTATTAAAGGTGTCTTTTGCAAATATTTTCTCCCAGTCTGTGGCTTGTCTCCTCATTCTCTTGACATTGTCTTTTGCAGAGCAGAAGTTTTTAATTTTATTGAAATCCAGCTTGTCAATTATTACTTATAGAAGGACATTACAGATACTAAAAGTCTGCTAGAGAATTGAGAGTATTACACAGGGCATTACAAAAGTAACTATTGGAATAAAAATTAAACCTTCCTAATTATCAAAAGAAATACAGCAAACAAAGCAAGCAGTCTATATAGTAGTAAAATATTTTTAAAAGGTATAAATACAAAGCATAGCAAAATATTGCGACAGAACTAAGACCAACCGTATCAAATAAAAAAAATGTAAATGGGCTAAGCTCAAGCTACTAAGAGAAAAAGAATTTCAGACTAAATCACAAATCAAAACTCAAATTTGTGCTATATAAAAGACCAACAAAAATAAAATTATTCGGAAGGGTTGAAGACAGAAGGATGAGTAGAGATACTACACAAACAAACAAAAAGCAACATCTTAACAGAAAAGGCCGAAAGCAGGCCCAAATGTGTTAAACCAGACCAAAGGAAGGTAGGGGGCACTCTATAATGTTAAAGGTTACAATTCATGATAAAGGTGAACAGTTGTGAATATCTATGGGTCAAATAACTTTGCAACAATATTAAGTAAAAACTATAGAGGATATAAAGAACTAAAAGGGAAACATGGGTAATAAGAAACTAATTTATCTTAGTCCATGATAGATCAGTAATTAAAAACATTAAGTAAAGATATAGAAAATCTTAACATATTATGGAGATCTAATTGGTATATATTGAGAAATTTTGAGAAGGGAAGTGGTACAGACCTGTCATAACTAAGATGGACAAGATAACAAAGGACATGACAGATCCTGTCACCCATGCCAACAGCAACACTGTCAAGGTCTTCTGAAGAGTCCTCAGACAACTAGAATTGCTCTTGCTGTTTACCCATCTAGATGCATAAGCTCAGAATACACTAACCAGTCTCTGCCAGCTGCCAGCTAAGCCTGAAGCTCACCCACCGAAAACAAAATCTTTCCAAACTGCAAAAGTATTTCCATTTTGCCTTCATTAGATGAAATTAACCCATTACTGGTTTTCCTTGTGCACAATAGTGTACTAATAATTAACTATATCTGTTTTCTTTTATAACGTTAAACTCTAAGGTGAACTTTCACATAACTTGACTATGCATTAATCCATAAAGAAAACAGCAATTAATCCCCCAAAATACAATTAACATAGAAAACATACTCTTATGAAAATGCAATGAATAAAATATAGAGAATAGGACTCAAAAAATTCCCCACAATCCTTCAGTCTAAGAAATCCAAACCAAAGTTTCGGAGTATCTATAAAACTACTATAATGAAAGTTCTACACATCAAGAACTTGGGGATAAAAGTAAAACAGTGCTCAGAAGAAAACTAACGTGCAACTGAAAAAGTAAGAAGAACAAGTAAACCAAACAAAAAACAGGAGGACAGGAATAACACAGAAACAAATTAATGAGTTATAAAAGAGAAAACAAGAAAGAACGTGTGCATGCAATGCAGCTAGACAAAAGAAAAGAGAGTTTAAAAACTGGAAAGGAAGAGGTAAAATTACCAGTATTTTTGCAGATATGAGTGTAAACCTGGAAACTCCAAGGTAATCAACGGAAAAACTATTACAGACAAGTGAATTCAGTAAAGTGGCTGGCTACATAATTAAAATAGCTTTCATACATACACACAACTACCAGTTTGACTTAGTAAGAGAGATACTCAACTAGAATGGCCACCAAAAGAACATAATGCCTAGCAATAAATATAAGAAATGTGCAAAATCAGTATGAAGAAAACTTTAAAATACTTGTGAGTTACACAAAATACTACTTGAACAAGATGTACCATATTCTTAGATAGGAAGCATCAACATAAAAAATATATCAATTCTCCTTAAATTTATAAATTTGAATCAAGATAATTTTAAAAAAATGAGCAAGAATAACCAGGACATATTAAAAAATAGTATAAACTTGCAATAAATAAAACACTGTGGTACTACTGGCAAATGAGTTTACAGAGTTCAATAAAACAGAATAGAGATTCCAAAAATAAACCTGAACATGTGGAATTTAATATGTGATAAAGATGGTATCTCAAATCAGTGGAGGAAAATAAATTGTGTTGGGAATCTTCCCATCTCATGAAATCCTTTGGAGATGATCAAACAAGTCTTCATCCACTCAAAATGTCACCACTATCAATTTCCTAAAAGTCTAGGTGCTGTGGAGACAAGTATGGGGTGGGGGTGGGGGGAGACTCAAATCAAAATATTTAAAATAATATCTATTTTTAATTTTTACCAAACAGGGTAGAAAAGTCAGCACTGTCATCACCAAAAATGGAATTAACCTCAGAACATGATACAGAATATGAAAGAGCATCACAAAAAAGATCTGAAATGGCAATATTCTAAAAAGATTTGGGGAATGACACTTTTGTAGTTAGTAACAAAAAAGTTTCCACTGATGTACTAAGATTCCTTGGACTTTAAAATCTGTTTTCTTTCATTGTAACTTAATAATCATTGGTAGATAAGGCACTTTTCAAGCAGGCACATGCAACTGAGCTTAGCATCTAGTTTAATTCCAGAGCCTGTTCTAGGGCTCAGAGAGCGTCTGGACAGGGCGGTGGACAAGCAGCGCATGGCGCAGGCTGTGTTAACTGCCCGAACACCCGCGCTCTCATTCAGCCTCAGTAACAGAGCCCAAGTTTCCAGCTGGGCGCATGGTCACACATAAATGACTTTCTCCACCTCTCTTTCAGTTAGGTATAGTCCTGTGACTACATTTCAGCCGATGAAATATAACTGGAATCATTGCTTGAGAGTTCCAGAAAGTCTCCTTTAAAAGGGAGTAGAGAAATAAATATGCCCAAAGCCTCAGGACTGGTAAATACAGGAGGTGAGATTTAAACTCATAACTGTGTGATTACCCTGTACCCTAGGGGCCTTGTGAAATCTTGTGAACCATCTAGAGGAGAGTTTGGCAAGCTTAGACCTGCGAGCTAAGAAAGATTTTTAGCTTTTTAAATAGTTGAAAACAAATCTAAAAAAGAATATTTTTGTGACAATTTCAGAGTCCATAAATAAAATTTCATTGGAACACAACCACACTGATTCATTTATATATTATCTATGGCTGCCTTTACAATGACAGAGTTGAAGAGTTGTGACAAAGTTTCTATAGCTCACAAAGAACAAGCTATTATTTTGCTCTTAACAAAATGTTACTGATCTCTGACCTAGAGAAAGGGAATGGATTTGGTGCAAGGAGGATGTGTGGCTGGGTAGGGACAGCGTAATTCTGGTGGCCATTCTAGAAGTCCAAGTGGGCCAGGATATATATGCCTAGCAAATATCAGTTGCTTACAAATTTTTTTTCCACTTCACAATAGCATGACCAATAAGCACATAAAAAGATCCTCAGCATCAGTAGCCATCCAAGCAGTGTAAATTAAAACCACAATGAGATACCACTACATGGCTGCTAGAATGGCTACACAGTGTGGGTGAGAATGTGGAGCAGAGGAACTCTGAAACACTGTTGGTGGAAATGTAAAATAGTACAACCACTCCGGAAAAGTCTGGCAGTTTCTTATAAAGTTAAGCACCCACTTACTATGTGACCCAAGTCATTCCACTCCTAAGTATTTACCCCAAAGAAATGAAAACATACGTTCAAATGAAGGCCAAAGAACTGGAAACAACCCAATTGTCTATCCATAGGTGAATGGACAGACAAACCATGGTGTGTCCATACAATGGAATAACACTAAGCAATAAAAACCAACAAACTACTGATACATAAACAACATGGGTGAATTTCAAAAATATGCTGCTGAATGAAAGAAGCCAGACCCAAAGCAGAACATACTGTATAAATCTTTGTTTGAAATTCTAGGAAAGACAAGTTTACTTCACAATGTTAGATCCTTATCTCATGGGTGTCACCTCCATGGGTGCCTGGGATCAGGACTTGAGTGCCGGAGGGCTGGGTGGAAGGGGCACAAGGAAACCTTTTAGGGTAAAGGAAATGTTCTGTATCTTGACTGTGGTGATGGCTACACTAGGTGTGCATATATTTGCCTAAATTTATTGAGTGCATGTTATTGAATGTAAATTATACCTTAATAAATTTGATTTTAAAAAGGGGCCCACTTCTTCAGGGCCCAGTGATGGGGAGGGCAATGATGCCGAGTATGGCTGTGAATTCATGCAGCCATAGACATCCCCACAGGCCTCAGACAAAGTCCCTTTTGTAGGTTCCTTGCCAAGCGGCCTATTTGAGCCATGGAAGCCCCAAATTTTATCCTGTATCAAGGGTTACCAATCTCCTGCATGTGAAGCCTTTAATACTTGTACCTCTGGAATTTCTTTAAACTGAATAAAAAGTAATTATATTTTCTTATTCAATTCCTCTGAAGGCATGAATCAGCAAGCTTCCCACTTTGAGTCTTCATCTAGCTTAGCTAACATTTCCTTTAAATGTTTCTGTTAATTAGAAAATGACAGAGAAGGCAAAAGTAGCACATTCACCAGCACTAAAACTGAAGTCAGTTGGTTCAATATAAGTCCTTGTGGAAAACTTGACTCACTAAGGTAATTGGACCTAATTAAACGGATATCATGTCGTTGCTGACAATTAAGTTTGGTTTAATCTCAGCTAAATCAAAATGGTCATCCTTCCTCATAAAAACAACAAAAAACAAAACAAACAAACAAAAACCCCCCCACATACACTAGCTATTTGGAAGTAAAAGGGTAACACTTTAGCCAATCTGAGAGGGACAAAATTCAATAGAATCGGCACCTGAATTCCCCTTTTGGGTAAAATTTGGACAATGGGGAAGGTTGTGCCCTGGCTGCTGAAGGTACGCAGAGGTGGAGGCAGACTGGACTAATTGGGGGATGGCCAGATGGAACAGATAGTGCCAGAAGAGTAAGAGTAGAGCTCTGAGGCTCCTCCCACAGGAAGCCTGTAGTAACACCTAGGAGATAAGGGTTGTGAACACAGCCAAAAAGGGATTTAGGTTAAAAGGGTGGTCTCTCTTTGCAAGGCTTTTCAGAGTACAGAGAGGAAAGGCCACTTTATTTTGCCTCTCAATTGGGTTAGAATTAAATTTTTTTTTTTTAAATACCAGTTTCAAATACAACCATGATAAATCTCTGAGAAAATTTGCAATAGAATATGATGATTCTAGTCCTAAGACAATTAGACAAGTAGGAAAACGTCTTCAAAGAAAGGTAGTTGGGATAATGGGAAACAACAGAGAAATATGTGTCTGATCTGGGTTCTTTGAATCAACTGTGCAATTCCAGGATAAAAGTTGGGACTCTGATCAGTGGCAGGAAAGGGGACTTAATGTAAAGAGACTCACACAACTTCAGGAGAGAATGGGATTTATAAAGCTGTAATTTGAATGTATTCAGACTAGAATTCAACTGAGGGTTTCAGGTGCTAGGACAAGTCTTCAAAAGAAGCCAACAAAGAATGAAGAATTAGTTCATAAAAGAGCTTATGAAGACCCCTGGCAGTAAGAAACAGTGCCAGAGCAGGAACCTCAAAAGTAGTGTCAAAGATAATTTCAAAGGAGAAAGTGTAAAGCTTGTAAGAAGCCAAATAAATTTGCAGAATGTTGCAAATTATGGAAGAAGCAGTAGTGTAGCAATTGAGAGCACAGGCTTCAATTTACAAAGTGAATCAAAAGTGGGTTCTAACCCAGCTTCATTATTTATCAGCTGTCTAGCTTTGGGCAAATTACTTAATCTCTTTGAGACTGGATTTCCTTTTTTGTAAAGGGAGAATAATATCCATCACACAAGGTTGTTACAAGGATTAAATGTACTGGTGTAGAAAAAGCACTTAGCATTGTGCCTGACACATTAAATGTGCAATGAACAGTATCTATTAGCATTAGTAACAACTAGCATCTCATAGTCTGGGAGGGCAGCAATACTATACCAGTATCATGAAGAAATATTAGTGCTATTTGCTTGAGGAATAATGAAACATCATATTAGGAATTAATAAGAAATGGTATTTGGGCTCATTAGTGTCTTCATCACTTACCCATCTTTGATTGTTCATTTTTACTTCATTCAACAAATATTTTTCTAGGGCATTTTATGTATCAGGCAATATATCAGCCACTGGTTATGTGTAAGCTGCACACTTGATTCAAGTTGTAGAAGGCCCATATTTTGAGAGCCATTGCTATAGAGACTAAACAGACTTTATTAACTATACCAAATCTCAGATTCTTCTCATGGACAATTGGTTTTTAATTATTTTTTAAAATAGTTTTTATTGATTTCAGAGAGAGGAAGAGAAAGGGAGACAGACAGAAATACCAATGATGAGAAGATCTTCTGCCTCCTGCATCCCCCCTCTTGTCTGGGAAGCCCAGCTTGGAGTTTAGACCTCAGAGTTCTCATGGATCGAGGCGCAACCCAGGCATGTGCCCTGACCAGGAATCAAACCATTACCTCTTGGTTCCTACGTGCCACGCAACCACTTAGCCACACCATCTGGGAGACAGTTGGTGTTTACATAGTGTGTTAATCTCTTTTGAGGTTGGAAGTATTCAATAACTTCATTTTTAACGACAGTCTCCCCCTATATTGCTTTTACACCTGATTTATCAGGAACTCCACTATTCATCCTCACTCTCAGTTTCCATATTTTTGTTACCCAGAAGATTAACTTATTTCAACTCCCAAACAGCTGGAATTTCTTCTATTAGTAACCAATTTATCAATGTTTCTTTAACCTTCTTTATTTGAAGTTATTCAAATATTTTTAAAAATGCTGACAGATTCCAAGATGGTGGCGATTAAGTGGAAGGTACAATGACACTATCCCAGGACCAAATTGGACAATTAAAATACAGAAAAACCATCCTGAATAATGAACTGAAGACTAGCTGGAGAAAACCCTCATAACCAAGGAGGTAAAGTGGAGACTGCATAGAGGCTGGTAGGAAGTGCAGAGGTGTGATGGGGCTGGCTGGGCTCCCACAGGCAGCAGCTAAAGGTCTAGAGGGAGATCTCAGCTGAGAGGGGTTCTCACTGAGAACTCTGAGGTCTAAACCCAAAGCTGGGCTTCCCAGACAAGAGCACCAGAACTGAGAAAGTTGCCCAGATGACATCTGGCTATGAAAAGCAGCAGGCTTTCTGTCTGCCAGGGAGAGAGATAGCCAGAAGTACAGGCATCCTCTTAAAGGGTCAAAGCACAAAGTTTCATGTGTAGCGACTCACCTCGGGCTGCAGCAGAGGGAGGGCAGAGCGGACTAGAGCTGTGTGAGGAAAATTCAGTAGTGCTGGCTCTGGGGACAGAGCTTGGGGGGTAGCCATCTGGATTCCTGTGCTGAGTCATTCCCCTGAACTGCAAAGGACATATTTCTCAGGCAAACCTTTACCATCACCATCCAGGCAGCTTTTGCCTGAGGGGTAAGCAGTTGCCCCACCCTGTTGGAAAACTACTCACCCCACCCTGTGGAGTTTACGCTTTGCTGTGGCCTACAACCTGAGGCTCATTAAGATAACAGGCAGCCTGCAATCAAAGGTGGATCTCTGGATGCTTTGAGTCTTTGTGTGATCTGCTTCTGGACCAGGGGCTAGGAAAAGCAGACCTTGGTGCAGCACTTGGTCCTTTCCAAACACACCAAGCCTCAGCAGAGGGAGCTGTAAGCTGTGGATTGTTGATAGCTCCAAACAGGGTACTCAGGGCCAGTCACAAACAACATCTGACATTGTCCTGCACCAGAGCCCCTCCAAAAAGACTGAGAATTGTAGCAGATCTACCTAATACACAGAAACAAACCCAAACAGGAAGCCAAAATGGGGAGACAAAAAAGAAGCCCCAAATGAAAGAACAAGAGAATTCTCCAGAAGAAGAGATAAATGAAATGAAGATAAATGATCTATTACATATAGAGTTCAGAATAATGATTGTAAGGATACTGAGAAAAGACAGGGAAACTATGAAGGAAATTAAGAATAACATAGTAGAAATAAAAAATACATTGGAAGAAATAAACAGCAGATTAGGGGATGCTGAGGACTGGATCAGCAAATTCGAAGACAGGGTAGAATAAAATCACTCAATCAGGGAACCAAAATGAAAAAACAATGAAAAAAGAACAGCTTAAGGGAGCTGTGAGACAACATGAAATATAACAATATTAGCATCACAGGAGTACCAGAAGGGGAAGAAAGTACACAAGGGATAGAGGACCTGTTTGAAGAAATAATGGCAGAAAACTTCCCTAACCTGGTAAGGAAACATTCATACAAGTTCTGGAGGCACAGAGAGTCCCAAGCAAGAAGAACCAAAGAGACCTATGCCCAGACACATCATAATTAAAATGCTGAAAATTCAAGACAAAGAGAGAATCTTAAAGGCAGCAACAGAAACACAATCTGTTATCTACAAAGGAGCTCCCATAAAGCTGTCAGCTGACTTCTCATCAGAAACTCTACAGGCCAGAAGGGAATCGCATGAAGTATTCAAGGAAATGAAAAGCAAGGACCTAAAACCAAGACCACTCTACCCAGCAAGGCTATCATTAAAAACAGATGGTGAAATAAAGAGTTTCCAAGACAAAAAAAGGCTAAAGGAGTTTATCACCACCAAACTGGCATTGCAAGAAATATTAAAGGGACTGCTGTAATAAGAAGTAGGAACAGAGAGAGAGAGCAAGCATAGGCATAAAGAAATAAAATGGCAATAGATAAGTACCTATCAATAATAACCTTAAATGTAAATGGATTAAATGCTCCAATCAATAGACATAGGGTAGCTGAATGGATAAGAAAACATGATCCAACTATATGCTATCTACAAAAGACCCACCTCAGAAAAGAAGACTCACACAGGCTAAAAAAACTTCTGGAGGACCTTAGGGAGAGATCAACAGCACTACAGTCATAGTAGGGGACTTGAACACCCCACTGACTTCACTGAATAGATCTTCCAGACAAAAAATCTACAAGGAAACAGTGACTCTAAATGACACACTAGATCAGATGGATTTAATTGACATTTACAGAACATTTCACCCTAAAGCCACAGAGTATACATTCTTCTCAAGTGCACATGGGACATTCTCAAAGGTAGACCACGTGTTAGGACACAAGTCTCTACAAGTTCAAGAAGACTGAAATCATATCAAGAATCTTCTTGGATACACTGCTGGTGGGAATGCAGACTGGTGCAGCCACTATGGAAAACAGTATGGAGTTTCCTCAAAAAATTAAATATGGAACTGCCATTTGACCCAGTGACCCCTCTTCTTGGAATAGATCCTAAGAAACCTGAAACGCCAATCAGAAAGAATTTATGCACCCCTGTGTTTACAGCAGTGCAATTTATAATAGCTAAGATCTGGAAACAGCCCATGTGCCCATCAATAGATGAGTGGATAAAAAAGCTGTGATACATTTACACCATGGAATATTATGCAGCTGTAAAAAAGAAGGATGTCTTACCCTTTGGGATAGCATGAATGGAACTAGAGAGTATTATGCTAAGCAAAATAAGCCAGTCAGAGAAAGACAAGTACCACATGATTTCACTCATATGTGGAATCTAAAGAACAAAATAAACCAATGAACGAAATAGATCCAGAGACATAGAAGCATGGAACAGACTGATGAATCTCAGAGGGAAGGTGGGGGTGTGTGGGTGGGTAGGAAGGTAGGGGTGGGGGGTGGATGGCGAGAGATTAACCAAAGAACTTATATGCATATATGCATAACCCATGGACACAGACAATAGTGTGGTGAAGGCTTGGGAATGGAGGGGGGGGGGTGTGGGGTAGAAGGGATCAATGGGGAAAAGAAGGGACATCTGTAATACTTTCAACAATAAAGATAAATTTAAAAAAATAAAAATAAAATGCTATCTGACAAGAGTCACTTTTTAATGAATCTATTAGATCATGAGCTTTAAAAATGTGTGGTCCATTTATAGAACATGATAATTATTTTTTATTACTTTCTCATAATCTCCCCCTGCTTTTGGTGTCCACTGCTCTGATCCAAGGATTGTTAGCAGACAATAAAGGCATTATAAAGAATTCTGTTTTTGCCTATTCTAGCTTCCATTTCCCCCTTCCTCCCAACAGAAACTTGATTTCTTATGTGCCCCTCCTCCACCAAACATTTGAAGCTGACCCTCAACTACAGAAATGGGACTTAGGAGTCTAAGAGTGATTCATTCTCTTTGCCAGTGCTTGGTTCAGAAATGTGCATAGACCATTGTGCTGTCTGATTAATACCTCACATTATTGGCTTTTCTAGCCACAGAAGAACACTTTACTGATTATCCCCAGAGAACAGTCTAGAACTTTATAATAATTCCTATGCCCCCCTCCTGGTTCTAACCAAAAGTACAAACCTCATCAGACAAAATATAAATATTGCTGATATTTCTTTAGTTACATTATCTTACACTTGCCCACCCCAAAATTTGAACACTTTTTTGCCCATTCACACACTTTCAAAACATCTTTAAATTATAGTTTGTTTTCATCATTCATAACTCAGATACATTTAGTAGTATTTGCATATTTGGAAGGATGGTATGCTTAATCACCTCAAGAATACTCATAAAAATTTAATACAAATATCAAGTAACATTTTTCCAACTTTTGTTAAAATGAACACCTCTATATGTGAAATAGTGTTCCTATACTTCAACCAGTTTAAAAAATAAAACCAGTTCAATTCCTTGTTAAGTCTATATGCCAGTATTTCAATTTTTACTCTACCTCTCCAGGGACAAAATATACTGTATAACTGATGATCATCAACATAATGAGCAGAAAAGATGTTGGAAAGAACCACTACTGTTCTTGCATTTCTGAATGCAAAAAATATTAGCAAACAAATTTTGCACTGTTGATGCTATTATACTTTATGTCAAATTCAAGTCAAACACAATTTTTTAAAATGTTGTATTTGTAATATGAAATGAAGATTTTATTCATCAAATATTTACAGAGCATTTATTACATGTTGACATTGTTCTGGGTATTGGGATTCAGAGGTGAAATTTCAAGACAGACATGGTTCTTACTTTTCCACTACCATGAAGCTTATGTCTTATCTTGAATCATTTACATTAAAAATACATAAACCAGCAATAAAATGTTATAAAGTTACAGATATCATAGAGTTGAGGTTGAAAAGAAGATGAGAGATCACCTACTACCTGACATCAGTTCCAACATGCACATTATTTTGTATTTTGACACCTGAAATCAGCCGTATCTCACAATGTGGCCAGACCAAACAGCAACAGATATGGAGTTGTCATGGCCTGCATATGTGCATCAAAACTTATATGGAATGAGTGTCAAGGGCTTGGAAGAAAGGGAGACAATGGTGAAGACACCCTTTTAAGGATTCATGATGATTCAAGAATCAATAAAATATAATAGTTTGAAGTGTTCATTTCTCACAGGAGAGGAAAATGAAATTCAGAGAAGTTGAATGACTTGCCCTAATTCACAAAGCAAGGTCTGAGTTCACTCTCACGCTTCTTCTACCAAAGCCTTTAGTTATACCGAAGGAGAGGCTCTAGCATGTGGCTCTAGTTTTGGGACTATGGGCAAGGAACTTAATCCCTCTTTGCCTCAGTTTCTCCATCTGTAAAACAGCGAGTTTAATAGACCTAACTGGTGATGTTATTAGACTAAAATACTGGAAAACGAAATAGTCAAACATTTGAACTGATTGATAAAAATTTCCACCTTAACAAGTTGTGTCCACATCCGTACGGTGTTGTGCCAAGACCTACCTGCAAGAAAACATATAAAAGTAAGAATAAAGGCTATCTATGGCCATCAAGTTACTAAGTACTCTTATTTGTACAAATGCATTTATAAACACAATCTCAATTAACACATCAAGAAAAAATATTTAAAATGTATAAACAGATCATTTATATTTACTTTCTTTAAAATATTATCATAACCTGTATATATTAATGCTAGTACAAGAACCACAAGTTTTGGAGGTTAAAATGTACAACAGGGAGACATGATTTGGCCAGAACAGTAACAGTACTGTTAGTGATATATTACTTTATATATCATAAAGCACTTCTTCACTCATTAACAATACATTACCATAGTGTGTAGTTGTATAAGCAAATCCCAGGTGCTTTCTAATGTCATTTTATTTTCTGTTCTATTGATGGAATGTTCTCAGAAGGGATGTCTAGATTTATTTTCTTTTTTTAGCCTTTCTAGGTGAGCTCTTCTACTTTTGAGGGCTTAAAATCCAAATTATAGCACTATATTATGTGGAGCCAACCTGCTTTAGTTTCCTTATTTTTATTTCTGTAAAAGAGTAACATTCTGTATGTTTATTACACATTATTACACTTACAAAGTAATTTTAACTACCAGGACATGTTAAAGAATCAGCTCACATTTTTTTCGTTTTACCCAATGACAAAACTTACAGGGTATACTGCAGTGAGGAAAACTAACTCAAATTAACATACCTCTATCTAGAATTATTGCATTTTCAGGCGCTTCTGGCAATTAAAGCCTTATCATATGAGGTACACTTCTGGCGCCTTCAAGTTTCATCCTGAAGACCGCACCGCAGCTAAGTTCAACACTTTCCTGAGTGTTTTAAATATGAGCCTATTTCCTCAGACCAGCTAATTTTAAAATGCTTTTGGTAAAAATCTCATCATTATCCAAATTTAAACCTTACAAGGAAACCCACCACATGACTGAAAATGTGAACTTTCCTAATTAAGTCTGACACTTAAAACTAACATGATGCTTGTTTGGGATTTTTAAAAACCACCCCACACTGCACTATACAACTCCTCGATGTTTTCCAGGATCAGAGTCTACTGTTGAGCACAGTTTGGTGGAAGGGAAGAGCCCCACGGCCAAGCCCGCGGCCCAGGGCGAGGCGCACTCATTGGGAAGGACCAGGGACCAGGCTCCGCCGCGGCGGCGGGTGGGGCGGCACTTGGAGGGGCGTCCCGGACACTGCGCCGCCCGGTGCTTCCCAGCGCCCCCACCTCTCTCCGTCCTCGCTGCCCGCCCCTTCCTCCGAGGCCAGCCACGGAACGCCCGGCCATCTCCAGGGCTGAGGGGAGTGACCGGAACAAGAACCTGGCGCACCGGGAAGGTCCGGGTAGGAAGCGAGCGCCACCCTGCCAAGAGGAGCGACAGCTCTAGAAAAACTTGGCTGCAAGTTAACAGGAAGCGCGGGGACGCGGTCCTAGGACCATTGAGGGCACCTTGATGCCCAGCAATCCCATCCTTCGTGCTTGGGAGAGGCCCCCCTGAAGCCCCAAACTCTGAGGGTTTTCCGGCCAACTCTTGGCTCTGTCTTCACTGCTTCCGCTCACTGATGGCAGCCATGATAAGTGCATCCGGGTATCTCGCAGCGGCGACCGGATCCTCCCGGAAGTGACGCGAGCGCGGAGGGATCCGCGTTCGGCTGAGGGAAACGGAAGGGAAGGCACTCCCGGAAGCAGGGCCGGTAGGGATGCTGGCGGTGGCCGGGCTGGCTGGGGTTTTATGACAAGCGGTTGTTACAGTACGTTTTTACGTGTCGGGCGTTGTGCTTAAGACAAGCACCGCCATTGCCATTTAGCCCTTTCTTCACGACAATCCCAGGAGAGAGAAATATTATCATTTCCGCGTTCTATACGGAGCAACTAAGGCTAAGAGAGAGCCGGTGATTTGTCCAAGATTATTGAGTCAGTGTCTGGAACTGGTCCAACCCCGTCAGTTTAGATGCGAGACCTGTGCTGTAAACCTCCTCCGTGGTGCTTCCATTTGGGAAAATCCAAACCCCTGGTGCTTGGCGTGCTGGTAACCGCTTCTGCAAGGGCTTTTCACCTTCAGCTGGCACCCGGCTGCCCGCGGAGCGGCCCGGCCACGGGCCCTGTGCCCTCTGTGCTTTACAGACCAGACTCCGGGCCGGGGGCGCCTTCCTAACACGATGACCTGGAATTTCACTTGGTCTCCTGCCCTTGACTTGCACATGCAGGGCTTTCTCGCTGCCGTCGCAGCGCAGGTTAGCCAAGGAAACTGGCGCTGGCTGTTGGGCTCTGGAAAAGAGCTTTAAACTCCTGTTAGGTAGACACGTGTAAATTCAGGACTGTTCAGACTGTTCGAGGCTCCCTTAACTAAGAACTGACAGTTATCTTGGGCTTTATACTAAATCGACTGTTTCTTGTTACCATTTCTTCAAAATATGACTGAGAACCAATCCTTTGATCTTATGTCTGCATTAACCAGCCCTCAAATAACGTGTGAATAGCTACTAAGGTCATAGTTTTGTAAAAACAAATTATGCATAGAAAAAAGCACCAACAAATATATCAAAATTAACAGTGATAATATTTAAAGAGGGGCCATTTAATCTTTTAATTTATTCTATTGTCCATATTTGCTATATTTTTAATATGGAAAAATAAGTTGACCATGATAAAACATTCTTTTTTTTTTTTTTAAATATCTTTATTGATTTCAGAGAGAGGAAAGGAGAGGGAGAGGGAGAGATAGAAACATCAATGATGAGAGAGTCATTGATCAGCTACCTGCTGCACGCCCCCGACAATCGCCTGGATCCTAGGTCGTTGCTCAACCACTGAGCCACGACCCACGGGGTAAAACATTCTTTATTGCCTGCCATTATAACGAAGACAAAGGCATGTTGTCACATTTTGACAAATGGCAGTCCTTGATACAACTCACATAGAGGAATCCCGTTTGTTTGGAAAAGTACTGGGTTTTTTGTTGGTGTTATCAAAATACAGTTTAGGGTCAACAATCCTCATAGGAAAAATGAAACAAATGAGTAAATCTTGATGTTTTTCTCTTCTGAAAATTTCGATATCTCTGTTTCTGGGAGTTTCTGAGACCCAGTATCATCCCTGCCCTTTCAGTAGTTGTTTCCTTCTTTTCATTACAAAATATGCCATATCTTAGTATTATTCAAATAAATATTTTTCAGACGAGTTTGCTTCTTTGAAACAGAAAGAAAGACTCGAGCATACATGACTGTTGCAAAAAAAACCCCAAAAAACAAAAAATTATTAAGCAACAAGTGGGGAGGTTTTTCCCCATTATACTGAGTTAACTACTCTTAAAAATTTGCTTAGTATCTTCTCATATTTTTTCTAGGTATATTACACATATCACATCACCTTATAACATACTTTCATTTACATTTCACTGTTTCACTAAGCAATGTGTTGTGGAATTCTTTCTATATTAAGACATATAAAATGTACTTCACCTTTTTAGTAGTTGCATAATATTCTATTTCATGGTTATGCCATTTATTTAACTAATTTCCTGTTGATGGCTATTTGAAGGATGTTCCCAGTTTCATGGCATTGCAAAACAAAGATAAAATTCTTTCATTTACTAATTCAGCAAAAATATTGTGCCCATACTATGTGCCAGGCACTTTTCTAGGCAGGGTAATTTCTGCATTTTTTTATTTCTGGGGAAGGGACGACATAAACAAGAAAACAAATAATTGTGAACTAAATAATTTCACCTAGTGATAAGTTCTGTGAAAACATGAAGATTTGATAAAATGTGAATGTAGAACTCCTTTTGATTGGTCATCTGGGCAACTATCCAGTCTCACCATCTTCTGTAGTAATAGAGCTCTCAAATTTGGTGGGGCAAAGGGCTGCCAAAAATAAAGATTCAACCTCCTTGTAGTTAGGACATGTGACTTAGTTGTAGACAGTGGGACATGAGCAGAAGAGATGTGTGCAAATATTGTCATGCCCTTAAAAGTTGTGCCTTTTCCTTCTCCCTCTCCCTCCCTTACTGACTGGAATGAAGATACAGTGGTGCATCACCTTTGGCAATAAGCCAAGGGTAGCAAGCTAGAAATGACTGAGCAATGAAATGGAAAGAGTTTGGTCCCCTGACACTGTAAATCTCCATACAAATCCTACATTGCTTAAACCTAGATTGTTACGAGAGAGAAATAAATTCCTATCAACTACAGGCTGCTATATTTTTGGGGTCTCTATAACAGTAGCAGAACTTATACCCTAATGAATACAGCCTACTTCATTGAATTGTGGTAAATATTAAATGAGATAATGTATGTAAAAGAACCTAATAGAGCCCAACTGTTTTGGCTCAGTGGTTGAGCATTGACCTGTGAACCAGGCGGTCATGGTTCAATTCCCGGTCAAGGTACATGCCTGGGTTTCAGGCTCTATCCCCGGTAAGGGGCATGCAAGAGAAGGCCAATCGATGACTCTCTTTCATCCTTGATGTTTCTATCTCCCCCTCTCTCCCTCTCCCTTCCTCTCTCTGAAGTCAATAAAACAGTTTATAAAAACAAAACAAACCTAGTAGAGGGATGTAATAAATGTGTATGGAAGTAACTTACCTTAACTTCTCAAAACAAGCCACAGAAAATTTTAAAACTTAATTTCCTTTTCTCCTTCATGCATCCAATAAACACTTTTTGAGCATCTACTGTGTGCCAACTACTGTGGTTGACCCAAGGTACAGAATGGGGAACATACACAATAATATATAGTAATAAAATACTCACAATGAAAAGTACAGGTGTTTACTCCCCAGGAGCAGGTATTGAGATAGAGGACTATGTTTGATGTGACTGGGTAGCAGTGAGGAGCAGCCAGAAGATAAGAAACTCAGGTACCCAGATTGGCAGCCCATCTTTGCCCCACCGCCCTGTGTAAACACAGACCATAACCCTGAACAACTTTGCATCTCCCTACCAAGAAGGCTGCTCTGAGGACTAGTAGGAAATCACAGCTACGAAGATGAGTTCACAATTATCACCAGCCATCTAAGGATTGCAAACTCTGAAAAAAAGAAAACAAATAGGAAAACACACACTCAAACAACTTAGAACTAATTTGCAGATAAGAGGGTATTTGATATATAAAGCAAGAACAATAATTAAAATTTTAGTAATAAAAAATATAATAGTTGAAAAGAAAACCTCAGTGCATGGGCTGAAGAACAGAGCAGACATAGCTGAAGATTGGTGTGTTGGTAGCTAAATTGGTGTGCTGAGCAGCAAAAAGAGAAGAAGAAGGAAGGATAGCTAACCTTGTGTAGTGCATACTGTGTTCAAGGCATTGTTCTAAGCTCTTTACAGATTGAAAACTTGTATAATTCTCATAACAAGCCTGACAGGAATGTGCTATTGTCATTCATATTGTATTGATGAGAAAAATAAGGCATGAAAATAACTCACCCAAGGTCACACATCTAGTAAACAGGAGAGGCAGGATTTGAATTCAGGGTTTGGTTCCACAGTCCATCTTTTAAACACTAGGCTATACTGGAATACCAGAATGTTTAAATGAAGTATTGAGAGACATACAGAATCAATCCAGTAGCATTTAGCATCCATGAAGAATTCCAGAAGGAGAGAATACAAAGATGGAGGAGAAGAAATAACAAATGAAAGACATGAATTCCTGGCCAGGCAGCTCAGCTGGCTAGAGTGTCGTCCTGATAGGCCAAAGTTGTGGGTTCAATCTTCCGTCAGGGCACATACAAGAAACAACCAACGAATGCATTATATAAAATAAATAGAACAACAAATTGAAGTCTCTCTCTTTCTCCTCTCTCTCTCTCCCCTTCTCCCCCCTTTCCCTCATCAATAAAAAAATTTAAAAAGAGACAAGAATTCTTAAATTGAAAGTATCCTTCCTAGTAGGATAAATAACACACATCAAACATATTATAGTGAAGCTTGGACAAATTATAGGAAATTTTAGAAAAACAAAGATGAAGAGACAATCCTAAGAAACTGGATCTTAGTTGTACCCACTCCACCCCAGAGTACTTTGTGAGGTGATAAATATGTTACTTAGCTTCATTGTGGTAAACATTTCATAATGCATGCATATATCAAAATATCATGCTGTATACCTTAAATATGAACAATTTTTAGTTGCCAATTATACCTCAGTAAAGCTTGAAAAAAAAAAGAGGTCATCCAAAAAGTTATTGGAGACAACCTACAAAAGGAGAATCATTGAAGTCAAATTCTCATCAGCAAGATAGGATGCGAGAAAAAAATGCAGCAATATCTTCAAAATGTTAAGAAAAGAACTTTCAACCCAGAAAGCAATTGTTAGCCAAAGCACCGTTCAAATTAAAGGGTGAAAAAAAGAATATTTTAAGACATCCCAAAGGCTCAAAAATTTTATCAGTCACGGATCTCCTCTGAGCAAGTTGTCAAAGGAGCACTTCTGGAAAGAAGCAGCAGTGAAATACACGAAAAAAGGTGGATGTGCAATTAGTAGGACTTACCGTTTAAGTAAATGTTTACAAAGTGCTTCTTCATAGTGTTCTGGCATAGATATTATAAATAATACTCATGTCAGATTGTAGTTTCCAAAAATGGACATAGGAATATTTTCAGTCCTGTATGCTTTCCCAGAAACATGTCACTCTCCATCAAGATGTGTAATCTGTTTCTTTCCCTTTGAAGCTGGGTAGGCTTGCGACTGCTCTGACCAATAGAGTGTGCAGATGTGGTGCTTGCTGTGTGACTTTTGAGGATAGGTCACAGGGATACAGTGTCAGCCTGGCTCTCTCTTACTGGGAAATTTGCTCTGGCAAAACCAGCCACCATGCTGTGAGGAAGCCCAAACTAGTTTACAAAGAGAGGCCAGATGGAGAGGTCCATATGAAAAGGAAATGCGCCTGCCAGTCAGCATCCACCGCTAGACTTCTCATCAGATGATTTCAGAACCCAGCCTTTGAGTCTTCCAACTGAGATGCCAAACATAGAGTAGAGATAAGTCATCCCCTTTATGCTCTGTTTGATTTTCTGACCCACAAAATCCATAAGCATAAAATTTGGTGGTTTTACAATATTAAGTTCTGAGGTAATTTTTTTCACAGTCATAGCAACTAAAACAGATATCAGTATTGTAAGTAGTATATGCAGGAGAAGATCGAAGGGAAGTAAAGCATAATAAGGTTTTTGTCATGTTTGGGGAATGAAATAAATACTGATTAGCTCTAGACATGATAGAAAACAGAGGAAGTGCCCTGGCAGGGAGGCTCGGTTGGTTGGAGCATCCTTCCATACACCGAAGGGTCACAGGTTCAAGTCCCAGCCAGGGCACATACCCAGGTTGTGGGTTTGATCCCTGGTCGGGGCATGTACAGGAGGCAACTGATCCATGTGTCTTTCCCTCCCTCTCCTTCTCCTTTCCTCGCTCTCTAAAATCAATAAAAACATATCCTCCGGTGAGGATTTTAAAAAAAGGAAAAAGAAAAAGGAGTAAGTTTAAGAAAGTGGATAATAATTTAAGGATAATTATTAAGTGAAAAGATGCAGATTCAATTTTTAAAAACCTATTCTGTTTATAAGAATGCACCCTGTTTATAAGAATGTACCCTCTCAATGCTCTGTTAACCATCATTCTGGAAGTCCTAGTAAGTCAAGAAAATAAACTCTAAGTATACAGATTGGGAAGGAAGGAATAAAACTTTCTATGATTGCAGATGACATGATGACTGTGTAGCAAATCCCAAAGAATTAAGGACAACAAAAAACTAGAAGTAATAAGTGATTATAGCAAGGTTTCAAGGTACAACACTGGTATACAAAATTGAATTTCTTTCTTATATCCTAGCAATGAAAAATTGAAATTAAATCACAATACTATTTACATTAGCACCAAAAAGTGAAGTACTTAGGAATAAATCTAACAAATATACATATTATCTATATGAGGAAAATTACAAAATCTGATGAAAGAAACCAAAGATCTAAATAAATGGAGAGATGCCCCACTTCATGGCTAAGAATCAATACTGTTAAGATGTCTGGTCTCTCTAACCAAGTATCTTAACATCTTATCTTCCCAGCCAAACAGTCCCAACCTGGTCTATAGATTCAATACAATTCCAATAAAAATTCCAGCAAGTTATTTTGTGGATATCAACAAACTCAAGTTTACATGGAAAGTCAAAAGACCTAAAATAGTCAACAAAATGCTGAAAAGGAAAATAACATAAGACGACTGACACAACCTGACTTCAAGACTTACTATGAAGGCACAATCACCGAGACAGCGTAGTATTGGTAAAAGGATTACTCAGCAAAGCTATCACTTAGAATGGAAGGACAGATAAAGAGCTCAGACAAGAAAAATTTAAAGGAGTTCATCACTACTGAACCAATATTATGTGAAATGTTAAAGAGTCTTCTTAAAAAGAAGGAAAAAAAAGATAAAATATATGAACAATGAAATGGCAATAAATACTGACCTATCAGCAGTTGAATCTAAAAGACAAAATAAACAGACAGCAGAACAGAAATAGACTCATAAATACAGAGAATATTTTAACAGTTACTAGATGTGGAGGGGGTTTGGGGGAAATAGGTTAAAAAGGTAAAGGGATTAAGAGATCCAAATTAGTTGTTACACAATAATCATGAGGATATAAAGTACAGCATAGGGAATATAGTCAATAATATTCTAATAACTATGTATGGTGTCAGATGAGTACAAGACTTACTGGGATGATCACTTAGTTATGTAATGTCTAATCACTGGAGTGTACACATGAAACTAATATAATGATGTACGTCAACTGTAATTAAAAAATAAAAAATAAAAAAATTCAAAAGATCAGCAATATTAGTGACAAATGGCTTTTCAGTGAAATCAAGGAAGTCAGAAAGCAGTAGATGAACATCTTTAAATTGTTGAAAGAAACTATTCATAAAGCTAGAATTCTATAACCAGGAAAAATGTCTTTCAAAAGTAAAGAAAAATAAAAAATTAAAGCAAAATAAGGACATTTTTAGACAATAAAAGCTGAGAGAATGTATTTCCAGCAGACTTTCACTAAAAGAAACAATAAAGGAAGTTGTTCAGAGAGTAGATGTACTTCCAGATGGAAGTACAGAAATGCAGTAAGGAATAAATATTTATATAGTTTCTTGCCACATTGAATACAGTTGGTCTCTGTTACCAGTAGGATATTGTGGAAATGAGGGAGTGTGACTTCTGAAACTATGTCATAAAAGACAATGGGCTTCCATCTTGTGTGCTTTTGGATTACTTGCTTTTGCGGAAGCCAGCTGCTGTGCCAGGAGGGCATTTAACCAGCCCTATGGGTCGGTCCACGTGACACTGCATTGAATTCACCTGCTAATAATCAGCTCTGTTTACTCACCAGGCATGTGAGGAAGACACCCTGGTGGTACTTTTTTTAACCCTTGTCAAGCCTTCGAATGACTGCAGTATCAGTAAGCATGTTGACTGCTATCTCATATGAGACTGTATGACAGAAACACACAGCTAAGCTGCTCCTAAATCCCTCACTCACACAAACCGTGTGAGATACTAAATATTTATTGATTTCACCTGCCACTCTTTGGGGTAATTTTTAATGCACCTATAAATAGCTAAGACATGAAAAATTTCCGAAACTCAAGTATTTTTATTAAAAAAACACACAAGCAGGGTAAATACAAGAAAATTATACTAAGCATATAAGAACCAAACTGCTAAAGTCAAGGACAAAAGAGAAAATTTTAAAGCAAAATTATCTTCTTACAAAACCTTTTTAAAGACATATTACCTTCAACTGAACAAAAATTGGATAGCTGTGACTTCTCAATAGAAACACTGGAAGCCAGAGATGACGTAAAGATATCTCCAGCGTGGTTCAAGAAAATAACCACCAACCTAAAATGTCATACTAAACAGAAATATTCTTCAGTAATGAAGGTGAAACAAACATATCTCCAATCCAGCACAAATTGAAAAAAATTTATTACCAGCATATCCATACTAAAGGACATAATAAAGAGTATTTCTTTTAGGCAGAAGAAAAAGGATTCCAGATGGAAGCTTGGAGTTGAAGAACATTATGAAAGCGAGCAAATAGGAATCAGGTATGTCTGTATAGAACAGTGGTGACAGTGTCTTCTCGCACTTACAAGGTAAAGAGAATTCGAATGCATGAAGGATAGCAGCACAGGGGTCAGGAGTGATGGCACTGCACCGAGCTGGTCTTTTTTCCCCTTGTCCAGGAGAAACATAAAACACTAATATATATTAGGCATTAAGTCAGAGGTGAGTAAGATAAACTCTAGGTAAAGCACTTACGAGTAAGGAATAAATAAACAAATACCAAGCTGATAAAAGATGGAAAGGAGTAGCAGAACACCCCATCAACTCAAAAGAAGACAAGAGGGAGAAAATGGAGCCCAGAAAAGGTGGGACGAACAAACCCAAGTGGCAGGGCGGGAGGTTTGTTCACAAGGGGCTGAGAGCTTGTGTGCACAGCAATTTGAAAGAATTAAGGAAAAGGTGGGAAGAATTTCTCATCATATGTCAAGACTTATATAAAATCACAGTACCTAAGACTTTTATTGATGCAAGTTTATAGAAATAGAACAACTGGCCAGAAGAGACAGTCTGGAAATACATTGCATTCATACAGACATTCGATTTATGAAAAAGATGGTTCTGTAGGACAGTAATGAAAGGACTGTCTTTCCAATAAATAATGCTGGGAAAACTGAGTATCTCCATGTCAAACGAATGAAGGAACTCCTACTTCTAAATTTAAAAAGTGAGCAACAGCATTTCTTCTGGAAGGTAACATATGAAAAGATCTTCCTTGGTGTGGGAACATAATTCTTAACGTAAAAAGACACTAACTCTAAAGGAAATATATCTATAAAGTTTTAGAATAAGGTTTTTCCCCCCCTTCTTTGTATTTAATTCTTTCCTCTCTAACAAGCTATGCTCTTCCCATTGGTGTATTATACTCTTTACTTGATAATTTTTTAATTGAAAATTTTAACGTTGACATTATTGCAGGTGTCCCCTTTTTCTCTCCCTTTGCCCATATCCATCCATCTTGCCTCCCCCTCCCTCTGCCTTCACCAAACTATTGCCCACGTCCATAGGGTATGCATACATGTTCTGTAGCTAATCCCTTCACCTTCTTTATCCAGTCACACCCACCCCTCCCGCCAGTCTGTTCCCTGTTGCATCTTCCAGTTGCATTTTGTTCATCAGTTTATTTCTCTGAGGGCAAGGGAAACTCAGGAAAAGATAAACAAATGGGACTACATCAAGCTAAAAAGCTTCTGCACAGCAAAAGAAACCACCAACAAAATGAAAAGAGAACCTGCTGTAGGGGAGAACATATTCACCAATGATATATCCAATACGGGGTTAATATCCAAAATTTATAAAGAAATTATACAACTCTACACCAGGAAGACAATCCGATTTAAAAATGGGCTAAGGACCTGAAAAGACAATTTTCCAAAGAGGACATACAGATGGCTAATAGACATATGAAAAAATGCCCAAGGTCACTAATCATCAGAGAGATGCAAATAAAAACTACAATGAGGTATCACTTCACACCTGTCAGAATGGCACCATCAATAAACCAACAAGTGCTGGCGAGGGTGTGGAGAAAAGGAAACCCTTGTGCAGTGTTGGGGGGAATGCAGACTGGTGCAGCCAGTGGAAAACAGGATGGAGTTTCCTCAAAAAATTAAAAATGGAACTGCCTTTTGAACCAGTAGATACCACTTCTGGGAATATATCCGAATAGTCCCAAAACACCGATCAGCAAGAATATATCCACCCCTATGTTTACAGCAGCATTGTTTACAATAGACAAGATCTGGAAACTGCCCGAGTGCCCATCAGCAGGTGTATTATACCCTTAAACCCTTTTCTATCGTAGATCTCCAGGGTTGCCTCACTGCCTTGAAGTTTCCCAATGTTAACAGGACCAAGGCATGTAAAACCAAATGAAATGTGTTATTGGTTCTTTTTCATTTCATAATTGTCATTTATTCTATCAGGCATTCTAAGATATCTGTCAAGTACCTAGCTTCTCCCATCCCTCACTTCCTCAACAAACAATATTAACAAAATAAAACATGAACATCAACATTAATACAACTTCAAGACTTCTGAGACATTATATATAGCAGTATTAAGGTATATGCTTATTTAAACTAAGAAAATAATCTGCTTTTTTTTAAAGGGAAGTGTTAGAGAAAATTGCAGGTGGATGTAACTTGGAAATTTTAGAGTAATAAGCCATAATAATCTTCTCTTACAAGTTCTTAAGTGTAATTTACTTAAATTAACATGGCCCAATGTCACTTACCCTTTTAAAAAACTTTCCACAAAAAAATCAAATTAATTTAGATAGTATTTAATCTTCACCACCACCACCACCAACAATGCACACAAAAAATAAAAACCCTATACTTTAAAATTTTTTTTAAACTTTAAATAATGAAATGCACTATATATAAAAAAGAATATACAAAGGAGTATATATAGCATATATATGTTCTTAAAATATATATAATTAACAAGCACTCAATTTCCTCTTTTAATTTTTCTAAGGACTTAAATTATCTGTGCCATCTGTTCTCTTGTCCTCAGGTTACAGAGATCTTAGCAAGAATCTGATGTAATTGGGGACAAGGAGAGGTACCCAAAACTATTTCAGTAAGGACAATATAGTTTATATAGTGTAATGTTTTTCACAGTTGACTATAGTATCTGTTGACAGAGCTAAGAATAACTATATATTTAATAAAAGCTTAATAAATATAGCAGTATATCCAAAGGCTTGGTCATCTAGGAAGTATGAGCTGCGAGGAAACTGGCGAGGTTGCCGATCCTAAAAAGATCTTTCCTGTCACCTAATGTAGTGTCTGAAATCCCACCTTTGGAATTGCTCTGTTGAATTATTAAATCTTTTAGATGTTTAAAATTCTCCCATTGAACTGGTGACTTCTTTAGGGATCATGCCTTATTTCTTATGGCACAGTTTCTGGCACATGACGACATTCAAAAAAGTGCTGAATAGATATTAAATTAAAAAAAAACACACTTTTGCATAGGACATTGGGAAGGATAATACTTGAAGGTTATGTTCAACTGATAGGTTGGAGAGAGTAATCAACCTATAATATTCTTAACCAAGCAGTGTGACCACTTTAAGCTACATCTCCCAGGCTCTTTGTATCTCTATTTTTCTAATTCTGGTTGCACTTGATTATATTCTTGGAGGTAGGAAGTCTGGACTTAAGTTGAGTGATCAGCAAAAAGGAGAGAGCCATGTTTAAAAGACTCTTGCTGTTCAAGTTAATATCATTTAATTCTTTAATTATGATTGTAACAGTTACCATTTATATAGTGTTTGTGATATACCAAGCTATCTATGACTAAAAACATGCTTACATTTTAAAAATGCATATGTTTGTTGTAACTTTATTATGGTATGGTGTTTTCTATAATTCAGAGGTATGAATCCCTAAAGTGAAATGCAACTTCCACCTATATATTATTTTTAGGAGAAAATTTCACTGTCTTGAAGTGATCTGCTTTACAACACAATGTCCAAGAATTATATATTGAAAAAGCAGATAAAGGTTTGTAATCAAGACGGAATGTTTGTGACCACCACCACCATCATTACTCCTGCCATTTGCACTGTAGGTGCAATGGAGTTGATTACTCTCTCTAGTCTGTCAACTGTACTAGTTATGCATTGTATAACTCTGTGAAGCTCAGAGCTTAAATGCCTTCAGCTAGTAAATAGTATAATCAGGTCTTCTCTGGAGGGATCAACTATTTAAAGCATTAATTTAGATGCCCTATCCCCATTAACTATCTTTCTCAAATACAAAATGTTCCAGAATCCTTTCTTAAGCTATGATTTTACTTTCCTTTGTATTTTCTCTCTTTTAATCATCTTTCCTTCCTTTCTGTTTTACTCCGTCTACTTGTGCTAACCTCAATGTTTAAAATCTAAAAGGAGGGGAAGAGAGTGGGTGGAGGTTGTATGACGCAGACAGAGGAAGAAAAGAGGGGAGAGATGTGGTTGGCACCGAATAACTTCACGTACTTAAAAAAACACACTCCAAATCTTCCATAACATATATGCAGGTTTGCAAGGTTTTGTAGGTGAATATATATATGTATAAGAATGAAGTTATAACATGAATACTGCAGAGAAGGGCACAATTTCTTAATCTGAAGAACAAAAATTACATTAAAACACAAAACGGAACACTGTCCACGTCCCCAGCAACCATCTTTTCTGTGATGTGCGCGTATCTTTGACTCGTATGGACATGAAGACCGGAGCCAGGGGTGGGGGTGGGGGGTGATGTTTAATGCAAAATAAAACCCATTCCATGTTTCCCATTGCATAAGGGCATTCCTTTCGGTACCAACTGTAGGTTTCTCCTGGTGTAAAGGCGTGCGCACACGAGATACAGGAGCACATCTACTGTGGATAGCCTCTCACGCGCCTTTTCTAGGACGACAAAGTGAGGTCACTTCAGTCTACTTCTTATTAAAGTACAGAGCTTTTTGTTAAAGCTCCGGGTTTCTCTCTTGGAGCGCTTCTAAAATCCAATTTGTGTATAGCTACAGGGTGATATTTTGAAAAGCATACTCTAAGACGAAAAATGCTTATGATAAACAACTTTTTTTCAATTATGAACTCCACGTATACTTACAAAAAAAAAAGACATTAAAAAATAGACAACTCTATCAGTTTCACTTTTAACATTTTAGTATATTTCTCCACTCCAGCTATCTATCTATCTATCTATCTATCTATCTATCTATCTATCTATCTATCTATCTATCTATCTATCATCTATCTATCTATCATCTACCATTTTTTAAGTAAAACAATTTGTTTAAAAGTGAGGTGAATAAGTTGGATTTCAGAAATGCACCAAAAGAGAAGCCGGGAGCCATACTGGTCTTTGGGGGGAAACGCAGGCATAATATTAATTGACCTCTTTGTCTGGCCCCGTCCTGTGACGCGGAAGGATTCCTTCGATGGGGATGAGAGCCTCCCTCGCTGTAACGATAGTTTTCTTATCAGTTATTAAACATGTACTTGTTTGGAGTTCACTGTCTTCTACAGCTGCTTGTGGCATCTTCCTTCATTGACATGGGCTGCAAAGGCCACAAAACCCAGCGTCTCAATAGCAAGGGGAGGGGAGACGCCATTTGCAAAGCCGGAAATGATTAAAATCTCAGGATTGACACCATTCCCAGGCAGCAGGGGCTTGCCAATAGCACGGTTCCTGCTTCTGGTGTCTACTCTGGAGAGCACTGAGTGGATGCTTAGCTGCCATCCCACTGGGAGTAGGATCTCTCCAGCTACTGGTGAGCCAAAGGGGAGAGTCAGGCACTGCCGTGGCCGGCGCCGGGCAACAGCGCTAATTTGAGAGGTCAGCGGCCAGCCCAGCTAATGGCCTCGTCTCGCAGGGGGAGACGCGGGCCCTGCCGGCCTCCGTCCTCTTCCGCTTGCTCCAGGTGCAGCGCGGATCCATCCGCCGCAGCAGGCGCTTTGGGTAGCGCGGCGGGCGGCTTTCGGCAATACCCGGATGGAAGTGTAATGGCCGCCATCAGGGACTCGCAGGCAATGGGGACCACGACAGGTATTCCCTGTGAGCGGGGCCGCCCAGACCGGTTAGGATGCCGAGACTTCTAGAGGGCCAGCCCGGGGGCAAACGGCGAGTTTGCGGGGCGTCAGGGTCCCCCGAACCGGCTCAGGGATCCGCCTCAAGATAGGAAGCGCCTGTTAAAATAGTCCCGGCCATTCAGTGCTTTCGCCTAACTTGCCCCAAAGTTTTTGTAGGGAAGTTGGTTCTCTCGCCGGCTGCAAGAGTTAACCGTAGGCTGTGCTTGTTTTGCGTGCGGGCGTCTACAACTCGCCACCGCCTCGCAGCGCAGCAGCCGGCGCGGGCGCGGTGCCGTGTGCCTCCGCGCGCCCGAGGGGAGCGGAACCCGGAGGAAGGGGCGGGTCGCGCGGTGTTCGGGACGGAGCGGGGCGCGCGGCGCTCGAAGCACCCACTCGGCGCGTTCCGGGGCTGGTGGAGACGGCACGGGCACCCTCAGGCCGCACCCCTCGAGCTCTAGGTTCGCAGTCCCGCGGCACCCCAACTCGACGGCGTCCCCATTGTGGGTCCAGCCTGTGGTTTCTGAGGTCTTGCCTTGCAGATAAGCTCAGGTCTCCGGCGCGTGTTCTTCCTCCGAGTTGACCAAGGGCGCCCTTCCCTGCAAGCCTCAGTCACACCGGTGGCAGATGCGTTTCTTTGTAACTGGCTTGCTCACGTGTAGGGTCCATTTTGAGTCTCTTCTGAACATGGTGTCTTCATTGTCAAGTAGATGGTCTCTTCCTAGATGCCTGTGGTAATTGAAAATACAGGGTGAATGCAGATGAAGTAGAATGTTGTAACTCTTAAATAGACTAACGGAACAGACATGGTAGCTTTGAAGTTAAAAATGCAAAAGTTAAGGTTCACTTTTCATTTCGGTGTAAAGTTGGAGGCGTTTAGTGTTTGTGAGGTATTTATCGGAAGTTTAAAAATCCCTAGAGAAATAGAGTTAATAGTTAAGGAATTCTTAAGAGTGTTGAACTTTGTACGATTGCCACAATGGTTAAACATGAAAACGCCAAGCTGTACATTAGGGTAGGAATTTCGTGAACTTGAGCAGCTGTGTGTTAGGCCTAGTTTACTGATATTGTTGAATTGGTTTTTATGCAGCCGGAAATCTGATTACTTTGACATTAATATTCTCAGGTTGAATAGATAGACACCATTAAAATCGATTCAGTGAAATACCCTAACATTTTTCAGGGTTTAATTGCTAATCAAGAGAAGTGGATTCATTATCTTTCAGCAAAACTGTATTCTTCTGAAACTCATAAAGACGTTGCATTGTGTTAACATTTTGGGGATGTTACTTTTCATAGGGAGGGTAAGCGGAGAAGACCACGTTAATTTTTGTTAAAATTCTCATAAATAATATGATCCCCTACTCTAGAAAATTGTTAAGAAAAGGGGAGCAAGGGATAAAATATAGATATCTAACAACCTGTTTTGCACAATCAAATTTTTCCTTATTGTTGCCATCAAAGTAAATACAAATATCAATTCAAAGCACTTTATATCTGCTTTTATGGAAGAATTAAAGGACAGCAACCACAAGGAATACCTGCTGTGAACATTGATAACATATGAGCTCTTTAAATGCTTGAGGTTTTTATCATTATTACACTTCAGATCCTATCCTATCCTCTCTGGTAACAATATACTGTGATCTCAAAAGTTTTTATATTTTAAAACATACCAGAGGGAATATATTTTAACATAAATGTACAGTTTGACTTTAAAACCTATTTTACACATGCCCTTTAAAATACTTTTACTGCTTACTTCTCTGTTTGGAACTGTTGTTAACTGAAGCATTCTGTTCTTTAGATCACTTACTACAACTTTTTTTTTTTTAATGATAAGAGACTTGAATCTTGCTCATTTCCTTCAGGTATCCTGCTAAAAGTTTTTTGGCAGAGCACTATGCACAGACGAAAAAATTTATAATAAAGTTGAAATTTTTATTATCTGATCCCAGGTGTGTAGGCTGTGAATTTATCAGTTCCGTATGGGGTATTGGCTTCAAATGGTGAGCATTTTTCATGGGATGTTACATATCAGAAGTGTGTATTAAGAGGGAGCATTGTGGTAGGATGGCTGGGTTGGAATTAGGTCCAGATTTTAGTTCTAGCTTTGTTACTTTGTGCAAGACTCATTTTCCCTGTCTTGTAATAAATGAGGATATTGAATTAGTTTGAATCTAAGCTCCCTTCTAAACTTTGAGTTTTCTGACTTTGTAAATTCATGATGTTGTCAGTGGGCATCAATGATAGGTTGTTTATATAAGTGCAGAGAGGTTTGTTTTTCTGCTAAATTTGTACACATAAGTTGAATATGAAGCATAACTGAATTGAGAGCATAAAAATATTTTACTAATAGGTTTTGCAGTCAAAGTTTTAAAATCTTGGTCTTCATTTCCAGATATCATCTCTTCTTTTGATCACTGTTCCTGATTGTGGCTTTGTCCAGGCATTAAATTGTGTGCCTTTTGTTCCTTGAAGAAAGAGGTATGGTAAAGATTGAAGTACTATATTATATAGTCTATTAAGTAAGTTAATATGTTTTAATCTTGGACAAAATAATATAGTTATGTATATATGAGTTTTCATAGGTTATTTTTGGCTTAAATAAAATAAAATATACATGGTTTTTCATTTTAATATGAGCAGGAAAAAGTAGTTTTTGTTGTTATTGTTTATTATTTAATATTTCATTAGCGATCTATAGATGATTTTTAACTATATTATCCTTTTAAATATAAAGATGGCATTGAGGGCTTTTGGGTAATAAACGATGGAGATAAATTGGTAGGAAGATGTTTTGAAGCTATATAGATGGCCAGAAGAATGTTTGTGGTTTTCTGTAGTGAGCACAAAGTAATGTACCTGAAGAAAAATTGTCTAGTATGATTAATGACTATGTTATGAGTCAGAAAGGGGACTTGGGAATCACTATAGAGTTGTGACTGCTTTCCTAGAGACAATCATCTGAATATCTTTGGGTGGACCAAGAAAAAAAAAACAAACCAGAAAAGAATTTGCCAACAAATCCATGTTATTTTAAGGAAAGCTTTTTAAACTCAGTGGAAAATATTGTACCCTTGTAAAAGAAATACAACAACAACACAAAAACCTGAAACACAAGTGTCTTTAAACATGAGTCTCTTGCTGTTTGTTCCTGTGATACCACAGTGTCATTAAAAAAAAAAAATTACCCCTCACCAAATGCAGTAAGTATACATATAAGTATAACACTAAATTAGGATTAAAATATATGTATGGAACTACTGAAATAGCTGAAGTAGACAGTACTCTCTAAAAATCTTTTAAAAATACTAAGATTATTAAAATGGCAAAATTTTGGTTCTGCGTATTCTTCCTTGCCTTATATTTTTCCATAGCACTTGTCACCTTTGAATATATTATATAATTTACTTTGTTTATTATCTGAATAACCAGTAAAATGTTAGCTCTGTGAGGAGAGGGATCTTTGTCTGTTTTGTTCACTGCTGTCTTCCCAATGCTTAGAACAAAGATTGGCACAGATTTGCTGCTAGCTGCAAGCCCAGCACTATGCTGGATGCTGGTGTTAGAGCAAAGAACATGACAGATGTGGGCCTTATACCTACACAGCTTTTGTTCCAGTGGTAGAGCAGTTAGAAAATAAATGGGCAAATAAATAAAATATTGCCAGAGAAAAAAGTATTACAAAAAAGAAATTCAAGGAGCTAAAATACAGAACATTTTTTTTCTGTTTGAGGAGGGGTTGGTTTATAGGTTGGAGAAGGCCTTTCTGAGGTGGTAACATTTGAGCTGAGACCTAAAAGATGAGAAGGATCTAGCCTTATGAAGAATGGGAAAAAGGCTATTTCAAGTGAGGAGCAGCAGGTGCAAAGGCCGGAGACAAGAAAGATAGGAAAGGAGCATTTGAGGAAGTGAAAGACTATCTTTGGTAGTTTTCTGGAATATGTTTACAGATGGGGAGAGTGGTGTGAGATGAAATTGAAGAGAAAGGTCCCAGACCAGATGTCACTGTTCCTTGCAGGCCTTGACAAAGAGATTACATTTTATTTGAAGTGCCTTGGGAAGCCACTAAGGAGTTTTAAGCAGGGGAAACTCCGATCTATTTATATTAAGATTACTTTTGCCTCTGTGTGGAGAATGGAGCCCCAGAATGATGGTGAGCAAGGGGAAAGCATGGAATGCCACTTAGCAAGACTAGTACTTTAGTCGAAATTAGAGATGATAGTGGGCTAAAATGATGACAGTGGAGATGTAATTTGGAGATAGAATTGACAAGACTTGCTTGTGGATTTATGTGGGAAATAAGAGAAAGAGATATATCAAGAATACTTGCTTGATTTCTGGGTTTGGTAACTGGGTGGATTGTGGTGCCATATACTACGATGGTGAAGCCTGCAGAGTGGAATTTGTTTTATCCATAGAGACTGGGTAATTATAGAGCCAGAGAAAAATTAAACAGAAAACTGAGAGGAAATGCATTACATGTTCTTCCAATCAAGGAGCAATAAATCTTTTGACCCCCCTCCACTGAGCATGTGTTCAAAATCTTAAGTAAATCTGCCTGTCTCCTAAATCACTGCCACAGCAAAATGACAAACAGAAGAAAAAATGAGAGAGAGTTAATCTTTTCCCTTCCCATATTGAATTCAGTGGCCTTTATTTCACTTTGGACACATTATTTCTGATTTCTTTCCTAATGCCTACAAAATAAAAATTTGATTTCTAACTGTGTGTTTGTGTGTGTTTTAAATCAAACTTCATTACAGCAAGAAAAGTTTACATGATCAGTGGTATTTGCTGTAAGGTGACTTAATCTGAAATCACAGGAAGTGAGATATTTGAATTGAAAATAAAAGAATAAATGAATTAAGAATGTCTTAGGTTCCTATGTATCCATCTTGGTTTTTGTGAGGGATAAATGAAAAATATCACATAGAACTTGTCTTTAAGAAGCTTATGAAAGAAGCTTATAAATTATCTTGGGAGGCAACACTTAAAAAAATGAAATGATTTAACTATTAAACAGTGTAAGAAATTGGTGAGCGATGGCTATCCTTTAAATGAGTATTCAGAGAAGGGAGAGATTGGTGTGCTTTATAGAAGGTTTCGTATCCCTAAAGGAGGTAGAGTTAGAAAGGAAGTTTGACTAGTATTGAATTAATATAGAGAGAAGGGACAAAAGGAAACAGTATGAACAAAGGTAAACAAAGGTGTGTGAGTGGGGGGAGCAGAAAGCATCTTATGTTGGGGAATATACATATATACATATAGAGAGGGAGGGAGGGAGAGAGGGGGGAAGCGCAAAGTTACAGAGTGATAAGAAATAAGATTCACCTGAACCAGGAACTGCTTCTGTATTTTAATTTTCCGTATAATTCTCTTTATAATACTCTTTCATAATTGAACTCCTTCATAATTGTATACTAGTGCCACCTGCATACCTGAATGGTATGTGGCTCGTATGTACATTAGCATTTTGAACATTTCTAGATCTGTACTTATTATATTTGCATAATTAGCTCTTCCTTTCTCTTTCCTGTGTTTAAGTTGCTCATTAGGCTACAGTGATTTGAATGGAGCTGGCTTCCACTGTATATATAAGTTCTATAAAATTTATTCGTTCACTTGTTTAAAATATGGTAGGCATTATGCCCTCAAGTAAACTTTGAAGAAACTTCAAACAGTTACATTAAAAAAAAAAGCCCAAATGTTTGTACCAAATCATGAAAAGATAATGGTTATCTTGAAAGCACTAAAATAGGTTCTGCTTTGAAAAAAAGAGTTTTAGGTTTTTTGTGCGTTTTAGATTCCTTTTAGGCAGAACCTTATATTTTTCATTAAGCTTTTACTGCTGCATGCTGCTCTTGTTCTGTATCCATTTATATATTCATATGACCATTTTTCATTCAGTTATCTCTGCAGAAAAAATTGATGACTCAAGGAATGCAATAGTTATAAAAATAATGACTAATTATATTAGTTTTCCTATATATGTATTGTGACTAGTTAAATTACAGAGCTACTGTGCTGAGTCACAAATAGGGCTAAGCTAAAATCAGAGTTTTTAGTTCTTTGTGTAGTGTTTAAGCAACTAAAATGTAGTGAATAAGCCATAGCTTCCTTTTAATACCATTTCACTAAAACTAAAGAATATGTTTGCTTTTTAATCTGTTGTAGGAAGCAAACAAAACTCTAGGAATTGTACTTTGTTATTTACTTATTCAAGGCTTCCTTATCCTTGCATTTTACTTTGAGAATTGTCTTTTTAAAATTATGGGTACCTACTGTGCACTCCCAATCTACGCTAACACTGCAGTTCTCTGGAGCCTCAGTCTTTATTTGGATTGTCACTTAGTCCTCCAGTTTTTTCGCTTTCATTTTTACTCTCTCCGTTGTACCTTACTTGCTTTTATAACTTCTCTCTGCTTGAGAACTAACAGTGGTTCCTGGTTATCTTTTATTTCAAGTTCTGATCTGCCCTCTATAGTCTGTTCGCACTTAAGTCCTCATTATACATTCTCTCTTTAATCTAGATCCTGCACTGCCATAGGAGAAAACTGCTTTTCTTCCAGCTTTTTTTGGTTCTGTTTTTCTGGTCTAGGTAGCCTTTGCTCATTACATGTTTAAGTCCCACTGCTTTTTAAAGGATCATCTACTTTTATGTGAAGTAAACACAGTTAACATCGATCTATCAACTTAATGTCTTAAGTAAGAGCCTTTGGTTACAACTAATAGAATTAGTTAAGCTAGTTTAAGATAGTGTAAGCTGAAAAGGGGGAATTATCTAAAGAATACAGGATTTCCTAGAATTCAGAGGCAGGAATACACAGGCAGGCCTCAGTAAAGACTTGTGGTAGTGCCATTACCCTCTTGGTTTCAGTTAGGGTAGCTAGAAGAGCTGATGATTCCCTGTTGCTGTTTTGGTTTGTTTGATTTTTGCTGTGCCATGGTGTCATTCCTTTAAAAAAATTAACGTGTTTTCAGTAGTTTGGAGAATATCTTTCTATACATTTGTGTTTGTTTATATAAAAATACACTCATGGACCTTTCCTTCTGATATAAAAATGAGGAACTTTTCTCCTAATTTAAAAATGTGTTACTTGCCTTAAATTTTTTAAAAACAAAAAAATTCACAATAAATATCTTTCTAAGTAATTTCAGTACATGTACTTCTTTATAATGTTTTCATGTGGATGTTCTATAATCATTTTCCTATTCATGGACATTTAAGTGATACTGATATATATCTATATATTATGCTTTATCTGTAGGTTATAATGTAAAACGTGATTATGGGAGTATACTTAGAAAATGTGAAGGAAATTGATTATTTTGAAGGAAAATATAAATTGCCAAAAGTGACTCAAGCAAACTCGAAGAGCCCAGAAACCATAGAAGAACTTGCAAAGTTGTAAGGCCTAAAATCCACAGAAGTACCAGGCCCATATGGTTTTGTTGGTATAGTCTATGCAGTTTTAAAGAGTGGGCAATTCTCATGTTTAGTGAACTGTTCCAGGGCAGAAGAAATAGCAAAACTGTTAAAGCATCAAAAAAGAAAATTCTAAATAAAATTCTGTCAGAATACAACCAGAACTTTATTGAAAAATGATATGCTTTAGCCATGACCAGGTGGCTCAGTTGGAGCCTTGACCTGTACACTAAATAGGCTGCAGGATCAATTCCCTGTCAGGGCACATACCTAGATTGCAGGTTTGATCCCTGGTCGGGGTCTGTATGGGAGGCAACCTGTTGATGTTTCTCTTTCACATTGATATTTTTCTCTCTCCCTCTCTCCCTCAAAAATCAATGAACATATCCTTGGGTAAAGATTAAAAAAAAAAAGAATGATACACTTAATGCAAAAATTGTTGAACATCATACTTGCTATTCGTTTGTGTAGTATATAGAAAAAATGGATTGATGTTATAATTTTTACTACTTATTCTTTTAATAGTGTACCAAGATCACGAACATATTATTAATTGAATATCATTTATTTTCTATATAAAATACATATAACTTTTTATTTGTATAACAATACTGCATACATAGCTGCTGGTCGGTGCCAGTTCACTTTTTTTTAGATAACATCGTGGCTCACAGATTAATTGTTAAATAAACAGAAAATCACTTCTTATAGCTTGAATTTATAAAGCATGAGTGACATCTAATAGCATAATTCTTCATTCTCTAAGTGTTATGTATGCTATTACCTTTGTTAAAAGCTTTTTTGTAGTGGTGTGATTGGGTACCTGTGTGTTGATATGAGGAGTATGACGTTGAGTATTATCTGTTTTATTTTGGTTTCTTCACCTTTAGTGTCAACATTCATCAGTTTTGAAATTGGCTCAAGTTTACTCTTGAGTCTGTTCAGGAAAAGCTCAGTTTACCACAGAAGTCACTTGCTTTGTTTGAGAATTTCAAAATTTTCATGGCTTCATGCCATTTTTTATAAAGTTTCATAATATTGTGGTCTAGTACAAGGAGATTGTCATTCTTGTTATATCCAAATGTAAGCTATTTGCTTATGCTCTGATAAGGAAGTACAGTATGACAATGTGGAGGCCATAGTGATCCAAGGACGTTTTAAGAAACACTGACCTAAAGATAACCAGTAATCACTGTAAACATTTTTATGTGTGTATGATTCACTTTTTACGTGAGTTTCTATTGGTCCGTGTGTCTGTCTGTTTATCCATCTCTTCTCTGCTTACAGCAATAGTTGTAGCCTGATATATCTACTGTTTGTTTTCTGGTTTTTCACTTAATGGTTCTTGGAGATATCTTCCTGTTAATAAGCGTATGTTTATAATATATTGTAAAAATTGAATAGTAATCCATTGAATGAAAATACTATATTTTTTGATGGACATTTAGTTATTTTTAATTTTGTGATTTTTGTAAACAGTGCTGCAATGAACACCTCTGATTGTTACCCTTAGGAACCTACTCTCTCAGCTGTGTCTGTTACCCCTATTTTAGAGATTTTGTTTTACCCTCTGCAGAGAATAAATCTCCAGACTTCTACTGTGGTGGGGGAACAGCAGTTACCTAGCATGGAATAGGGAGGGGAATCTTAGCATCTAACCAACTCAAGCAGCGTTCTCCAAATTTCTCTTTATTTTAGCTTCCTACTCATTCCCATTTTAGAGTCACTTGGTGCTGCCCCTTCCTAATCCTTTTGAAGATTCAAAGTGTAGAATGGGTTGGTTCTTAGCTTTACCCATTGTCTGCCTGGGATTGTTTTCTTGGGTGTACAAAGTCCTCTACTACTAATTTATCTTTTTTCCAGTGTCTAGAATTTTGTTGCTGTTGTTACCTCTTCTGTTTCCCTTTGTTAACTTTTCTTTAAGGACTTGTTATATTTGTTATGTTGCAAATGTTCTCCTTCTTCAGTCTTTTCTGCTTTTTTTTTTTTTAATTTAGTCAAGCTGAGGAAATTTTTTTTTTTTTAAATATATCTTCATTGATTTCAGAGAGAGGAAGGGAGAGGGAGAGAGAGAGATAGAAATGTCAATGATGAGAGTCATTGATCAGCTGCCTCCTGCACGCCCCCGACTGGGGATCAGGTCTGCAATCCGGGCATGTGCCCTGACCAAGAATCGAACCACAATCTCCTGGATCCCAGGTCGATGCTCAACCGCTGAGCCACATCCGGCTGGGCTTTTCTGCTTTCTTAATTATATTAACAAAATACATTTATTTCTATTTTCTAGGTTTTATTGCTGACAGATTTCTCTGAATTATTTTTTTTTAGGTTTTTCTAATTAAAATTCAATTTTGTTCAGTTACTTTTTTTCAGAAAGAGTATATATGTAGTTTATTCTCTGAATCCTTGCATATCTAAACTTGTATTTTTCCCTCACATATGAGAGTTTACCTGGGTATAGGGTTAATTTTGTTGTTAATTCTTTTCTCTGAGAACTCTGTAAATGTTATTTCATTGTTTCTAGCATATAGAATTGTGAGTAAAATGTCTGGTTAATGTCTGATTAAGGTTGGCGTTGTGGATGAAACTTCGAATACCTTTTTAGGTAACTGTTCCTTTCCACCATTTTTAAAATATATAACATTTCATTTTTATCTTTTAAACTCAAAAATTTTACTAGCATAAGTTGTAGATACTGAGTTTTATATTCTCTTCCCATAATAACCCTGCCAGGCATTTGGGGAGCCTTTGGTTTTGAGAATTCAAGTTTTAAGAAAAACAAACCTCAATGTAATTTTTTCCTCTTTTTTCAAAATCATTATTTCTCCCCCATTTACTTTGCTCTCTCCTTCATGGCAGTATCTCCCCCCTCGTGTATTTTCTCAGGTTTTAATGAGATTCCCAATTATTACTTGATTTAAAAAACAATTTTTTTAAATCTTTGTCCTTTTTCCTTTGTTAACTGCCTGTAGTTAACTGCTCACTGCCGGGTGGGAGGACGGAAGGTGGGCTTAGTGAGCAGTCAGGTTATTTGCACTTTGTTGAGCAACTGCATCCAGAGATGTTTCTGCCTACTTACCTTTTTTGATGGCGTTGGTAGTTGAGATGAATTCTTAGAGAATAAACCAAGATACTCCTTTTTTTTTTTTTTTTTTAAGTTGGATGGAGGGTGGAGGAAAGTTAATGTAATGATTTTCTAACAGTTTAGGGATAATTATTTACTTATGTAGAGAAAGGACAGAAGCCTTAAGCAGAAGGTGATAGCCAGGGATATAGGAAGATGTATCTTCGTTCAGAAATGATTTCTTCTTCACATCTCTCCTAACAGCTGGTGCTGGCAACCCCCAACTCCACTTGGCCTCTGGCCCCAGATCAGGGCTCTGGATTCACCCTCCTCCCCATACCTCAGCTGGAGACTTCCGTTGTTCCGGGGGCCTCCAAGCCCTTTCTTTCAAGCCCTTGCTTTCTCTCTCAAGGTATGTTTAGGGGAGGGAGTGGATGGAACTGTGTTAACTCATTTCCTTACAAAGGGTGTAATAGATAGATACTCATTAAATATTGGTTGAATGTCCCCTAATAGGCCTCTTCTTTAAAAGTGGTGCTTGACAGTTAGTCAACATTTGTTTTCACTCTACTTTCTCTGGACCGTTTCCTACCCAAAAACCTTGCAGTATGTGTATGGAATGTTCTCTAGTTTCTAGCCATTTTGTAGGATTTTCTTATTTGTTTTTGGTTTGTGTTTCAGTGGGTAATTGGGAAAGGAAGGAAATCAAATTGCTTAAGATTCCATCTTTGTGCAGGAAACTTCAGATTGCTTTAAAGGGCCAGTCATACTTTATACAAACTGTGTTGTTTCAAGGCTTGATGAGATAGATGTTGGTCAAGTCTTATGAGGAAACAATGCATATATAGAAGGCAGTAGTTTTAAGTAGAAGATTTAAAATCAGTAATCCTTATTGGTGGAGTAGAGATTAGACTGTAGTGAAAGATCATTAGCTAATAAATTGGAAGATTAAAATTATAGTGAATTTCTCTTTCCTTTTATTATGTAATCTGAAATGTCCCCGACTTTCAGTACATTTCCCCCCATAGGTGGCAACCCTAGTATAATTTGCTACCAGGGTATTATCTTTGATTTCTTCCATGTACTACTATAGGATGAACATAGTTGAAGACAGAATAGATTCTCCAGATTTAAAATTTGAGGGCAAATAACAAATGCAGAACTACCTAAAATACACAAACTCCCCTAGTACTGTATTGTATATCCCATACATTAACTATAAAAAATAATGACATTCAACATTAATTATTTAGCAGTTATCAAATAAGTAAAAGCTAAGTAGATTTCTTAATAACTTGGTTCCTTTTATCAGCTTTGTTTTGCCTGTGAGGCAAGAGCGTGTGCTTTAATAGGTAACCTTTGTGGCATCTCATTTGGCTGCCATGTATCCTACTTAATTATTTTCTATTCTTTGTGTACTGAAAAGGTGAGGTTCCTGGATCATCAACTCTGAATAAGCAATGTATTAATGTATATATCCTGTCTCCACCCTTAGATTGTAAGCTGCAGTAGGGTAAGGACCAAGTTTTTGAGTCTCTCCATGACACTAATCAAAATGCCTCACATTCATAGTAGGTTTTTGTTAGTGTTAGTTGCTTGAGTTCTTTAAAATCATATTTTTACACTGGTTGTCAGACTTTGGGATATGTGTTTTTTTATAAGAAAAATTTTAAGTTGTGTAGATATTTTGAAATGGAATTAATGGTATTTAGAAATATCAAGATCTGTTCATTTTTAGCATTACACATAGTTTTGGACACATGAAATATTGCCATAAAAACAATTTACCTTTTGTAATGAAACTCATGATATGGTCTCCTCTTAATAATATGTAATAGTAGAAAAGCTTGGGTATGGATAATCCAGAATGACCACAATATGATATTACGGCAAATGGAGAAGAACCATTACTAGGTGTGTTTAAATTTCATATGTTTAACCCCACCCTCAGATTCTGTTATGGTGAAAACTCCGTATGTGATTATGATACTTGTCACTGTTGAGAATGTGATAATCTTTAGAGAATCTTCTCAGTTCGTGCGTAGTAACCACTAGATATCATTGAACTTTTTTCCTAGCCATTTATTATATTTCTTTTTAAATTTTCTTTTTATTATTTTTTAAATTCTCACCGAGGATATATTTTCATTGATTCTAGAGAGAGGAAGGGGTGGGAGGGAGAGAGAGAAAGAGAGACACATCAATCGGTTACTTCATGCAGGTGCCCCAACTTAGGGGGATTGAACCCACAACCTGGGTATGTTCCTTGACTGGGAATCGAACCTGGATTGAACCTGGGACCCTTCAGTGCACGGGGTGGTGCTCCAACCAACGGAGCCACACCAGCCAGGGCTCTTTTTCTTTTGAAGAAAAAGCTTTTCATTTCGTAGTTTTAAATAATATAGTAAAAAATTTACAGTAAAAATTTTAATATTTTACTGTATTAGGTATAGTATAAATTCAGTTAACTGGTACCTTTCTAATGAGTTTATTATCAGTTTAGCATATTTATATATATTTGAAGAATATTGAAGAATGTGTTTTTAGATCCAACCAAAAGTATTGTTTGAGAAATATTAAAAGTAACTTTTACTGTTTAAACCAAAGTGACTTCCAATTAGAAGGATTATAAAGGATTTCTAAAACAGTAAAGTTCCTACTTATTTAAATTAACTGAAATTTAAAGCTGAGACCTTTGGATAGACATAGATGAAGCTTAATGTGATTTTTACTTTATTTTCTTTAGTTTACCTAATTTTATCTATTATTTATATATACTTAAGACTACAAAAGTAAGAAAATGTAAATTTTCTAATACACAATTTGATATTTTACCTACTGAACCTTCAGTACTCAGATTCTGATCTCAGCAATAAATTATTGTCATATCTTTTATTACTTTTTTTTTTTTATTCTTCTGAAATTTGAATCATTTTCTTATACATGGTAATTACTTTCAGTAAGGTAACTGCAATTTATTTAGCACTTGGCAGGATACTGTTACACATGTTTTCTCATTTAATCTTACAATAATTTCATGAAAGAGGGGAAGTACTAATTTTTTCATTTTTTATTTTATAGATGAAGAAACTAAGACACAGAAATTGACACTTGTCTAGAATAACATAAACCAGTAAGTGTTTGAATTAATGGAGGCAGATAGTAATGGGTACATTCTGATCTGCCAAGGGCTTTCCTTGCTGCTGTCTGAGTTCTAGGGACAAAAAGCCAAATAGCCACAATGTTAGGCAACCTGAAAGGTAGTAGGTAGACTCTAGGAATACCTCAGGGGAATGTTCTATTCCTTTTCATTTCTTCTGTTTTGTTCTTTTTTTACATGTTAGTAATGATAACTTGAGAAAGCAGATAATGTCATTCTGTTGTAAGATGAATGAAACTTTTATTTTAAACATAAATTATCCCTGAGACACTTAAGAAAGTAGGAAATATGGAGAGAAGTTTGTTGAAATTTTTACATGCTATTAATAGCTATAGGGTCAACTAATAAGCAAGTGAGAAAATTAATGGTACATGTGTGTAATTGGAATGTAAAGTTTTAGGGCTCTCTTTTTAAGATTTAAAAAATCCTGTTTAAAAACTATAGCATCAACTTAATGTAAAAGTCTTAGAGCTTAAGGGTGCTTTTCCAATTGTGGTTTTCTTTAGATGAGGAAACTGAAGTGCAGAGAAGTTGAAGCAAAGCTTGACCAGTGTGACAGAGCAAAGCTGGAAGTAAAGCTTGTATTCCCTGACTTCCGTGTTAGAGTTGTTTCTACTTCAAACTATTGCTTCTTGGTAAGCTGTTCTTAAAGTAATTAACAGATCCTTTATTTTTTAATTTATGTATTTGAGCAACATTCCCAGCTTGTGTCAGAATGAACTTAAAATATGAAGTTTACTGATAACTTTTGTGATGAAAATTTCAACTCTTTGTTTGGTTTTAGGTGAGTTAATGTGGGAAAAATCCTGGTATTTTGAAGATGTCTCAGCATAATATTGTTTCCTGTTTAAATTACAAGTAATTTCAAGAGTTTTCAGGAAAAAAAAATTGGGATTTTGTTGTTAAATCATGCCATCTGAACAGAAACAGTTATTTTTTGATGAAAAACAAGCTACTTTAAAAAAAGATTATGATGTGAAAAATGACATAGTTGATACTGTCAGATCAGTAATTAAACCAAAAATTTTGGAAAGTAACTTTCATTATAAACTGAAAAATGTAAAAATTGATTTGCCGAAGATAAATATTCCAAATGAAGCCCTGTTGAAACATGAAGTTGACAAATACAGAAAATTATTTCAGCATAAACCACAGACTGCAAGGAAATCTATCAATATAAAGACTGTAAGCCGTGTAGAGGAGTGTATGTTGCTCCATAAGTCTGAGAGTGTTGAAGAAGCAGGTATAAAAATGTCTGCAAAAATACTCAGTTTCAACTGTTTAAAATGCCGAGATAGCACTCGATACAGCCCAAATGATTTGCAGAAACACTTTCAAATGTGGCACCATGGTGAATTACCTTCCTATCCTTGTGAAATGTGCAGTTTTTCAGCAAATGACTTCCAGATATTTAAACTACACAGACGAATCCATAGAGGCACTTTAGTAAAATGTGACATTTGTAATGATGAGAATATATATACTTTATTAGACTTGACAAAACATTTTGTATCCACTCATTGTGTAAATGGTAGTTTTCAATGTGAAAAGTGCACATTCTCCACTCTGGATGTTGGCACGTTTGTTCAGCACATTCATAGACACAATGAAATCCATTATAAAAGTGATAAATACCATCATATATATTTTACCAGAGGAGAGATTCAGAAACACCTTCATGTTACATTTCCCTTCACTTGTCAGTATTGTAGCTATGGTGCCACAAGGAGAGAGCACCTTGTAAGACACGTTTTAACTTTACACAAAGAACATTTATATGCGAAAGAAAAACTGGAAAAAGACAAATATGATAAAAGGATGGCACAGACTTCAGTAGGACTTAAGCTAATACTGAAAAGATACAAAATAGGTGCATCTAGGAAGATATTCTGGAAACGTAAGAAAATCAACAATGGAAGTGATCAAAGTATAGAACAAAACACTGAAGTACTTAAAAAAGTGAACAAAACACAGGCTAAATCTGAAGAGCAGAGCCATCTTATTCAAGAACATTTGCATGAAGAAAAGGAAAAACGACTATGCTGTGAGAGTAATGATAAGCCTGCTAAGTCAGAGTCTGAAAAGCCAACTCTTCCGTCCACTAGACAGTATAACAGAGCTGAAGAGCTATCAAATTCTACTTCAGGTGTCTCAAAAAATGCTGTACAAGGACCTACAGTGTTAATGGTGAAAAATAATAGAATAACAGTTCCAGCTAACTATAGTGCTAAGTTTATGGGCTTCAAGATGGTGGATGGTAAACAACATATTGTAATCAAATTGTTGCCTACCATTAAGCAGAATTTATATTCACCATGCTCACAGTCAGCTGTTGCAAAGGACAGAACTGCTAATTTGCAGCTGCAGACTTTGGACACCACTGGGTTTTTAACAAGAGTAACAACTGAGTTAAGTGACACAGTTTACATGAAAGCAGCTACATTTTCATGTTCATCTCCTGTACTTGCAGGGAAAGTAACTTCAGAAAAAGAAATAGCTTTGCTATCTCAAATGAGTAATACGCTTCAAACAGGGAATGATGAAAAAAGGGTATCTTCTTTGCCAACATCATCAGAATTAGTTACGTCATCGGTGAATTTGACCACAAAAGTTGGATCAAGAGATAATGTTGACTTGTTGGGAAGTCGTATTACTCACAGTCTCTCTGAAGTACCAGGTACCATGAAAAGTTCAGATAAAGTCAACTCTACTGCCAAGCCAAATGCATACAACAGTGGAGATATGCATAACTATTGCATTAATTATGTCAACTCTGAAATACCTGTTGAATCTTCCAACCAAGGGTCATTACCTTTTCATAATTACTCAAAAGTGAATAATTCTAATAAGCGTCGTAGGTTTTCAGGAACGATGTGTGAAAGCCCTCAAAGGGAACCATCAAGCAAGACAGTTGTTCAACAACCAATAAGTGAGTCCGTTTTATCACTAGTGAAAAAGGAGAGCGCAAACCCAGATAGCATGTTAGCATCTGTTAGCCTTTTAAATACTAAAGATGAAACTTTAAAACCTCAAGCTGAAATCGAAGAACAGTGTGTCTTAGAAAAAGGGCAGAACACTGATGAACAGAACCTGTACATTAATGAGTATCAGGACTTGGAGAGCGTGACTGAAAAGCCTAATGACGACATTCCCAGTGTCGAGTCACCTTTGATGCCCAGAATCACATCTGTGTTCTCTCTCCAGAGTGAACAGGCATCAGAATTTTTGCCACCTGAAGTAAACCAGTTACTTCAAGATGTATTAAAAACAAAATCTGATATAAAAAAAGACTCTAGTAACACTCCAGATAAAGCCCTGTCACTTCACTGTGACCAGTCATTTCAGAAACATGAGGGAGAAGGCAGAATTATTGAATCTTCAAAAGACTTCCAAGTACAAGGCTTCCCAGTTCCATCTGGTAGTATGGGGATTAATGTGCCTACAAGTGACCTGAATTTAAAATGTAATGGAAAAGAAACACAAATGCTATCAGTGTCACAAGACATGCGAGATTCAGAGAAGACACCTAGAATTTCAAGTATTGGTACATTACTTAAGACTCAGTCAGATGCAATAATAACACAGCAGCTTGTAAAAGACAAACTACGAGCCACTACACAAAATTTAGGTTCTTTGTATGTGCAGAGTCCACTTGTAAATTCAGAACCAAAAAAAGCTATATTTGTTCAGACTGCAAATGGCTTTATTGTACCATTGCACATCGCTAACAAGCCTGGATTACATCTTGTTTCAGGAAAACCACAGGTTAATACACAAGGTGCACCTGCTACTCTTCTTTTAAACAAGAAACCTGGGATGATTTTAACACTTAATAATGGGAAATTTGAAGGTGTTAACACTGTCAAAAGTGAGAGTGCTCAAGCTTGTGGAACTACAACAAAAGAGCCTTGCAGAACACCTCTTTTAAAGGTAGAACCGAACAGTAATTGTCTGACACCTACACTTTGTTCCAGCATTGGCAGTTGTTTGAGCATGAAAAGTAGCTCAGAAAATCCTTTGCCCTTAAAAGGCCCTTACATTATTAAAACACCAGCAAGTTCTTCAGTGAAAGCTGTTCCTACTCCTAATATAATAATATCTGAGCATCAGGGCACTAAGTCAAATAGATTGGATTCAGTAAAACAGCAGAATGAGACTTTTCCAAAACCACCTCTTTTTACCCTTTTGCCTGATGGCAAACAGGCTGTTTTTTTAAAATGTGTGATGCCAAATAAAACTGAGCTGCTTAAGCCTAAATTCGTCCAAAATAATACTTACTATCAAAATATACAGCCAAAGAACCCTGAAGGAACACCACAAAAAATATTGCTGAAAATTTTTAACCCTGTTTTAAATGTGACTGCTGCTAATAATCTCTCAGTAAGCAACTCTGCATCCTCATTGCAGAAAGACAATGTATCATCTAATCAGACTGCAGGAAGAGAGCAGAAAGAGCCTGAATCTTCTAGAGATGCCTTACCCTACTTACTAGATGATATGATGCCAGCAAATGAAATTGTGATAACTTCTACTGCAACATGCCCAGAATCTTCTGAGGAACCAATACGTACCACTGACCGTTCAGAGGGCAGGACATTGAGGTATAAAACAAATTGTACAATTGAGAGGAGCTTTAATAGAAGAAAGACTTCCAAAAAAAATTTTTCAAGAATAAAAACGCGTTTAAGAAGTAAAGATTCTGAAACTGCCAGTGTATCTAGAAACAGAAATTGTAAACGAAAGTGTAGGGATAGTTACCAAGAACCTCCAAGAAAAAAAGCAACATTACATAGAAAGTGTAAAGAAAAGGTTAAGCCTGAAGATGTCCATGAATCATTTGCATTTAGCAGACCTAGGCTTTCAAAAGATTCAGTCAGAACTTTGCGACTTTTCCCCTTTAGTTCCAAACAGCTTGTGAAATGTCCCAGGAGAAACCAACCAGTTGTGGTGTTGAATCATCCGGATGCAGATGTACCAGAAGTAGTAAATGTAATGAAAACGATTTCCAAATTTAATGGACGTGTACTCAAGGTTTCATTGTCAAAGAGAACTATCAATGCTTTACTGAAACCAGTTTGTTGTAACCCTTCTAAAACAACTTATGGTGATTTTTCCAAGAGGCACAAAACATTTAAACCTATTAGTTCTGTGAAAGAAAGATTTGTGCTAAAACTCACACTCAAAAAGACAAGCAAAAACAATTATCAGATTGTGAAAACTACCTCTGAAAATGTTCTGCAGGCTAAATTTAACTGTTGGTTTTGTGGTAGAGTATTTGACAATCAGGATGCTTGGGCTGGTCATGGGCAGAGACATTTAATGGAAGCTACTCGTGATTGGAATATGTTAGAATAATTTAGTGTAGTTACCAAGGGAAAAAAAAGTAAAATTATCTCAGAAGAAAACAGTAGGTTTAATCACCTTAATGCAGACATTCTATTTCAGTATTGTACCTGAAATTAAACATTTAAAAATTGGTTATATTCCATAGAGGAGAAAAAGTTTTGTGTGTGATGTTTGAAAAGGCTTTCACTGCACACATAAGTTTTGAAAGAAATTCATCATAGCACAGATATACCTTGATTTGACTTTTAAAAACTGTGTTCTTGGGAAGTTAAGGCTAAAGAAAATTTTGATAAAAATGTTTTCCCAATTTAGTTCTTCAGTGACTTGGTAATGGCTGACAGCCCCATCCATTCCTTCTCTTCTTCCACCAGCCTTATGAATCTGATAAGTGTAGTTCCTCTGAAGTTGGAGAGCTCTTTCACCATGGAACTGAAGGAGTTTCACATCATTTGTGAGGATATACTAAGAGCTTGGGTAAAGAACTTACTGTACAGCTGCTAAATATAGTTCTTTTGAAGGGTATAGGTTCTTTTGAGAGTACATTTACTTCACTACAGTTACAATTCATAATGCTCAAAAGAGTTTTTGACAATTTTTTTTTCTCATAAGCTGTGTCCCATATCAGATTGTAATACCCTTGCAAGGTGATTTTCTAAATGGCTATCTCAAACATTGCAGTAGATGGGCGGTCTTGAAAGAAGAATTAAACTCTCTTACTCTAGGATGAAGTCCAGTTAAAGAACTTGAACACTTCTGTTGAGTGATTATATTCTCCAGTGATCCCCTTCTATAGAACTATGCTTATTTCATTTAAACTGTCCCCCACGAACCAAATTTTCATTTTTTCTTTGTTGCCATCCCTTTAAAAAGAGTGGTACATAGAAACACTTTCAAGGAAATAGCTTTTCTCAAAAACTAAAAAATTCTACAGAAACAATTATTTTGAAGCGAGATTAGCAAAATGAGTCATATTTTTGTCTCTGTTTAATTACAGTTAGTGTCTCAACATCTCCACATTGGGACAAACCATTTTTTGTTAGCAACTTTTCAGTATGACATACCCAAAGCATATTATTTACTGATTGTTGGCAGTTGAAAGTAAGCATTAATGATGGATCCAATGACGGTGCATAAAACTTCAGGACAGATTCCTATGGGACATGCCCAACAGAGGTAGAGTTTTAAAATGGATATTTTCATGGCAGCGACAGAATCATCAAACTTTTCACCTTGTAAGTTTGGGTCAAGTTTTGTTGGATCATTGGAAAATGGAGTTCTGTTATTGCAAAATTATAGACTATATAATTTTTTGTTACATTGTTACTAAAAGTATTATGACATTTTCATTGATTGAATGAAAACTTCAGGGCTTTTTTTCTGTATATAACAAAGAATTTAAACCTGTACATATTTTTGTAATTTTCAGTCTTGTAAATTTGCACAGAAAGTTTTTGACATAAAAAGTTTATTTTATTTTTTTCAATTTAGTTCTATGCATGCATTAATAAAACTGGTTGTTTAATTTAAAAGGAATATATAAGACTTTACCCATGTTATTTTCTTGGTTTTTATTTCAGATGTAGAATTTTTTGGGGGGGTAAATTCATTTTTCAGGGATTGAACACTATTGTGCCTAAAAGATGTGAAACAGTTTACATATATCAACTGTAACAGTAGGTCCCAAATGGGCCTGTTCCCCAAATAGTTTTATTTTAAAGAAAGCCATACATAGATGCTTCAAGCTAATCTTGCTATGCACATTATACATGTACTGTTTTTGTGCATTTTGTCTACTTTCTTAGTGAAGTATTTTTTGTATAAAACCTGTTAAAATTGTGTTTCTTAAATTGAGCCTAAGAATGGAGTTGATTGGAAATATACAGTATATATTAATAATGTATATGGTGTTTAAAGAATGGTAAGCATTGTTAATTTCTGTAATGAACGTTTTCAATTAAATTTAAGTTTGCGTTTACACAATTTTTCTGCTGTGCTAAAATTGAATGGGAATTTTATTCTTTTGGGAAATAATTTAGATTTTAAAGTTTTTTTATTTTTATTCTAGTGGACTATGCAAAATAAAATGTGTGATTTTTTCCCCCCAAATCACAGGTGAAATTTGAAATTTTGTTTGAGAAGGGTAACACCATAATTTTACTATGGTTGTGCTGGTAAGGAAACCAATAGGGAGGCTTATGCCATTCAGTAACCTAACAGCAATAAAATTGAAATGCTCTTTTGTGGATAGATCTATTAGGGTGCATCACTTTCTGTTAATAGAGAAGAGAAAGAATTATCTCACCAATGTTTGCAGCACTGTAAAAGTACATTTCAAATACCGTGTGATTGCCCTGGCCGGTTTGGCTCAGTGGTTAGACTGTTGGCCCGTGGACTGAAGGGTCCCGGGTTTTCTGGCCAGGGACACATACGTTGGTTGCAGGCTCTGGTCCCCAGGCCGAATGTGGGAGGCAACCAATCGATGTGTCTTTCTCACATCGGTGTTTCTCCTCCCTTCCACTCTCTGAAAAGCAATGGAAAAAAAGCAACCGCCATATGATCTCACTTACATGTGGAATCTAATGAGCAGCATAAATTGACAAAATAGAAACAGAGGCATGGTTACATAGAACAGGCTGACAGCTGTCAGAGGAGAGGTGGTTGGGGGTCTGGATGAAAGAAGGTGAAGGATTAAGCAAAACCCCAAAAAACCCTCATAGACACAGATAACAGTGGTGACAGCCAGAGCTGGAAAAGGGGGTAGGTGGAGGTGGGCACAGGGGGAATAAATGGTGATGGACAGAGACTTTGATTTGGGCAGTGTGCACACAATGCAGTTGTGCAGATGTTTTGTTGAGTTTTACACTTGAAACTTGTGTGGTATTGTGAACCAGTGTCACCCCAATAAATTTAATTAAAAAATACATTTCAGAACAGCCAAACCAGTATAAAAAAATTTAATGTTGAGATACATACTTTTTGCCTTAAAAGTTTTAGAAGCCGTTTAAAAACACTTCATGCCCCAGATACTCTAGTTACTACTTTTTTTGACTTTGTTAACTTAGGTTATTCTGAAGGAGACAAACCTACTTGGAGCTACTTTATTGCCACAGCAGAAAATTAAAAAACAAAACCCTTTATCCTTTCTTTTCTCTCTGCTGAAACTGAGCTAAAGATGCCTTTACAAAACATGATATTCAGTAGTTTGAAGTACTTATTACAACTAGAAGAGCACATTTTATTATTGCAATCTAACTTCTGAGTCAGGAATTTGTTTCATTTCCCCCCTATTTGTCCATTGAAATATGTGCCTCACTATTTGGCATTAACTTAAAAATAAGTTTAATTTTTAAAGAGTTTACCATTTTATCTTAACTAAGCATTCAGTATCACAGAATCAATGTAATAGTTTTGTTTTTTTAAAATATATATTGATTTCAGAGAGAGGAAAGGGGGGAGAGAGAGAGAGAGAGAGAGAGAGAGAGAAAAACATCAATGATGAGAGAGTCATTGATCGAGCCCGCTACCCGGGCATGTGCCCTGACTGGAAATCGAACCCCGATCGCCTGGATCCTAAGTCGACACTCAACTGCTGAGCCACGCCCGGCCGGGCAATGTAATAGTTTTTTAATGAAAAATTTTGATTTTGTTAAGGGGTCAGTGAGGTTTTTCAGTAAAGGGTCAGATAGTAAGTAACTTAGGCTTTTGTAGGCTCTCTGGTCTCTGTCATAACTACTTAATTCTGTCATAATGCAGAAGCAGCCATAGACAATACATTAGTAAATTAATGTGCCTGTGTTTTAATATTTTTTAAAAAATAGGCAGTGGACCAGCTTTAGCCCACCAAGTAGTTTACCAACCTTTGCTGTCTGTCAGAATTTCGCTATTAAGGTGGGATTTTTATTAAAAACAGGCATTTGATACAGTTCTTGTGATGTACACCACTTGTATATAAAGTTACTAATGTCGATGTGTCTTTAAAAGTGAATGAAATGAGATGAATGAATTTAAATGTAATGAAAATGATGACTGGGTAAAGTGGCTGTGAAACTCAGAGGGTACTGGCCAGCTAGAGCTAGTCTGCTGTAAACAGCCTGCTGAGTATTAAACTCACTGGACGCTGTGGGCAGCCTGGAGCCGGTGGGCAGAAAGTTGCCCCACTGAGTGCCAAAGAAACTCACTAGAGGTGTGACCAAGCCGGAGCCTACTGGGTGGCTGAAGGAAATTCAGCATTGGTGAGCGTTGGTGGGCTAGAGCCAGTGAGCAGAAATAGGCCTGAGAGATGGCAGGAAAGCTCAGTGGAGAATGCTCCAGGCCAGAAGACAAGTGACCTGCGAGGTGGCTGAGAAACTCACTAGTGATTGTCACCTGGCTTCCCTAATCCACTGATAGATAAAAACACACTGGAACCAGGAAGGGATATTTATATATATATATATTAAACAGCACCCTTATTGGCTGCTCATAGTCTGCCTCAGTGGTTAACCTCATCTACAAGTCTGTGAGTCAAGCCCCCTTGACCGACACCCAGATTTTGTCAATTGTTATAATTGAGACTCCTGGCTTCTGATAATTGAAGTGCTGCTATCAGTGTGCCAGTGTTTATGAAAATTAGCCCTGGCCAGCAGAGCAGAACCCCCAGGGAATATTTTTTCTATTGATTGTTTTTAGAAAGAGTAGGAGGGAGGTTGGGGGCGGGAGGGAGAGAGAGATATGAGAGAGAGAGATCGATTGGTTGCCTCCTGCATGCACCCTGAGGGAGCCAGAGATCGAAACTACATGCCCTTGACTGGGAATTGAACCCGTGACCCTTCAGTGAGCAGTCCGATGCTCTAACCACTGAGCAACTCTGGCCAGGGCCCACCAGTGGATTTCTCCGTGATGCTCATTCTCCTCTTACCAGTGCATTTTGGATTGCCTTGGCGAACACTCTTGTCCTTTGGAACATAATTCTTTACATAACAAAAATCGTAACCAAGACATCATTGTCAAGCATTGTCACTAGATGTCCTAGTTACGTTAGCGCACCAGTGAGCAGTGTAGTGGCCTAAATTTCCAGCTGCTTTGTTTTATCCAAGATTATGATTATTTTTAAAATAAAGTGTTATTTTCTTACATGACTGAAAATACTTTACACCTGTTTCTTTTAAATAAAAACATTTATTTGGAGAATATTAATAGCATGATTAACTCAGCCTCACCAGATATTAACAGTTCATCAGGTCAGGCAATAGAACAAGTCCATGTGAGTTTCTGGTAAGGAAACGGATGACCACCTCAGTAGCTGCCTCCGTCTTGTATCTTAATACTGGATGATTCATAATCCAAAATATGAAGCTTCGGGACTTTGTCTTAAAAGTAGAAATAGAGCAAATGTCTGAAGTAATGATGTTGAGCTCCTTTTTAAAAATTTATGAAACTTTAACTGCATATTTCAGTCTTGTGGAATCCTTTGTGTTATTCTGACTGTCGATAAGAACCAGGGGACTATGTTGATGATTCTTGATAATTTCAGCAACACTTCCAAAGTACTAGAGCAAGAAAACATAAATGAATTATTCATTGGCATTTATGTTAACTGAGCTTCACTCCTTCCATCTTCTTCCATTTTCTCAAGTTAGTCAAAGTTATTAGGTCCCAGCTGACAGTCTACCAAAAAATAACTAATTTAACAAAGTCTAACCTTCAAGGTGGCAGACCTTGGCCTTCTCTGTATTCAATAAGACTAAAAAAACAGCTGACAGCTTTAATTAGTATGCGTACTTAGAGAAATTGCTTCAATGAGTTATGATGTAATATATTAGTATTGCCTTTTTATTTAGTGTAAAACTGTCACACAGTGAATTTCTCTACATTATTGTTAGGTTGCACAGTCTTAAATACAAGGACTGATGTAATAAATTAACCTTGGAATTTAGTGTCAGGAAAGAGTTATTTCCCAGATTCATGTGTTTGTTTTCTTTTTTGAATAAGGAATTTTTTTATACACCCTTATATTTCCACTTTTGCTTCAGCACCCAGTAAGTTTAGAAGTAAATTAGTACCTAATGGATAATGGAATTTCATGCTGGACTCTTACCATACATATTTATTTTTCCATATATTAATTCCTATTTTCTAGATTTCAAGGTTATATTTTTTCTCCCCTGAAAAATCAGTGTTTTAAATGAAAGGTAAAGTAAATGTAATACAGACCATGAAGTCAAGTGCATTAATTATACAAAAGTGCTATAAGCTCACAATCATCAAGTAAATGCAATTAGAATCACTTTTTAAAAAGTGATGATTGCTTTGCAACAGTGCCATGTATTTAACAATTATCACCAATTGATTTTATTGTCTTAATTTTTTAGATAAAGACAAACATCTGGAATAAAAGTTTTAAAAAGCCTTACTCTGTGGATAGCTTCCAAATATCTATATATTGAATAAAGTATTCAGAATACTGGGCAACTTTTTAAAATGAAATACCAGTTTTCTTTTAGATAATTGGGTGGAGAGGTAAGAAATAGGGACCTTTGAGTATCTTCAGTCTTTATTTCTTACTTTCCCTTTAATTGTTCAGTTCTCTTGCAATTGCCAATGATACTCATAAAGACATTCATTCTGTTTGTTTGGTATAGCATGTTAAACTGATGCAGTTGGAAGTTAAATTGATGGACTAAAGAACTGGAAACGAAATAGCACAACCTCTTTGAAGTGGATTCCAAGGGAAAAGGTGTGTTCTGAACCCAGGAAGCCTAAGAGAGAGTTGCTATACTTACACAAACAAACATCCTTTCCTAGCCCTTGAATATTTCTGCGTATTGCTTGGGGATTTAATGCTTGAAGAAAGGAGCTGAGTTGAAATGTTTGAAGAAGAGAGTGCTCTTGACATATTTTTTTATTTAATTGCATGAAGAATTGAGCATAACTTAGTTGCATTTTCCCTCAGTGCCCTTGTTTTTCCTGTCTAGACTAATCCAGTGTATTCAAGATAGTCGTATATGGACAAACATCTCATTTGATAACTGAAAATCATGATAAATAAAGCAAACAGATATCAGAGCTGTAAACTACTTAATACCGTATATACACAATGCCAAAACAGTTGCATAAAAACATTAAACAGCCTGGCCTGGTGTGGCTCAGTGGTTGAGCATCGGCCTAGGATCCAGGAGATCACAGTTCGATTCCCGGTCAGGGCTCATGCCCAGTTTGTGGGCTTGATCCCCAGTGGGGGGGGGGGGTGCAGGAGGCAGCCAATCAATGACAACATCACTGATGATTCTGTCTACCCCTTCCTTCCTCTCTCTCAAGTCAATAAAGATATATGTTAAAAAAATTCTTAAAAAAAAAAAAGTTAAACAGTTAATTGGTTACTTTTTCTACCTATATACACCCACAGACACAGACTTTTCAAAATATCCTCATGGTTGACATCATGTAACTAAAGTTCTCATTTTCCATTCAGATATTCAGTATATGGAAGAAATAATATTTTTGTTACGGATAATTTAAGTAAGGATTTTAATGGATTCTGTCAGTACTTTCAGATGCCATTATAATAATATACTATTTATTTTGGTATCCATAGGCTGGATATATGGAGAGAGAGATAAAGCTCTGATCTATCCATTCTGAGGTAGGGATGAAGATTCTTTAGGCCAAGAGGAATCCTTGTTTACCAGAGTTTCCTAGCAGAACAAGGAAGTCCAGAGCCCCTTAGAGCTCAGTATTTATAGGAGAGAATTTCAGGACCTCTAACGAGGACAGCTCCCTCACCCACCCTTAAGCCTTACAGAAGTACTGGGGAGGCTTTAGAATGAAACCACCTGTCCAGAGTCACTCTGTCCTACCAGGATTATCACCATCTCCTACCACTGATTACTACTATTAGGAGCACTTATTTAGAAAGATATGTAAGGTTGCAGTAAGAATGAAGGTTTTTGTGAGTAGGGAAAAGCAGACCTGCTAAAGTTTAACTGCTGTTAAATGATAATACAATCTATATTTTAAAACTCAAGTTTAACCTTGATCAGTGTTTGTGTTTTCAGATTCAAGACTTTTGCATTTTCTAATTATCTGAGACTTTATTAAAAGCAAAATAAAACCCCAAACTATAAAAACTCCTAGAAAAAAACATAGGAGAAAATCTTCATGAGATTGTATTTGACAATGATTTCTTGGATATGACACCAAAAACATAGGCAACAAAAACAAAAATACACAAATAGGTCTACATCAAACTTAAAAACTTCTGTTCATCAAAGGTCACAGTCAACAGAGTGAAAGGTAACCTATGGAATGGGGGGAAATATTTGCAAATTGTGTGTGTGATAAGGGGTTAATATCCAGAATAATGAAGAAGAACTCCAACTCAACAACAGAAGATCAAATAACCTGATTTAAAAATTGGAAAAGAGCTTGAATAGGTGTTTCTTTCAGAGATGATATACAAATGGCCAACAAACATGAGAAGATGCTCAACATCACCAACCATCAGACAAATGCAAATCAAAACCACAATGAAATATCACCCAATAGGATAGCTACTATTTAAAAAAAAAAAAAGTGTTGGCAGGGATGTTGAAAAGTTGGATCCCTTGTGCACTGCTGGTAGGATTATAAAATGATGCAATCTCTACGGAAAACAACATGGTGGTCCACCTCTCCCCCAAATTAAAAATAGAACTACCATATGATCCAGCAATCCCACTTCTGGATATATGTCCAGAGGAATGGAAAGCAGAGTCTTGAAGAGATATCTGCACACCCATTTTCACAGCAGCACTATTTACAATAGCCAAGAGGTAGAAGTAACCCAAGTGTCTATTAACAGATGGGTGAATAAGCAGAATGTCATATATAATACAATGAAATACTATGTAGCCTCAAAAGGGAATTTTGAGAAATCCTGTCACATGCTACAACATGGGTGAACCTTGAGGATATTATGCTATGTGAAATAAGGCAGTCACCAAAGAACAAACATTGTACGATCCCATTTATATGAGGTATCTAATGTCAAATTCATAGAAATAAAAAGTAAAATGGTGGTTGCCAGGGACTGGGGAGTGGGGAAGGAGAGTTTTCAATGAGTATAGAGTTTCATATGTGTAAGATAAAAAAACTCTGGAGATCTGTTTCACAACACCGTAAGTATACTTAACACTACTAGGCTGTATACTTAAAATCGTTAATATGGTAAATTTTATTATATGTGTTTTTTACCACATTTTTAAAAAAGCAAAATAAAGAGTATCCTAATTGGCATATGACCCTCTCAGTTCATTTTACAAATGCTGTTCTCCTGCCTGTAACCACTCAATCAACAAATCGATTCATTCATTAAATAAGCACTTATCAAGCATCCACTGAAGCCAGCCATTGTGCTCTGGTTCTAGAAATACAAAGATGAACAAGACGTAGTCTAGTTCCTGGCCTCATCTAGCGGAGGAGACATACACTTCAGAAATTATGACACTTTCTAACAATTCACTGACAAATGCTGGGTTTGGAACGGGTGTAGTTATTTCTGAAGGAATACTGAAAATAAACATTTTTGAACTTTTAAAATTCTATTTGCTTAGATTGTTCTTTCTATTTTCTTTCTCATCCGTTTCAACTTTCATTCTATCTATTCAAGTTCAACTTATCTTTCAAGACCAGAACAAGTATCACCCCCTTTCTGACCATTTTCAGGGCTCACTTATAGGAACAAGCTGGGAAACGGAGATGTGGTAAGCATTGAGTTTGGTCCAGATTAAGAGTTGAAATCACGGTTGGTTAGTATTCGAGACCTACTGCAATGCTTTTTTCTTGCTTCTTTTTTCATTCTGGCCCAACAGTGTAGCCTAATGCTTCAACTCGGGTTATTGCATTTCTTCTAATCCTTCCTTGACCATCCACCTTGGGATTTGAGTTGAGATCCTAGTTCTCGACTTAGGAGCTCTGGACGCTGACCTTGATTTTTACAACATTAATTCTAGTTGACATTTCAATCTTGATTTTTATGTGTCCCTGGACTAAAATACTGAATCAGACTGACTCCACTAAGTAACAGGGTAAAAGGACTAAAATGTAGCCTTTACCTCATGCCAGTCTTTCCTCCTGTCTGTTCTCTCGTAGGATACTCTGCCCAAACATAGTACTTTATCTGTTTATAACGTGTGCAAGCCTTCGACCAAGTGCTCTTGTATCCCCTTTTCTCATCTACAGCATCTAATATGGTACGATGCCATTGTGTTCAATACATAGTAATAGAGTTGGATTAAAAGAGAAATTACTGACCTCTTCGCCGTTTTTTTTTCTGCCCAAAGCATACTGTTTTGTTGCTTCAATAAATCGCACAGGGATATTATATACTCGCTTATTAAAAAATACAACTAATGTATATGGCTGTTTGGAATCATGGCCAGAGCTTTTCCGAATGAGAAATGATCCATCCTGTTTATTAAACAAAAAACATAATTATGGTTAGTATTACTTATATTTCCAAGGGTTGGACATCAGTTTATGAAAAATGCCTATATTCAAAATATAATTCTTTATATAATTTTTATTATTGATGTTTGTTTTATTTTCCAAAAAAAATACTTCAGTAAACTACATACTTATACAAAATATAACATTTTATATTTACATGTTTATATATACTTACAGAAAATCCTGAGTGAGATCAATGTACTTTTTGATGCACTAAATAAGGTAATTATGTTTATAGGATTTAGAAATGTGTGAAGGGACACATTAAGGTCAAACCCAGAGGGCACTCTTGAACTAGGAACCATGTCCACAAGTAGTATATGAATAAAAAAAGTTATCAAACATTTTGTTCAAAAACACTTATAAGAAGAAAGTAGAAGTTGGGGATAAAAATATTTTAGCTGATGAAAATTCTTTCCCCCAAAACTTATATTGAAGCAGATAAGAACTGTAACACAACATTACAAATTTAAATATTTTATAAAATATTCTAGAATCATAAATTCAAAAATGATGAACAAAAAAAAGGACAGAAAGCAGGAAGAAAAATCCAACCACAGTTGATCAAACTGCGAAGAAAATAAAAACAAACCTGTCTCAGAAATGAAGAAGAAATTACAAGATGCCCAAAGGACAATTGCCTCAAATGAAGATTTAAATAAATCTCTGAAGGAAGACATGGAAACCACCAAGATAGAGGGAGTGGGGTGGAGATTTAAAAAAAGGATAGCAACAGGGTCAGAGTGGTTGGAATCAAGACAAAAAAGGTCCAAGATGCATGTGATTTGAGTCCTTAAGGGAGAAAAACAGAACAATGAAACAAGTACTCTTTAAGATTGTAATTTAAGACAACATATTGGAAATAAGAGAAAACTTAAATCTATTTACTGAAAGGGCTTCCATTTACCTGAAAAAATTTGACCTGGAAATCAACTCAGAGGTATATTCTGGTAAAACTATTAAACTTTAAAAACAAAAAGTCTGCAGAGTTTTAGACTAAAATATCAAATTACATATAAGGGCAAGAAAATAACAGTTTTGAATGTGCATGCAAGAACTCAGGGAATGTAAACACAGTTCTTCCTAAGAATCTAGTACAAAGTGAGCTTCATCAAACAAAAAGATAACGGGAAGCCAGCAAAGGAAATGATGGAAAGCATTTAATATGTTTAATTCTAAAGTTAGGACTAAAACAAGGGTGGCAAAAATAGTATGTAAATATATATTCTGACAAAGGGTGCAACTGAAAAAAATGGGAGGGGGGAGAAGAGTAAGAAAGGGAAAATTGGCACTTTAATCTTAGATTGTCCAAACTGTCCCTAGTGTTCCTACATGACTGGGCTTAGATGCTCCAAAAATCTCTCTTCAGGTACTTTGTGCCATCTTGACCTCAATCTTTTACTGCATGCATTGATCCAAAATAGCCCGTTACTTTTCACTCCTGGATGGATCTCACATAGCACGAAGCCTTTCAGAGCTCTGCCCCTGGATTCTCTTCTCTTCCACTGTTTGTTGAGATGAAAGGACAAGTAGCGGTGAGATGGAGGAACAAAGAGGGAGATGCTTGAAAGAGAGGAAGGAATGGCAGATCCTCTTGAGTAAGTAAAGAAAAAAGATCCCTGCATCCATAATTGTTGCAGTTATTTAATTAGCATATTATTAGGATAACAACTAGGCCTACTATAGGCTGAGGTCAGGATATGAGATTTAAAAGTGGCCGAACCTTGTTTGATTTGTATAATGCCTCTTCAGCAGACTTTCGGTCGCAGGCACCAGCGTACCACGGCTTACAGTGAACATCAGCTTCCTGTGAAGTAGAGGGAGGTGTTAAGCATGAGATGGGCCTTCAATGACACCGTACCTTCTTCTGTGCATGGAAAAGCCCGATTTTGCGTTACCAAGACAGGCCGACTACATGCGGATCAGTGATTTGTGCGGAGTTTATGCTTCCTTTGATCAATCATGGGGTTCTGTGATTGACTTTTCCTCCATCTGGCCTTAGCTGCTAACCTTAGTCATTGAACATAAGAACCAAATCCTGCTTCCTGAACCATTCATTCCTTCCTCCTAAGTAAGTTACAACCTCGCTTTCCATTGTGATCTCATTGATTTTGCTTTGTGGAGTGCTTTACAATTTCCAAAGTGTTTTCACAAATGTTCTCTTATTCGATTCTTGTAACTAGTTTGAAGGCAAGGAGAATAAATGCTGTCATCCCTATTTTCACTTGAGAAAACTTAGACTTGCCCAAGGGCACAGGGAGTCCTTTCTCTTTGTAGACTGTGCTGTTTCATGTGTGTGAATATCATATGCCCCCACAGATCTGTTCTGAAAAAATTACGTAGTTATAAAAGAAGCTATGTGAGAGGAAGAACAGTAAAAAGCAACACACTTTTTTTCTAGTTTTGAAGAACCGCAAGTTGTTATTTAGGGCATCTAGGAACAAAGGGAGCAAGGTCTTAATACCTGAAAACAACCAATGTATTCTGTACCCATCAGCAAATGGGTACCCATAAGCCAACTTAAAATATAGTCTGTTCTCGAGCTTCACTCTAAACTCTCTCATAAGAAGACATGCCCTTTCCTGCAGTTAACTGGTAATGATAAGAGTTCATTTCATACCTGTTCTGACACATTGGAATTAGATGTAAAGCTGGGTAATGGGCCATCCACAGTTGGGCTGCTCCCTTCCGGAAATCCTGAAAGGGATTTGAAAAATCGATGGGTCTTCAGTATTTCTTGAGCAGCTACTATGACCTTACCTCAACACTGTGGTAGGTGCTGCAGGGGACATACACACTGAAAAGTCACACACACACCAAAAAATCCTTAAGAGCAATGGTTCTCAAAGCATGGTCTGCGGATGCGGGGAATCCCCAAGATCCTTTCAGGGGGTTTGCCATGTCTTTCCAAATACATGGCTCTGTGAAGCCCGGTTTTCTTCATATACTTCAACCAGAAAAGCATATTGCAACAGGTTGAATGTGAGGTAGGTAGGAGAATCCAGTTGTCTCTGTATTTCCAGGCATTAGATTTTTAAAAAATGTAAAACAGTGCCACTCTCCCCACTAATTATTTTTGTTTGGAAGATATAGTTATTTTTCATAAAAATATTTATGTTCACATGCAATGAGTTTAATATTTTAATAGGTTACTAAATATGTTTGAAATGTCTGTTGTAATGAATACATTCAGTATCAATAGAAAGATGTAAACCAAAGTTTTTGGGGTCTGATTTTAAGAGTGTTAAATGGTCCCAAGGCCAAAATGTTTGAGAATTGCTTCCTTAAGGCATAAGCTCAGTATAAGAGTGAAAACACATGAAATAGAGAAAATACTTAGCTGTGTTCATTCATTCATTCGTTCGTTCATTCATTCATTCATTCATGATTATGTGCCTGCCATGGATCAAGGCACTGGGAATATACAAGTTAACAAAACAGCAAAATGCCCTTTCCTCCTGGAGCTTAAATTTTAATGGAGTGAGAGACAATAAAGACGTAAGTAAAAAAAAAAAAAAAATATATAATATTAGAGTCATAAACGCTATGGAGAAAAGTAAGAGGGAAGGGGGCTGGAGATAGCCTTGGACAAGAAGAATTTAAACATGCTCGAACTGGCCGGGCGTGGCTCAGTGGCTGAGCGTCGACCTAGGATCCAGGCGATTGGGGTTCGATTCCCGGTCAGGGCACATGCCAGGGTTTCGGACTCGATCCCCAGGTGGGGGCGTGCAGGAGGCAGCCGATCAATGACTCTCATCATTGATGTTTCTATCTCTCTCTCTCCTTCTCCTTTCCTCTCTCTGAAATCAATAAAGATATATTTTTTAAAATAAATAAATTAAAAAAATGCTCTTCTGGGAAGGAAGGCCTCACTGAGGTGACCCTTGGGTAAGATAAGTGAACGGAGAGGTAGGAGGCATGTGCTATCCCAGGAAAGACTGTCCCAGGGAGAAGGAGCAGTGAATGCAAAGCCTGGCATTTGAGGAACAGAGAGGGGGCACTGTGCCTGGAGCACAGTGAGGAAAGGAGAGAGCAATAAGGGGTAAAGTCAGACAGGAGGTAATGAAGGAACCAGATTTGTAGGACCTGGTGGACCCCTTGACATGACTTGAGCTTTAACAAGCTTTTGGAGGGTTTTGAACAGAGTAGTAATGTGATCTGCTTGTCTTTTAACAAGGTCACTGTGGCTGCAGGGCTGGAAATAGATAGAACGGGGCAAGAGCTGAGAGAGGAGGCCAGTCCAGTGTTCTGCAAGCCCAGGCAGGAGGCAATGGTGGCTTGGAACAAATCGCATCAATGGAAGTAGTGAGCGTTGTTAGATTCCAGATATAATTTGAAGAAGTAGTTGGAATGTGTTTGAAGAAAGCAAGTGAGGAGGTCAAGGGTGACCAGAGCAACCAGAGTTGTCCTTTTTAAAAAGGTGAAATCTGTGGGAGAAGTGGGTTTAGACAAACTGAGTGCTTCAGATGAAAGCATCCTCGGAGTTCACAGGAGTCAGCAGAAGTTCAAAGCAGCAGGAGGGAGCAGGAAGGATCTGGCAGGCCCAGCAAGGTTGGGCGGTTCTGGGGGTGTGGGAGCAGCAGAAGACGGAGGGTGCTCGGCTCCCCCAAGGCACGCACTACAAGATGGTTGATGGCTTCTGCAGTTTGGGCAGTTGGGGGATCTTTTACGAGCTATAAAGGCGCGCCAGTCCTGTCCTGTTCCCCACATCTTAGCTCATTCTGTCCTTGCGTCAGCCTTTGCGGGAGGAGCCATTAGACCCATTGCACAGGAGGCCTTCCCGAGGCCCGTCTGAAACAGCAGCTCTCACTGCCGCCTTGACTCGCCTTGACATCCTCTGCTACCTTGCTTTCTCTTTCTTTATAGCACTTGAGCATTTACTTGATGTTGTATAATTTACGTGGTTGTTTATTTTTTCTGCCTCTCTCCTCCAGTAGAATAGATGCTCCGTAAGGGCAGGGCCTCTGTTTTACTCACTGCTGTTAGTCCCTGAGTCTAGGCTATGGCAGGTGGTCAATAAATAGTTATCAATTGGGTTGCAAACAATCAAAGGTATAATAAAGCTTTACACAGTGCAACATAAAACTGCTATAGCCCAACCATTTTTACTTTGTATTCAGAATTTTAAGAAATTTGTATTTAAGTTTCACTTATTTAAGATGCATGAAAACTCAAACTAAAACCTAAAAATCTGATTTACATTTAGTGTAAATGCGCAAAAACTTTTTGGTATATAACAACTATTCTCTGTATTTGAATTTTTTGAATCTTGATTATTTTGGAATGGTTTCCAAATTACCCATGTAAAGTAGGGTTTGTTTTATTTTATTATTTCCCTACATTAAACAGAAAGCAAATCAAAGTTTGGGCAGCTAAGTTCTGCAAGCCTGACTTATCTGATTCATATATTTTTAGGGGGAGGTAATGTTGGCCTTGGGAAAATTATCCAGGTATTTTTCAAATTTTTTCAGGGTACCTTTTGTAGATCTATTTATGATTATTAAAATGTATTTTAGATTTAACTTAAATAGCTATCATTTATTGAGGAATTTCTATGTGCCAAGCATTATACCAGGTACTCTCTGTAAACTGTTTGACTTAACTTTTGAAAACAGTTGTACTGGTTTTGTAAAAAATAAAATAAAAAAAATAAAATATGACTAGCATGACTAGTAAAATATTCAATCAATACTAAAAATGAAAAAGTAAAAATTATCTCAAATCCATGTACTTTTCAAAACAACTCTATGAAAAATATTCTTGGCCCCATTTTACAGATGAAACAAGCTAGAAGGATACCAAGACCCTCCAGGTGGAAGTGACAGTGTTGTGTTAGAAGCCAGGTGACTCAGACAGGACGATCCAGCCTTAACCACTACCCGATATTATTCTTCATGACTTCGTAGTACTTACTTGGCAGAGGTATGGGTTTCTGGTGGACTTGTCTGAAAGGAAGAATTTCAGATTAATTAAAGGGCAAAGCACAAGATGAATAAGTTTGACATTCTGTTTCCAGTGAAGACTCTGAACACACCCATCACCAGGGAATCAACAGGAATGGCCAGCGACCCAGCTCTAAAGGTAGGAGAGACGCTGAAACCTTCAAGATAAGAAAAATTATTCCCTTTGCTTTTGTAAAAGGGGGAGCCTCGATGAACGGGTTACATTTTAGTTAAGTCCAATAGTATTAGGTGTCTGAGATCCTAAGCAGTTCTTTTAAAGTTGTTATCTACTTAAAAACTGAACACCCTTTAAAATTTAATTGCAAAGCAATGAAATGTCAGATCTTTACCATGCACCACAAGCCCGTGCCCCTGTGTGGTATAGCGATGCAGGCATCAATGCCTGTAGCAACCAGAGGAAACTCATTTTTAAAGGAAAGGATTCTTACTTCTGAGCCAGAGGAAGCACTGGTGACTGCGCAGCTTCTTGTCTGTGACTAGACCCTCGGTGGCGTTCAGCAGGTATGGGTTTTTCTGCATCAAGAAAATTTGCATATTAGAATTAGAGTGAAATGTCTGTCCTCATGCCAAAGCCCAGCAATACCAACCGAGAAGCACTGGATTTGGCCAGATGTCTTCCTATGAAGATATCTTTCACCAGGATGTCATCTGTTTGTGCACCTGTCTGTCTGGTGATGTGTTTGTGCTGTTAGGACCAGGACACCCACTCCCCAGTGTTACACGCATACCCTCCTGCCTCTGTTTTCAGCTCTTGGTAAAGTACATGGGGACTGAACCCTTGGGATCTGGACCTTTAAGTGCGTGAGTTCAGGTGGGAACCAGAGATGAGCAAGTTTTAGCACCTCCTGCTTTCTATGGCGTCCACACAGGTGTCACCACACCCGGCTAACATCTTAGTCATAAGATGTGACTACAAGAAATTTCTTACTGATAAGCTATGATATTTTTTGAATGATCTCTTTTTTTAAAAATTGATTTCGGAGAGAAAGGGAGAGGGAGAGAGAGAGAGAGAAACATCAATGATAAGAGAGTCCTCATTGATCGGCTGCCTCCTGCACGTCCCCTGCTGGGGATCAAGCCCGAAATCCGGGCATGTTCCCCGACGGAGAATCCAACCTTGATCTCCTGGATCCTAGGTCAATGCTCAACCACTAAGCCAGCCAGGCGACTCACCAAGCTTTTAACATTAGTTATCTTCAAGTGTGGAATCAGATGGGCACAGACATTTGACTTTTAACTTTTATATAGTATTTTAAGTGTTGAGATTATAGATGCTTCTTACTTCTTTGTTTCCTCCCCCAGGATTTTTCAAATACTAATATTTTTTAAAATGGGAACATTCTAATAAAAAAAATTTATGTAACGATTTAGGGTTTTGATAAAACAAAGAAAGCATTTGAAGATGTACTAAGACATTTGAACTCTGAAAAAATTATTTTGAAAACTTAGCAAAAGAACTGGTTTACATCAACAGGTTTTGAAAAGTTTCATTCCTTAATTAAACCATTAGTGTAAGGTACATGAGTGGCTCTGAATCAGCCCACCAGCGGAAGTCCATGGTGCTGCTTGTGGCGAGCCACGCCCGTCCGCAAGCAGACAGGTTTGGGCTAGTGGACTGTAACCCACTCCAGAGATGCCGCCCAGGCAAGCTAGGTCCTGACCAGCTCTGCCACTCATTACTCACTGCAATGAGAAGGCTACTTGGCTTAGAAATGGAGTTTTATATTTACAATTACCTTATAAATAATGAAAGAACTTAGAAGGCATTTACATGCAAATCCTTAATTAAAATAACATTTAGAAGACGTGCTCCACCTTTAAAATAATATCGATTTACCTTCACAAACACTTGAGGCATTCTGTTGAGAAGCAAGTGGAGTCTATTAAAAAAACAAAAACAAAGATATTCAATACAGTTCAATGTGGAAATAAAAGTCAAAGCAATATTATTAAAATAAGTATTTGGGGCGAACATTTCTCTGATGCATAGCCATTGTTTACATCACAGGATCAATTGAAAGCGCGCAGTCTCCAGGCTGGCCTGGCATGAAGTGACAATGACTGGCGGTGTCTCGGGAGGAGCAGCGTGGGCTTGGTGTGGGGCCCCCGCTCTGTCGGCAGGGTTGGTGGATGCCATGCCCGCAGCAGCTGCAGGGCAGTAATGTTTGCACAGTGGGAACCCCGCACATGGCTCTCGTCCCAGGCCCACCGCCTCGTTTCAGGGCTTTGCTGGGTGATTATAAATGTCAGGCCACAGAGTAGGTACCAGGTCAAGGTGGGCTTCCTTGAATAGTGGGCTGGTCCAGGTGGTCTTTGTTCTGGCCAGAACCTGAGTTTAGTCAGGCCTGAGTGTGCCTGATACGCAACGGTCAGGTCTGGACACGGGATCCCCGAGGGGAAGACAGATGTCGCGGGAGGCAGAGAGCCTGGCCGCTGGTCTGCCTCCCAGTGAAGCCGCCGGGGTCGCTTGAGGATGACCTCCTCCCGGCAGCATTTTCCCAGGCTAAACGAGGATTCCAAGTTTTTCTTGGACGGTCCAGGCAACACCTTCAGTTGCTAAGATTGCTGTGTTCACCTTTGCTGGAAGCGTTGTCAACGTTAAATAAATGGCCAATAAACACTGCGGGAAATATGAAGAGTGTTTAAGCGCAAAATTAACCTACCGTCTTCAGTGGGGTAGCTGGCTTCTTCCTGAGGGGATAAAAAAAGATTGGCTTTGTTAAAACCCGAAAAGAGAAAGTGGAGCCAACTGCTTATCATTTTCTCCTCAAATTTAAACTGGAGCAATGAAAGTGATACGAGTGTGTAGGAAGACTCCTGGAAGGGCGGGGGGGGGGGGGGGGGAAGCAGGATTTAGTTGTGACCACCCCCACCTCAGACAGGGTCCACTGCAGATGGCAGACGGGTTAATTGGAGATCACAGGAGCGCCAGTTGCCGGGGAGTTGGCATAACTGAGCTCTTGTTCCAATTCTGTTACTAATTACTCTGTGATCTCAGGCTGTGAGGCCAGTCAGAGCGTTAGTTTCCTCATCTGTAAAGTGAGGACAAGAACATGTGTTTCAATGTGGACACAGAGCCCCCCTCCTCCAACAGCACCCCTAGGCTACCGCCTGGAGACATGAGTGTGGCCCTGCAGGGGAGCTGCAGCAGGCACCTCCTCATGCCAGCTTCCGCTGCTTCTAGGTGGCTGTTCTCTACTAGGCTTCTGCCTGGGGTTTCATTCCGAACAGAAAAATCCGAGACCAACAGAAGTTTGAAAGTCACTGTGATCTGTGGTCCTGAAGGCGTTTGCCTAAGCTAACATTCTGGTTTGTTTTACTTCCAGTAGAGATTGGAATCTAAAATTGCTCAAGTTTAAAGCTTCTCTTTGGTGTTTATTTTAAATACCGTCTGTCTGCCTCTCTTGCTTTGTTTTTGGCTGACTGCTGGAAATATTGGGGAAGACTACTAACAATTCCCAAGTACCTCTAAGATGCCTGGCACTGGGTTAGGCTCTTCACATGTTACTTAAACTTCACAGTGGATATTATTGCTACATTTTAGAGACGAGGCGCCATGTGGGAAATGTGTAGTTTTGGTTAATAAATACCCCTGAAATTAAGAATTTTTTTGCTTTACACAGGCCAGCTGAGACATATTTAAAAGGGCTTTTACGACAACCCACTGAGCCAATAGAAAATTGTGAGGTCACTGTAATATTAGCACATTACAATCCTCACCTGACAGTCTACAAAGCCCTTTGAAGTTCAACAAGACAGTGATTTTCTCATCTCACTTTTGAAAGGAACCTTGGCCATGTTGCTTTGATTGAACACCCCAGTGAATGCTGCACAAACTACGTTCACTTAGAAATCATTAACTGCTTGAAAGGAGTAGAGAGTAAAGATGAAACCGCCTAGTGGGCCTCAAAATTATTCAGGTGCTGGAACTTCTGTCTTATGGAACACTGAAGGTCAAAGAACTCAAGATTCAACTAAAAGTTTATGGGAGGAAAGACTACTATTTTTTTAATTTCATTATTTATTTCATCAAAGATTACTAGTGTTTTATTTCAAACCCCTAGGACAACTTGAAGCATGCTGTGGGGGTGGAGGAGAACAGGGCAGCAGGCTTCCATTTCCACACTCTTCAGGATCACATCTATTGTGATGTGAGGTGCACCTGCCTGAGCTTGGGCGGCCGTGCTCTTCTGGATGGGTCAGTGGAGAGGAGCCCCCCTCCTCATTCTCGGCAGGACCCCACTCACAGCAGCGGCGAGGCTGCAGTCTAACAGAGCTGCTTCTCAGCTAAAGGTACTCACCCGGCCCTGGGCAGTGGGGATGGCGCAGCAGGTAAAGATGACTTAGAGTCCCAGGCCCCGCTGCTTCGACCTGCACAGAAAGATGCACGGGTCAGTCTCCAAGTCCTGAATCTGGGGCTGACGGTCACAGTGAGGCTGGCCCTTTTGGCAGGCTCAGAAATACATGCACATTTTTTGTTACTTTCAGTTAAGCGTGTATAGGTGGTTACGTTGAGGTTCTTGGGGAAAACCTGTCATCTTAGTATGTAGTATGAGTACCGCTATGTTTCGTTAGCTACTATATCAAATTGATACTCTTCTTCTAAGTCTTCACACCTGAGATTGACTTAAAATACAGTTGGCTAGGCCCTGGCGGAGGAGCTCAGCTGGTTGGAGTGTCATCCTGATATGCCAAGGTTGTGCGTTCGATGAATCAAGCAATGAATGTATAAATAATGGGACAACAAATAGATATCTCTCTCTCTGCCTTTCTCTCTTCCTTTCTCTCAAAATCAATCAATAAATAAGAACTACACTTGGCTATTCATAGATTTATTTAAAATTTTTTTATTTCACTGAGTCACCTAGATGATTTGGCTGAGTCATCATAAATGATGATTTTTTCCCTCACTGAGTCATAAGTGATTTTGCTAAGTCATGGTAAGCAATTTTTGCTGAGTCATGATAAGCGAATTCACTGAGTCATGCTAAGTGATATTTTGCTGAGCCATGAAAAGTGATTTTGCTGAGTCATGGTAAGTGCTACTCATAGGTTTTAATGAAGATTTTAGGAAAGAGGAACAAAAACCTTGTCTGAAAAATAAGGAAGTGTAAAGAATGGCTAAGTCAGAATTTCCTCCCAGAGGTTTTCCCCCTCCTTAAATACGAAGGGCTCATTTGGCCTGGGTTTATTATCATTGTCACATCTACTGCCTGGCTTTTCCACTAAGCTTCCCTTTCCTTCATATCTCCAAACAGTCTGCCAACGCCTTCCTTCCCCTTCCCTCCTTATAAACAACTTCTGTGATCAGATCAGGGGGCAGGCCCATTCTCCATTCTCCTCTGGTGGTGGTGGGGGGAGACAGAGCTGGTGGAAACCTATGGTCTTGCATCAGGAAGACATGGTTCTAGTTATTTCTCTGCCAGAAAACTGGCTGGGAGACCTCTTCCAAGCCACTGTGTCTCAGTTTCCTCCTCTGTGAAACAGGGACACCACCACCTACCTTACCTAACTCAGGGTGACTGTGGTAAGATAATAGGGCAGCTTTAAAAATGTACAGAATTAGCCAGATAGAAAGTAATATTGATGGAAAGAGATTAAAAGTATTTGAGGTTTAAAAACATTATGCTAAGTAAAAGGAGCCAGATGGAAAAGACTACATATTTTATAACTCCATCTACATGAAATGTTCAGAAAAGGCAAATCTATAGCAACAAGAAACAGACTGGTGGTTGCCTGGGGCTGGGGGTGGGAACAGCATTGACCACAAATGGGCAGAAGGGATCTTTTAGAGTTGAGGTGGGCATGGACATTTTCTAAAACTGGATTGCAGTGATGGTTACAAAACTCTGTAAATGTAATAACGGTTTACAAAAATAATTGAATTGTACATGAAAAATGAGTGAAAAGTTATAACTCATAAAGGAACTCAGTGAATGTGATTATTGCTGTTTTTGTTTTATCACCTTGTTATGAACCACCGCAGCACCTGAGCCCTGTGCCAGGCACTTTAAATGGGTCATCTCTAAGCCTCACTTAGCATCAGTTGGAGCACAGCAAGTCTCAGCGAGGCTCAGTGGCAGGGCTGGGGTTGAAAACCAAGACCATTTGATTTAAGGCCCCCGCAGGCACCTTCCTCTCCAGCCAGGACCTCAGAACATTACTTTGGGGCATGATTTGGCGTGCGGATCCACTCGGTCTCTCCCTCATTTGGGGAAAGACTAGTGAAGCAGAGGTCTGCTTTTGCGGGTGCTCTTGGAGGATGGAGCATGACTCCTCTGTTTCATGGGCCAGCGACCCTTTCTGCTGTCTGGGCCTGAAGCTGGCCCCAAGGCCATGGCTGGGTGGGAGAACCTGGTGCCCCCTCACTGCCAGGATCCTCGCTTCCTAGCAAAGCCAAGTTCTTGGCTGAAATGCTCCAAGGGCAACTTGGGGCATGTGATAGAGGGAGATGTGGCCAAAAGCATAATGATAAAAGCGAAAAGTAAGATTTGTTTTAATTGTATTGAACAAAAAAGTATGTTACTGTTTGATATAACAGTGCAGGCTTTAGACAAGCTGGTGCTTACCAAAGCTCCTCGAACATGTACTTTATGCATCGTTCCCTTTTTAGTTTTACATACAGTGTGTTGTTTCCTTAATTATTTTTTAAAAAAGATTCTTTAATTGAATTTATTGGAGTGACATTGGTTATATAGGTTTCAGGGGTCCAGTTCTTTAAGGTATCGTCTGGGTTTCCTTATTTCATAATGATCCCAGCGTTGGCATTCTAAGCCGGGGGATTTAACTGCCTTTTAGCTGTTGTAGAAACCCCATTATCATTAGGGGCTTGCACAGCAGCTGGAGCCGCCCTCGCCCTCAGGCACTGCACGAACTCTTACAAAAGAAAGAGATTTAGTTCAAGAATTTCAGAACAGTTTGGGCTACAGCTGGTAACTGGGATCCCAACCCAGATCTGTCTGGCTCAAAACCCAAGCTCTTAACCACCCGATATTCTGAAAGAAGAGCGAGGGCTGAGGACTGAATGATGCAGACACCCTCAGTCAGGGGTGGGGAGGGCCCCTTCAACATTGGTGCCACCACACAGTGAGCGAGGGCGAGGTCTTCTGTTACCATTTATCAAGACATTTTAAGATACAAGTGATTATTTCTTAATATCAGATCTCAGTTGTTTATCTTATGTGTAATAGATTAAAAACTAAACTCCCAAATGTAATCATTCTGAGATTTAAAAAACACACCAAATGACACATATACTTTACCTGAAGCTGCCACTGGAGGAGGCGCTGGCTTGGAGCTGCTGTTTGGCTTGGTTGACCTGTTCACCATGGGAGCTTAAACACACAAATGTGCAGATAAGGGTCACAGATATGACCTGCTGGAGGGGTTCGCACTTATGGGAAAATGCACTGTGGAAATGACGGAGCAGACCAGAGAATTTGCAGAGAATGGAAGCACACGGATCAAACACATAGGCCATTAAAGAAAGTCTCCTCACGCCTGGCCAGCATGGCTCAGCGGTTGAGCATTGACCTAGGACACAGGAGATCACGGTTCGATTCCTGGTCAGGCCTTGATCCCTGTTGGGGGCGTGCAGGAGGCAGCTGGTCAATGGCTCTCTCATCATTGATGTTTCTATCTCTCTCTCTCTCTGAAATCAATAAAGATATATTAAAAAAAAAAAAAAAAAAAAAAAAGAAATCTTCCTCAGAAGAAAAACCTTTAGAATGCATATATCAATGATTAAAGGGTTAAGTAAAATATTTTATGACAGGGATTTTGTTAAAGTCAATACTGGCTTGGAATTTCCTTTCACAAACTGAAGTCTAGGAGATGAAAGAGGATTTTTTGTTTTTTTTTGTTTTTTTTTTAATTAGGAGAAGTGTATTGAACCTAATAGTGAAGGGGCCAAATTAATAGCCCCACCCTCCCTTCCAACACATACCATTGCTTTTGTATTTTACAGGGTTTGTTGGGGAGGGGATGTTTAATGTGTATTTCTTTTCATGGTGATGGGTGGCTCAGGAATTCAGGTGGGTCCTGAAGCCATTGGTGATGTTTAGGGAATGCAGGAGAGGGTTGCGACATAATGGCAGAGAAAAACTGAATACTGCTACTTTAGGGTCGAGCTTATTAGATGAGTAATGTAACTTGAAGAGGTATCACTTACGCAGGAATATATTCTTCATAGTGACCATATCCAGAGCGACCAGGCACTGTTCCGCAGAGGGTATGCTGCACTGGCTTTTTAAGATAATTTGTTCATAATTGCATTTGTAATTCTGTGAAGCATTTACAAACAAAATGTTTCTGAAATAGCACTAAATTTAAAGAAGCAGGACACAGAGCATATTTTACTCTTTCGAATTTTTCAGTCCTCTGCAGAAGCTGTTCCTGGTGCAATATTTGTAAGGCCAACATAGTGGTTTGCGACTTTGTGAGTATTAGGTTTTATGAGAAATCCATCCCAGCTGAGGACAGCTAATGATGAGGGCCTAAGTGCTTCATAATTTAAGATAGGATATTAGCCATGGGAGAGGACAGAGGAAGAAAGTAAAGACCAAGAAACACAGAGATAGCTCACTCAACCTGCCAAAGCAGGCAAACGCTGTGGCCACAGAGGAGAGAGGCCTGGGCACCATCGTTTGAGCCCCTGGGTGCTTCCTACCGAACAGCCTTGTGCACCCCCATCAACTGGTAGACCTCAAACACTTGCCTGTTTCAGATGGGAGCGAGCTGCTCTCCGTGGGATGAATATAGTTCTCATCTTCATCTTCCACAGGGACCACGTAGTCGGCCTAAAGGAAACGCAGAAATGAGTGGGAAGAACGCTGCACACTCATAGGGTATTGCTTGGGAAAGAGTGATTAAAAAAAAATCTTTGTTGAGATATAATTCGCATGCAATTAAATTTCCCTATGTGAAGTGCACAGTTTACTGGGTTTTAGTATGGTTACAGAGTGTGAAACCATCACTGTAACCTAATTTTAAAACATTTCCATCACCCGAGGAAGGAATGCTATGCCCATTAGTCACTCGCCATCTCTCCCTTCCCTAGATAACCAATAATGCACTTTCTGCCTTTAATATTCGCCCATTCTGGACATTGCGTGTAAATGGAATCATATAATGTGCGGTCCTTTGTGACTGCTTTCACTTAGCATAACAATTTCAAGGCTCAAACGTGGTAGGACATATCACTACTTCGTTCCCTTTTATGGCCAAGGAACATGCCGCTGTGTGAATATGCTGTATTGTGTTTACTCATTCAACAGTTGATGGCCACTCGAGCTGTCTGTCCTTTTGACCTATTATGAATGACGTTGCTAGGAACATTCATGTACAAGTTTTTGTGTAGAGGCACATCTCTCTTGGGAACGTGCCTCGTGGTAGAATCGCTGGGTTACGTTGCAGCCCTACGTCAAACAGCGTGTGGAGCCGCCACACTGTTTCCCACGAGCAATTTCTCCATGTGCTCCCCAACGCTTGTTGTCTGTCTTTTTTATTATAACTATCATCATGGATGTGAAGTGGTATTAATTATGGTTTCAATATGCATTTCCCTGATGGTTAATGATGTTGGGCATCTTTTTGTGTGCTCATTGGCTATGTGCTTATACATATATTTTTTAGAGAAGTCTATTCAATGCCTTTGCCCATTTTGAATTGGGTTGATTGTCTTTTTATTATTGGGTTGTAATGTTCTGAATGTAAGTTTCTTATCAGATATATAATTTGCAAAAATGTTCTCCCACCCTATAGGTTGTCTTTTTACTTTCTGGGTTGTATCATTTGCAGCACAAAAGTTTTAAATTTTGAAGTTCATGTGATGTATTTTTCTTCTGTTGCTTGTGCTTTGGGTGATGTATCTAAGAAACCATTGCCTAACCCAAGGTCACAGGGATTTATACCTATGCTTTCTTGTAAAAGTTTTATAGTTTTAGCTCTTGCATTTAGGTCTAAGGTCCATTTTTAGTTAATTCTTGTGTATGGTGTGAGACAGACCTCCACTTTTATTCTCCTGCATGTGGCTACACAGTTATCCTAGCATAATTTGTTTTAAAAACTATTCCTTCCCTATTGAATTGTCCTGGCACCTTTGCTATTAATCAATTGATCTGAAATATAGGGAGGGAGTGATTTTTATATCAATATGAGGCAAATGAGGTAATCCGATCTCAAAAGTGATTTTACCACCTGCCTTAGTGGGTAGCCAAGATGTGTACGGAGAGAAACAGACACCAAACATCTGTTGAGTACCTGTTGCCAGGTGCTCACCTGAATACTTCATATGTGTTGTGTCCCTTAATTGTTACAACGGCTTAATAAGGTAGGTACTACCCTCAGTTCTCTCTACAGAGTAGGGGCTTCCTCTATGCATCCCACCCCTCTGCATCTTAGAGGAGGAGCAGGGAGGAGCAGAGAGGAAAGAGGTGTTGGAGAGAAAGCTTGGTGGGCAGGGCAGAGAAGCGAAAGAGAGTAAAGGTAGGAAACTGTCCTGTGGGGGAAAGAGAAGATTCACAGGAAACCAGGGGAAGAGAAAGGGCACAGGGGGGCACAGACCCAGTATTGATATTATACCATATGCCTCTAGTGGTCGAAAATGCTTACAATAAGGTCATATATGCCATTTTTAGAGAAAAAAGAACACCCTTTCAGCATAATATTGGAGAGTTGGGGGGGGGGGGGCAGTGAAGACCCAAAGTGGTTAGTGCTGACCTGAGAGCAGGGATGGAGGAAGGAAGACATGCTTGAGTCCAGACTGCTGGTGCCTTCCCCCTCCCCTACGCTGCGTCCTGCCTTCCACTAGGTCTGGGAAGCCATTGGCACAGATTTACTTTACCTCATCCTCAAGATCCTTGGGTTTGGGTGGGACTTGAGGTTTCTGCAGAGAAGTCGAGGAGGGCATGGTGGAGGCTAGTCTCGCCTTAGCTGAAGGCCAGCTGGGTTTACTGGGAAGGGTCTTGCTGAAGGGTGGTGGAGACTGCCTCTGGCTTGATCGGTTGTCTTGAAAAGAACAACAAACAACAACAACAAAGCGTGAGATGAAAGGGGCTCTGGGTCATTCCCTGGAGGGAAACTACCGGGTTCTAGAAAGTATAGAACCTCTAGCACCTAAGTAGCCACAAATGATTAACTGGGACATTCCTTAAGAGTAAAATGACATGTTAGGTAAAAAATTTCAACTGCCCATTGACTTACATCATAAAAACTAGAAGAAGGGCCTCATCAAAAAACATCCTCCCAGGGGAGAGATGGAGACCCACAGGCTCAGTAGAGCTGACAGCCCAGGGCTCTGCCCAACAGGTGCATGATGACCTTGGCTGTGTAGGGGTTTAACAGGGATGCTCCTCCATGGGTTCACTTGCTCTATGAACCTTAAGGGCAGATATTCTCAATCCCACTTACACATCAGAACCACCTGGGAGCTTTACAAAATGTCAAGGAGCTCTGGCTGGTGTGACTCAGTTGGTCGAGCATCATCCTATGCACCAAAAGGTAGCCAGTTTGATGCTGGTCAGGGCACATGCCTGGGTTGCTGGCTTGATCCCCAGGAGGGGGCATGCAGGAGGCAGCTGATCGATATTTCTCTCTCATCTATGTTTCTCTCTCTCTCTCCCTCTCCCTTCCTTCCTCTCTCTCCAAAATCAATAAAAACATATTAAAAAAAAAAAGTCAAGGCCCAGACCCCACCCCAGACATAACTAGTAGGGAAAGATTATAGATTTAAAAGTTCCCCCAGGTTATTCTAACATGTATTCAGGGTTGTGACTGCTCATCTGGGTGAACAGTTCCTGTCCTCAATGATTTGCCTCAAATCATAAAGAATCCATAAGTTCCCCTGCACAGGACTGTACTCAAGCAGGTATCAGGAAGGGAGTCCAGGCTCTGAAGCTAAATGGCCCTGAGTTTGGTCCCCTGCTCTGCTACCCACTAACTGCACTCCTTTGGGCTAGTTATTCAACCTCTCTGGGGCTCACATTCCTCATTTTTAAAACGAGGATCATCATATCCACCTCAGGGGGATGTTGTAGGGATCAGGAAGAGAGCAGCGAGAGCAGGAGCAGCAGTGTGTCTGGCAGAGTTGACACCTAACAAACGGAGCCAGTATTACCCACAGAAGGTGGTGGAAGGCTCAGGCAACATGATGTCGGCCTGGCTGGTTCTGTGAGCGTGGATTTCGACTGATCCATCGTGGGAAAGTCCTAGCACAGGACTAAGCTGCTGTGCTCCCCATCCTGGGGACAGACGGGCTTACACTGACTTGCTGCCGCTTGCTCCTGCCAGGGCCCGCCCCCAGCCTGCCGCAGCTGCACTGCCTGCGTGCCCCCAGCTCTGCTCTCCTGCTGGTGCCCCTCCTGCCCTCAGCCCACATGCCTGCTGAAGGTATGGGGCTAACTTCACACTCAGTGCCTCCGCGGCAGCTCCTCCTGGACGGAGCAGCTGTGCTCAGCCACTAGGGCATCTGCTTTGCTGTGCCAGCCAGTGTGGGCGTGGGCGTGGGAGGAGGGGCATTAACCCACTGGGGTCCTTGGTGGTCAGACTGGTTCTGTATAGACCGTTCAGGAGGAATTCGGAACCTTGTGCACGGGAGGCGGGAAGAGAAGCAGGGCCTAGTCTCGGGGCTGATTTCTCAGGCTGTCGGGAGCTGAGAGCAACCATCAGGGCGTGATCGTTTATCTTTTGCCCGTTTCCAATATTCTTGATTCAGGGAGGATCATTTTCCCCCTCAAACGGGCAAGTTTGCCAACCGGGGCTCCACTGCCTGTGAGTGGCCAGGTGGCCCCCTTGGAGGCGGTAGGAATGGGGGTCCCTGCCGCCCTCGGCCTGCCCCCGCCTCCCCGCCGAGCACCCAGGCTCCGGGTGCCTCACCTGCGTACTCGCCCCTGGTAAAGGGCAGGGCTGGGTGGACTGTCCTCGTCTCCTGCTCCACGGGCGGCGGCTCATAGCTGTCATCCCCCGTCTCCTCGACGGGCAGCACGTACATCTCGGAGTCGGAGTGCTCGTCGGGGTTTTCATAGTCACTGTCCTGCAAGTGCAGACACCATGCTCAGGGCCCGGCTGTGCCTCGTCATCAGGACAGACTGACTTAGGGGCCCGACCTGCTCCCTCCATGTCAGGACAGGGAAGCAAGGCCTGGATGGGCCGTCACCAAGGCCAGGCAGCCGGTCATGGTGAAGCCCGGGTGGGAGCCGGGGGGACCAGGGGGACCTTTAACCTGCAGGGTGCCTAAAACTCTATGTGGGCAAGAGCCATCAGAGAGAAAATATATTTTAAGAAGACAAGAAAATAAAATAACCGGTAGGTTTTATTTATCCTGCATGCTGACAGTTGAGGAAAAAGTAAGTTTAATAAGGAGAGAGAAGGGTGCACAGGAAAACAGGAGATGAAGTTAAAAGTTAAAAAAACAAGACCCAGAGCTGGTAAGCCAGAGGGACTGGGCTTCAAATGGACTCGAGTCCTCTCTCTCTCTTTTATTAAATATAAATTGTATTTAAGTAACTATTGAAAAATGCATTGACATGTTCTAAAGTTCAAACAGCTCAGAGGGATGTACCGAAGTCTCCTTCCCTGCCACTCAGTTCCTCTCCGCAGAGGCAAACGGCATTGCCCGCTTCTCTTGCATTTTGGCCAGAGAGAGTGTGTAACAGCGTGCGTGCACATATTCTTGTGGAAGAAATATCTGGTTCAGGAGTTAAGAGGTCCTCTGGCCTCTGTGTCCATTGCCCCCAGGGCCCCCACACCGCTGACATAATGCACGGTCCACACGTGGTTTCCCCGCGCGGGCGGGGCGCTGCCCTCTGGCCCGTCTCCTTGCAGCCGTGGACCACTCACGCGGGTACACCTGATGCGGGCGCAGCGCTCGTCACCGCTGCATCCTCGGGGCCCGCAACGGCTGGCACAGGAGAGGCGCTCGGTGCGCTTGGAATGAGTGAGCGAATGAATGAATGAATGCATGAATGAATGAATGCATGCATGCATGAGCAGGTCTGCTGCCCTCCTCGGTCTGTACAGAGATGGGAGGGGAGAGGCATGGGGTGAACAGTGACACGAGGGATGAGACAGGAGGCTGAAAAGAGTGTGGGTGTCGTTGTTCCAGAGTGGGAGAGAAGGTGGTTAGGGTGACATAAGAAAAGTCCTGTGGGGGGATTTTCCCAAACCCCAATCCCTGTAATAGCAGGGGGGCTCAATAATCCTTCCTGAACGTGACCATGAACTTAGGCTGAATAGAGTAATGACAGTGATGATAGTTTTCTTATAACTGACATTTCTATGAGCCGCATGCCTCATTTACTCCACCACAATCATGTATTAGTGTTTTAAAAATCCCACTCTATAGTGGCGAAAGCTGAGGCACGGAGGAGTTGAGTAATTGAGTCTGCAATCTGTGTTCTGGAGAAGCAATGACTCTTCTCAGGCAGGGCTCCTAGGGGGTGAAATGGGGGTGAAAGGGTGGCCAGGGGAGGCTCAACAGGGCGAGAGCCTGGCTTCCCAAGGCCAGGCCAGTTCAGCATGAGGTGGTGGGAACCCTCCTCATCCAAGCCAAGGATCCAATCACTGCTGTGGCGGCCTCTCAGGGAGACATTAGTAAAAGTGCTGAGAAGCAGCTGCTTTAATGCACATCTGGAAAGTGAATCAGCAGGGACCCAGACACGTGTGCCTAAGAGGGAGACAGTTTGGACATCCCTCTTTGTTTCTGTTTTCATGGAGCAGGGATGGGACTTCTGAGACTTAATAACCTGGAGGCTGAGGAGCGTGTGCATCCTGGGGAGGGCTCTGGGGTCCTTGCAGCCCCTCAGGCTGGGCAGCCTGAATGAGGGGACCACATTGGCAGAGATGGCAGAGAGATAGAGGAAGAGAGACTCCATGTCAGCTGTTCCTGGCAGCTGCTCCTCTGACACTGGGCTGCCTACCAGGTGGTAACCCTCATGAGGACAGGACTGAGACTGTATATACAGGACCCAGCATAGGACCTGCGATAGGGCAGGTGCCCACTACCCCGCTGTGGAATGAGTGAATGAATTGAGCTGCTGCCCTGGGCTCTGAAGGGACTGAGGAGGAAGGAATGGGCTCTCAGGAGAAGTGGTGGGCTGCTGGCCCTTCATTTGGAAAATCTATTTAGTGGGAGACACACCGTGAGCCCCTCCTGCTTCAAACACAGTGGAATGCATTTTATTCTTTTTATCAACAGAATAAAAAAGGAATATGTTCAAACGTGTGAGAGTTAAAAAGAAAATTCCTCTTCTCTCAAATTATTCTAAGTTCTGGCAAACAAAATTCATTCACTCAATATTCAACAAGTATAATATGTTGGACAATCTGATGGAAACTTTGAAGAAGTGAATGTGTAATAAGACAAAATTTCAAATTGTCCATTTATTCATTTAATCAATTATTAATTATTGAGTACCTGATATGTGCCAGGCATCGTGCTTGACTCTGAGCACAGTCCCTGCGCTCATAGAAATCATATTCTAGCAAGGGAACCCACAACACACAAATAGCGAATGGTAAATAATAAGTAGGCCTTTAAACAGACAAAATAGCAATCACTAGTGATAGATGCACTGATGGGAATGATCAGGGTCCTGAGACAGACAGCCATAGGAGGAGCGGTTCTACCTTGGATGGGGTGCTTGAAAGGCCTTCCTGAGAAGGAGACGTTGAGACCAAGCCTGGAGGACAAGAAGGAGCTGACCAAGTGGGGAAGAACAGAAGAATGTTCTTTGGTTTTTCCTCTTTTGCTTTCTCGCTTTTCCTGCCCAAGGACCACAAGTCTGAAGTTGCTGAGGCAGGCAGGACCTTGGCATGTTGTAGGAACCATGGGCAGGCCTGTGAGCCTGGGCTGTGGTGGGCAAAGCTCTGCTGGAAGGGGGTGGGGGTGGGGAGGCTGGACAGGTCCACAGGGGCCAGATTTCATCAAGCCTGGAGGTATTAGCAACAAGTCTGGATTTCATCCAATAAGGTCAAAATAATTGTGAGCGAATGTTTCTCAATCCTTACTATAGTTGGTACCTTGGTTTTGGTTGGTTGAGACACAAGTCATTTCCTCCGCTCCAGAGTGATTTTATTTTGTGCTTCCGAAGTCCCCACTGTGTGCTCTTTTTATCCAGCCAGCAAGTTAAATTTTCTTGGCTTCCCTCAGCATGGGGACCAGCTTCTTAACTTTACTTAAGATGTGGCTTGGTGCCTGCAGCCAGCAGGGGGCACAACTACCATTCTTCTGAGGGATCAGTGGCTGCTGGGTTCTGGGAAATAAGTCCATGCCCCAGTTACCCATAGAGAGGCCATCTAGTCCCCTCTTTTAAAAAAATCATTTCCCTGCAGTTGAAAAGAGAGGAACTCCTGTCTCCTCATACTCTGAGTAAACTCCAGGTGGCATACACAACATGGAGCCCAGGCTCAATGCTGGGCACCTCACAGGAGTCCTGGGTTCTCATTCTCGGTGGCTAAGTAAATGAGAGAGAATCATTTTGATTCTCTTGGCCTCAGTCTCCTTATATGGTGTGTTGTTGTGTGGAGACCCTCTTGGATCCATTCCAGATGTAAAAGTCACAGATCGGGGCAGACTAATATTCTGCATGAATTTGCTATGTGAGGAATAATTGTTGTGAAGAAAAGTTTTAGGATGTCTTGTAAGACTCGGCCTAAGAGAAAATGGCTTCGGGGTTTTGTGGGTCATAAAGACACCTCGAAGAGGTTTACAGTTAATTTGGACATACAACCAACGTCATCATGGCCAGGTCCCTCTCTCTCTGGCCTCCGATGCTCTGCTAATACCTGCTCCATCGCAGCAAGCACCTTGGAGTTTAAAAGCCTGAGTCTGAGATCTCAGTGAGAATTTTGGAACTGCAAGTTAAACTCTCCATGCCTTGGTTTCTTTACCTGTAAAGTGGGTGGGGCCGATATTCAAAATGTCTTACAATACAGCGCAGATACTGACTATTGACCCTAAGAATGTCCCGAGGCCCCCTGATGTGCCAGGCATTTACTCTTTGGTTGTTGGTTTCTTTGAGCTCCTGTGCAGGGTCCAGGAGGTGATGGGCACTGGCGAATTCAGGACAGAGGCTTTTGCCAACTAAAATGGAAATATTTAAACATTCTAACATCTGTTTTGGCTGCGCTGGTGAGTACTCTGACTAGACTAGCAGAAAATGGCGATAAGAATGCCTACGGAGGGCTGCAGTGAGGGTTAGGTGAGGTAACGCGGACGAAGCTCTCGGCCTGGCACGGTGCTGGCTCAGAGCAGCCATTCATTTTGAGGTCGTTGCTGCCTTGTCTGCAGGTGCCCTGCTAGCTCCCCGTCTCCTCTCTGTGATGCACAGCTGACCACCAGCGTGCAATTCAGAAACAAACCCTTAGAAAAGCCTCCCACAGGCCCTGGTGGAAACGGCACCCTCCTGGTCCCAGGAGCAAATACTTACAAAGTCATCTGACCACTGCTCCTCCTCATCAGCAGGGCTCTCTGAAACGGCATGAGGAGGCAGAATTCACACACAGGAATCTCAGCTGGCAGCTCCACCCTGCCTTCCCTGCCCTCGGGCTTCCATTTCCCCTGTACTTGCCTTCCCTGCCCTTGGGCTCTGTTTCCCCTGTACTTGCCTTCCCTGCCCTTGGGCTTCCGTTTCCCCTGTACTTGACCTTGAACTGTTATTACAGTCATCTGATATTCATTCACTTTCGAATCCTTTTTTTGGTTTGTTTTGTTAAAGTCAATTCTCAAAGCATTAAGAGAAGTCTCACTGGGAGCAGAGAAATGGTGCATCTGACCCATGTCTGTCTTTGTCAAGGGACATTTGGGGACCTTAGAGTAACCCAGTAGGACCATCGGGCAGCAAAGAGACAAAAGCATCATGTGGTAGAGGTTACTTGATGGTGGCCCACTCTTCTGGTTCCACAAGCAACTCACAGCATCATCTGATAGAGTCACAACCTTGCAGGCCATTGCCCAGACTGAAAAGCGTGACAAGCCAAAGCACTAGATCTAAAGAAGCGGGTGGCTTTGCAGCATCTCAGGGAGCCTCCGACGGTGTGCAGATAGTAGTTTTAGAATCAGGCTCCCTGGGCTCCAGTCCTGGCTCTGACTTTTGCTACATGCTTGGCAGTGGACCAGTGCTTTAGTTGTTTAAAGCTCCATTTCCTCACCTGTGAAACAAGGGTAAGAATAGTGCCTGCCCCGTGTTTTTATGAGAGTCAAGTAATACACACAGGAAGTGCTTTGCAAAGCCTGGCACACAGTAAGTGCCATATTTATGTTACTTATTGTTGTCTTGGGTATTGACAGTTCCCAATAAACCCTCAAAACAGTATTAATTCTATTTCCACTCTAAGGGCAACCATGAGGTATGCTTACCACAAGAACATGGATTCAGAACAGCCTCCAATATAGTGGGTGACATTTTCAGGAGGGTAAATTCAAGTTAAATATGGGCCAGATGGTGTAATTTGGGGTGTGGGATTTCAAGCCCCTGCCAGGAAGCTGAGATGCTGGTTGGGCCTGCTTGTCGGGAAAAGTCACTCCTATTGTGTCATGTGCCTGGTTTGGGGTTTATGCTCCATTGACTGTGTCAGAATTTCATTACACACAATAGAGGGGCTCCTCCACTTGCCTGGCCCAGGCTCTGTGATTCAGGTGGCCCTCCTAGGCCTCTATGCACAGCACCAGGCACTATAAGACACGTGCTAATGGCTAGGATGGCACCCATCTCTGCATCTCTTCCAGACCAAGACACACAGGGTCAGGCTGTGTTGCTTAAAATCTTGATTTGCCACTTGCTAGCAGTGTGACCTTGGTGAATTGCTTCACCTCTGGGCTTCAGTTTTCTCATCACTAAAATGGACATTAGAAGTACCTATGCCATAAGGTTTTGAGAGAATGAAAGAACACATGGAAAGTGTTTAGTAGAGTCTCTGACTTAGAGTAAGGGCCCAGTGAATGATAGTTATTACTATTAATTGACTTTCTCCTTAATTCTCACAATAACCAGAAGGATAGGTAATTTTATTTCTAGATCAGGGATCTGAGGCTTGGGAAAGTTACAAAACTTTTCTTGGTTCACACAGTGCTTAAGGGATTCCACCCCAGGCCAAAAGGGGCATCCATGAGGCACAGATGTGCACAGAATGAGTGAGCTTCCCAGTGAAAAGCTGGAGATGGGGTGGCTGAAGAGGATGGTGTTTGAGTAAGTCAACCATGAAGAGACAAAGGCTGAACCAGGCTGGGGGGCTTGGGGAAGGGAAGGGATGGCTGGAAGGATGGCAAAGGGTTCTGTGGAGTGATCTTGATTGAATCTCCCCACGTGAACTTTGCTGGTACCACCAGTTAGAGTGTAAATGGGGAGACAGAACGCCAAGTGAAAGCTGGCTTCACAGAGGACCAGGGCAGGGGCAAAAGCAGTGTTATGTTTCACTTCCTTTGTGGACAAAGGGTTGTTATGTGTGTATTCTACTTCTGTGCTGGACATTTACTCAAGAAACCCTGTCCAGGTAACTTCCTCTGCCCCACCCTGTCATTGCTCTGATCTCCTCCCTGCATGACCTCAGTGGTGGGAAGACAAGGTGGACCTCCTGGGGACATCACAGCAGCCCCTGGATAGTAGAGCCCAAGTGTACCAAGAAAAAGGCCTCATTCAGCTCTGACCTCTCAGGGCTTTGTGGAGTGATCAGTGGAGCTTCTACAATGACCCCAGCAGACTCTGGGGCCACCACAACTGCTCTGCCCTCCCCACCTTCCCAAGCTAGACCTCAGACTTGAAAGATACAGGAGGCTGCTCAACCATGAAAGCGCAGGAACTGGAAAGCAAGTTCTGGTGTTAATGTCAGAGGCTCTGGGCCTTCAGAGTAGTAAGAAATTCCCTAGTAAAGTGTAACCATCTCTGTTTGGCTCACAGGGAGGAACAGTGGGATGGGAGCCCAGGGTGGGTTTCCTGTAGTGGCCGCAGTAACCTTGGGCATGTTACTTAATGTTCCTGAGATGCATTTTCTTCACCTGGGAAACTGAGGTAGTCATTTCTATCTAATGATGCTGATGGGAAAGTAAATGAGCTAATGTCTGAAAAGAGCTTCGATTAATGCCCAGAAGACAGTAAATACAACATGTTTTGGATATCTTCCTTTCCCAAATACCAGCTACTTGGGCTTAATATACTCTGCTCAGAGGACCACGAGGTCCCTGCAGGCAATGGCCCTCCTCAGAGGCAGAGCAGGGTTGCCAGGTCTGAACTGAAAGCAGCAGGCTCCATCCTGGCCTGGTCTGCATGTGTAGGAGGTCCAGGCCTCCATTCTTTGTATAATTCAAACTTTGTCCTTCTATTCTAGTCTAAGGAGAGGAGGGACTGTGATGCTTCTTAAGCTGACCACTGGGGGGCGCTGGCCCTTTCCATGCTCTACTTTCTGAAGGTGAACATTGCCAAGGTCAACACACTTCCCTGGCTAGAAGGTGGGGAAGCCATTTGCTTCCAGGATTGGAAAAAGGGCATAATTCCAGCATCTCGGGGAGACAGGTGGGCTGTTACAGGAGTCTTTGGTGGACCAGAGGCCTCTAGGGAGTGCTTGCCTGGCCTCTGGGCCTCCGGAGGTCTGGTGGGCTAAGATCTCCAAGTACTGGCACCTTTGAGGACCTTGCAAACTCCCTGGGTTCTGGAGAAGCTGTCAGGGCTGGTTTCTGAGGCCCTGGGCTTGCAACTGCTCAGAGTCCCCAAGGCTCAGAGGAAGCAGCTGGAAATGCTTCTAGGACATGAGTTGGGGGTGGGGAGGGGAAGGCAAGGAAGGTACTAAGTGCAGGTGGTGATGGTGGTTTAGCCAAAAGGACCCTTTCTGGGGACTGGGTGTCAGAGCAGAGGACAGTAGGGAAGGCTCTATTGGTTTGGTGAAACAATAGGATGGATTTCTGAGATCCTAGAACTTCAGTGGATTTGTCTCTCAGTGCAGGAACAGCGGTAAGGACAGTTGGTGGTTTATAGCAGGGTTTCTCAAATTTAATATACATGCATTCAGATCTCCTGGAGCTGTAGTTGAAATGCCAAATTCTGATCCCTTAGTTCTAGGGCAGGGCAGAGGCTCTGCATTTCTAACAAGCTCCTAGGTAGAGCTGATGCTGCACACTAGGGATTGCACTTTAGGAAGCAGAGGCTTGGAAGACCCAGCTGAGACCCAAGAGAGGTCAAGTACAAATTGGAAGATGCAACTTCCTGAAGCCAGAGAAGTTTAGGAGAAGCTTGCTTCATCCCTGGGCCCTGGGCTCCAAAGATCTGTGTTTCTGTGAGTGTAAAGTATTAACATTGGCAGGAACCTGACAGAGCTTCTAGTTCAGTCTCTGCGTGGTATAGATGAGGAGAGAGGGGTGCGCTGTCCAGGATTACAGAGCCTTGTGGGTAGACATTGAAGGACCTTATATGCAGGGGCCATGTTCGGTAACTTATATTTACCTGTTGGCATTCTTGCTTATTACCTGCCTCCCTACTAGTTAATGAGTACCTTAAGGTCAGGGACTATATTTTGTTCCCGCTGTGCTGGGTAGCACAGTGAGTATACGCAGGACACATGTGTGTAATATTGGCTGAATGAATCATAAAATGTGTAGAACAGCTGAGGCACCTGGAAATGTTTATTCTAGAGAAGAAAACATTCAAATGACCTAACTTCTTAATTCTAGCCTTGAAGTTACACAGAACAGCTATTTCTACTTTCTTTAATATTTAAAGGCTTGTACTGTGTGGCCATCAGGACAGACTCTGGAAGCCACAAGGAAATGGATCACATCCATATCCCGCCAGGGACGCCTGTTCCTGAGTGGATCAGACAGGCGTGGGCAGTCACTGCAGATGTCCCCGCAGAAAGTGGGCCTTGCTTGTGGTACATGCTGGTGGGGTAGGTTTAAGCGTTGGATTGGATACTAGACTGTATGACCTCTGGGGCTCCTTTTAAACCTGGCACTCCATGATTTTATAATTTTCCCATCAAAACTTTGGGTGCCTAACAGGTATAGTCTGCTTTGTTTTCTTTCTTTTTTTAGAACTTGGAGAAAAGAATGAGTTTTTTGGGTGTTTGTTTGCTTGTTTTGTGTGTGTGTTTTCACTGAGGGCTATATAGATCTGTCCATGTCCAAGCAATCTTTATGTTTAAGCCATTAGAAACATATTTTAGACTTGCCCTTCTAAGGCATCTGTTCTAGAAAAGGGAAGTATATTAGATAATTGACTTTGTTCACCACTGCCATAAAAACTATCAACTTCAAGACTAACTATTCTTCGCTGACAAGGTTGATCCCAGTTGGAATGGGAGAGGACTGAGTAACCGTGTGCCCTCAATAAGTTATCTCCACCCCCCCCCCAAATATCCATTTGAACAGCTCTTTATCCAGGAAGCCTTCCCTTCCCCGATACCTCCACACCCTCCGCCTCAGATTAGATTAGATTAGATTAGATTAGATTAGATTGGATTAGATTAGATTAGATTAGATTAGATTAGATTAGATGCTGGTGTAGAACTTTGTGCTTCCCGATCACACTGAGTTGTAATTGTTTTTAACACCATCTGTGTTCCCTTCTTGACTGTAAATTCTGTGAGTGTGGGGCTATATCTATCTTGATTATTACTGTATTTCTACCTAAGAACTTGTATGTGCCTGGCACATGGAAGGTGCTTAATAAATGTTTGATAAATAGATGAGTGCATGGATGGATGGATGGATGGCTGGATGGATGGATAGGATTTGGTCATTCTTAAAATTAGGATGGGCACCTTTTGTTTTCATGTCAATAGAACATAGTTCCCTTTTCAGGAAGTAAATATAAACATTAAATTAATCAAGAATGTAAGTATTTTAGAAATACTCTTACCGGAGGCATAGTCCCTTCGAGGAACACTTGGAGGTGCTTTGACTTTCAGCCTGTAGATAACAATCATTAGACAAAAGGTCAGTGGGTAAGACAACTGTAGTCAATACCTATGATATAAGCAGATATAGAGTTAATAGATAGAAAACAAATTTAATAAATGCTTTAATAGGAAACAGTTATAATGAGTACTTTAATTGTAGGTTGGACTGAAATTATTTTTGCTCTATTAAAAAACTGAAAAATAAGTGAGCAGTGAGTATTTCTAGGTTGGGGATAGTGATATTTTGCTTATTTAGTAGTTGACTGCTTCAAGCACTTTCAAAATGACTGTGGTATCTTTATACACATATAAAATGTTCTGAATATTCACAATACTTCCCCACTCATTAAGAGAAGAAAATTAAAATTACATTTTAAAAATGTATCCCAGTCTTAAGGCTTTTTATAAGTACTGGCAACATGCCCCTTCCATTATTTGAAATGGGTAAGGTTTATCGTAAATTGTTATTTTTAATAATAGTTACCCATTTTATTTGAGAATGATTTACTTAATTAAAAATTTAAAATATATAAATGAAACCTATATCCAGTAGACTTTATTTACTAAAATATCAAATCCTTTAGAAGCAGCATATAAGCTAATGATTACATACAAAACACATTTCAGTCCTTGAGGAAAACCAAAGCAGATCAGAAATTCATGTTTGATTACAAAAAATAAGACTTATAAACCAGAACAGTAATGTTACAAAAATAACAATATTTATATTTGTGTAGAAATTTTGCATTCCCCCCCCCCCCAAAGGCTTTCATATCATTATTTCATTTGATTCTCATAACAAGCCTGCCAGAAGGGTGTGCTGGGGAAGATACGACCATCAGACCCGTGATGAGGTCCAGAAAGGAAGATTACCAAAGGTGTAGGAAGGAAAAACAAAAACTAAACTGGGTCTGGGCCAGGTCTATTCATGGGCCAGTAATATTTCAAAAAACACAAACCAACTATTACCCATCTTTGTAATCATTTCATAAAAGAAAAGAAAGGGTATTTCAATACCCCCCGACTATGTGAAGGTCATCATCTGAGAATAAAGGACAGACTCAAGAAAGGACTGAGTCACCTTGGCGGGTTTAGCCCAGTGGTTAGAGCGTCTGCCTGCGGACTGAAGGGTCCGGGTTTGATTCCAGTTGCAGGCTCGATCCCTGGCCCTGGTCAGGACCCCTGTGGGAGGCAACCAATCAATGTTTCTCTCTCACACCGATGTTTCTCTCTCCCTCTCTCTCTCTCTCTCTCTCTCTCCTCTCTCTCTTCCACTCTCTCTGAAAAGCAACGCAAAAAATATCCTCTGGTGAGGATTAAAAAATAATAGTAATAAAAAGAGAAAGGACTGGGTCACTGAGTACCGACCAGGAATAAAAGCTGTGGCTCGGGCCCACTTAGCAGCCGCAGCTGCACACCAACCCCCAGCCCTGCAAGGTCCTTATTTTCCCGTCCGACCATGACCAGTGACGGCTCTGTCACGGTCTTGGCTTAGGAAACCAGTGTGCTCAACCGTGCTTCCTCCTTTCAAGGTGGCACCTGTTGCCTGGCAACGAGTGAGAGCTAAGAACTGCATGTCACTCCGAACCGAAGGGCCACTGACTCCCCCAGGGGCAGGGACTACGGCGGCCGCATTTTCCAAGCTGAGAGGAAACATGGTTTGCCAAGAAAAAGTCATTTGGGGACAACGGGTATAACGCAATGGAAACTCTGGAAAAATTTGATCCCCATGGCTGCTGCAAGTATGACTGACCGCGGAATAGACATTTTATGCAGAAGCTGCATGCTATTGAGAAAACTGGTGTATTGTAAACTGGCAGCTGCCTGGGGGGTTCTCTCATTTCAGTGAGATTCTGAAATCACAAGTGGAAATAATCACACACCTCTCCCAGTCACAGGACAGACCATGAAAACAAATTCTCCTCCTCCATGAGAGACTGTTGCCCCACAAGCAGAAGGTTATTTTCATTCTTTTATGATATCACTTATACCCGTTGAGACTCATTTACATTTTATAGTCTGAAACACCACAAAAAGCGATTTCTTACTTTTGAGTTTAGCAAAGACCAAAAAGAATGAAGACAGTACTCCGTTCTGAAGGCATAAAGAAACGTACTTTCGTACATTATTGGTGAAACAAAATTTTAGGAAAGCAATTTGCTAATATCGATGAAAACTTCAAGGGCACAAATCCTTCCACCCAGAAATTTCATTTCAGGAATTTAGCTTTCTGGTATACTCAAAGTCTGCAAACGATATTTATTGAAATGTTATTTGTGACAGTTAAACTGAAAGAAATGCCCACAAAATTTTGATTTTTATCTGAATTGATATTATCAAATTGCCCTCTAAAAATGTTGTTCCAGTTTAACACCCCCTTTAAAAATGTCCAACAATATATAGTTGGTTAAATGAACAATAATACATTTATAGTAGATTATTAATCAGCTGTTTAGAAGGGAATATGGTTTATTTTCACACACCAACAAAAAAAGGCATCCATGATATAGCGTTAAGTAAGATGACCAGACAAAGCAAGTTGGTAGAATGGTTTATGAAGTGTGATGCCATTCATGATGAAATCTATATGTGTGCATAGGTGTGCATCATAACTATGCCAATGTATGTATGCGTGTGTGTACAAGCTCATTCACATAGATTTATATACCAAACTCACAGAGACAATGTCTGTTTCTGGGGAGCAGTGGGTGAAAGTGGGGACATGAAGAAGTATATTTATCTCTGATCCCCCCCAATGAATCTGTGTTACTTTCTTTAAAAAACCCCAACAGCTTAAAAACTTAACAATAACATTTCCCCTTTCCTCTTGATTTAGATTTTGAGTGTCAAATGTAAATATGTGCACTTCATGTACAATTTCTCTTCTCTTAGAAAAAGCTTAAGAGTTTTGGGTGTGGGGGAAGATTTAGAATTCTAGCTTTCCCTTTCCAGGTGCCAGGTGAAAACACCTTTTAAGGCAATAACTGTAAGAGCAGAAATCCAAGTATGGAAGACAGATATGTACCCTAAAGAAGCTGGGGCCGGTTCTTACAACTTCTCCTTTGGGTGTCCCCAGCCATGCCCCCAAGCCCTTAGCTAAATGGCTTTGGAAGCTGACTTTGCTGCTTCGGTAAGCGTCATTTTGACATCTGCCCAGCACCTCCAATGTCATCGCTCGCCTTTTGGCCCGTGAGAGGGAAAAGCCAAGGGCCCCGAGAATCACCCCGTGCACTCGCCCTGGTCCTGAGTGCGGGTCTGAGTGCCGGGGACTCTAGGCCACGGGTGAGAAAGGGCTGCAGGCTGGAGAGGTCGCCACCCCTCACTGGGGCAGCAGAGGACTTTGTCCCCCCCCCCCCCCATGGCTGGCGACACGTTGCTCATGTCATAGCTCATGTCGGAGTCTAACTTACTTTTTTATTTTGTTCATTATTCCACCCTCGTTGTGCTTAATATCATGGACCATCTTTTGAAACTGCCTGTAAGAGACAAAATTAGACAATATTAATGACTAGGTTGATTTTTTAAAAGTCTTCTATCCTTCTTGAAGAGAGAGAGAGAATCCTACAATAAAACCCCAAATAGCATGAATGACATTGTATTTAGGTTTAATTAATTATATTAACTAAGCTGACCATCTGCTGCCTGAGTAGAGGGAGAGGGCGACTGATTCCACGGCCCTATAAGGAGGGTGGTCACTGGGTGCCTGGGCCCGTCTCCGGCGGCAGTGAAGGGGAACTCTCCTGCCCGGGCCTGCCCGCTCCGAGGAGACGGGAGGCCAAAGCCCTCTGACCCCCCAGAAGCCTCACTGCCATCACTTCCTGTCCGTCAGGCACCTATATTGCAAGGATGGGGCTACCTTGAAGCACACATTATAAGCCGAAATCAGACCCAAGGTTTTTTTGGTTAATTTTACGAGGTAGCATCTGGAAAAATTGTCATTTAAAAGCTGCACATATAGAGAATCCATAAAAAAATGATTAGTGAATCTGACTGCACAGATATTTAAAACTTGTGCAGAACAAAAACACGCACAAAATCGAAAGATAAATGACATGCGGAAGAAATATCTGCAATACATAACAATGATAACAATAACAATGGTAACGACAACAATGACTGTAATTTTTGATTTACAGAGAGATCTCACAACTCAGTTAAAAAAAAGGTTAACAATTCAGTAGAAAAATAAGCAAAGGACGTGAACACACAGCTAACAGAAAAGAAATACAAGTGGCCAACAGATGGAGAAAAAGATACTTAACATCACTTATATTTAAAGAAATCTAAATCAAACAACAACGAGAGAGGTCCTGCTCATCAGCCTGGCACAGCTTAACGATTGTGGTAATACCCATGGTTACCGAGGGTATGAGAGTACAGATATGCTTGGGAATGTAAATTGTTACAGTATGTATCTGTCAAAATTGAAAATGTTCATGCCTTTTGACTCAAAAATTCCACTGCTAGGAATTGTCCTATGAACATGGTCATAAAACTATACCATTCTATAGATATCCGCATTATACACATGCGAGCATTGTATGTAATAACCCTAATCCTTTCTGCCTTCCCCCTGAGAAACCTGGAAACAACCTAAACACCCGTAAATCACTAAAAGGGAACTTCTTAAATAAACTTTGATAAAGCTATACAATGGAATACCACAAACCCTTAAAAAACACACAAACATTTGTATTGCTGATGTATAAAATCCCCAAGAAATATTAAGTTAAACAAAAATGGAAAAGAAAGAAAGAACGAATGAAAGGAAGGAAGGAAGGAAGGAAGGAAGGAAGGAAGGAAGGAAGGAAGGAAGGAAGAAAGAAAGAAAGAAAGAAAGAAAGAAAGAAAGAAAGAAAGAAAGAAAGAAAGAAAAGAAAAAAGAAGGAAGGGTGGCCGTTCAGAATGGTGTGTAGCAGGTGCCTTTTTGTGGAGGGAAAAGGTCTGTATACACGCACATATGTGCTGGTATTTACAAAACTTTTTAGAAAGATATGCAAGAGGTCCTTAAAAGGTTGTTTCTGAGCCAACAGAGCGCGTTCACACACATTAGAAAAAGGTGCCCCTTTTCTCTGCGTGGGCACTGCCCAGTGGCGGGGACACAGCTTGGCAGACAAAGGGATTTCGGCCCCTTCCAGTCCTTAGAGCTGGAGAGTGAGGGTGAGTGGCTCGGGTGGGAGAGGGGGCTTCTATTTATAAAAAGGAGACTTTATGATGAAAATTTTTCTGTATTATTTGGCTCTTCATTCCAGGACCTTACTATATCCCTTTTCCTATCTGTTTTACATACATACCTGCAGAAACATGTGAACAGCGTTGGAGTATAGGGCCATGTTTCATTTTCTTCCTAATAACATGGCTCTGCCCTGAGAGAGTAGGATATTTGAATTCACCTTTCAGACAAGCCTTTCCTGTGTTCTGAGAAAACCATTTGATTGGGCTCTTTGGTTAACAAAATGTAAAGATTGTACACAGCTATTGTACCCAGAGAAAATTGTGATTTCCCATAAACCTGAATGCAGAGTCTCTGGTTCTGGACGCTAGGCCTTTTGTTGGAAAATGTGGATAGTGGTGCACAGTTAGGCTTAACATAGGTCTATGAAACCCTGTGGGTTGGGGGGAGCCTGGGGGAAATATTCTCTGGCTCTGTAAGGATTTAGAAGGCCTACACTGCAAAGCTTTTCAGTGAGGATGGAGCAGTTCAGAGGATGAGAGGACAGCTTGTCAGTTCAGGAGGAGGGAGGGAGGGGTGAATAGGTGAAATGGGACATTTAGGGCACTGAAACTATTTCGTATGATACTGCATTGGTGGCTACAGGTAAGAGATGCTCACTGTATCAAAATTTGGAAATAAAACTTAAGATATCAGTCTCCCTCATTATTAACATTTAGTTGGAGCCTTCCCATTTTTACCACAATGTATAAATGCATAGATTTTACATGATTAAGCTCATCCTTGACATTTTGTAATCTGCATTTTCCACTCATATCTTCAACATTTTCATAAGTGAGCACCACCCTTAGGCTTTGACTGCTTAGCCAATTAGTCTTTTTTTTTTTTTTTCTTCTTCCCCACTTTGGAAGATCTTTTATTTTTAGGTTAACAGTGGGAAGAATTTTTTAAAAATTAAAAATTTATTTTTAGTTACAGTTGACACATGATACTGTATTAGTTTCAGGTGTTCAACATAGTGATTAACCTTGTGACGTGATCACTCTGATAAGCCTAGTGCCCACCTGGCACCACGCATTGTTATTACGATATTATAGCCATCTAGTTTTTATCTGCACCTTTCTCCCTCCGCACACTCCCAGGGCCTTGACTGGCTGAAACTCTAAGCCAGGTGGGCATGACAATAGTGAAATGTCGGGACCCTGTGCTGGAGGGAGGCGAGAGACCAGGCCAGACTTGAGGAACCCAGGAGGAGCAAATGCTGTTGAGAATAAGAGAATGCCTTGATTCTGGGAGCCTTGGATCAGGGGGTTTAGGCCTGAGGGACAGGAGAGAGCAGACAATCTCAGGTTCCCTCCTGTGCCTTTGAACCCAGACCACCCTCCAAAACAGTTCCCTGCACTATGATCTGAAGACTCCCTAATGTTGCCATCTGTAAAATGAAGACAGTAGTGTGTACCTTGCAGGGTTGGTGTGAAAACGACAGCAAGGAGATGTGAAGTGCCTACCCACACCGGCATTTTCAGCCAGGGTAATGGCTTTTCTAAGACCCCGGGGACTGGATTTACCAGGAACAAAACTCAAGTCAGGGCTGCCTGCTGGAGATGTGAAGTGAAAGCATTTCCACTTGGGTAGATTTCCTCCAGGCCAGAAGGTGCTACCAAACTGGGTTTGGTTGTGGTTTTGTTGTTGCTGTCACTGGGTTTTGTGGGGTGGAGGGGGATGGGTGATAGCAGGAAGAGCTGGCTGATAACCCTCCCTGACCTGGCATGGCTGATTGACACCAACCTGTGGGAATGGTCTGCAGACCTCAGTTCTGCATAAAACTATGGGTATTCGTGTTCCCTGACATGGAGTGGCATTTTGACCTCTAACCTACAGTAATGCCATTTGCAAATAGATGAATTTTGGAGGTTCTTAGTGTGTACTAAGAATTAATATTAACAAATGCTTCCATGTAGTCATCTATATCCAAGTGTAAGAAGAAAGCATTTTAATCAACACTAAGTTTCGTACAAATAAAAATGATGTGCTTGCTAAAAATAAAATTAAATGAAAAATTCAGATCATTGGGCCCTGAACCATACCAATGGAATAAAAGTCCCAGGTGGGGCCCAGCAATCTGCATTCTAACAACCTTACTGGGACTGGTGACTCTTATGCACACGGAAGGCTGAGAACCTGTTTTTCTTAAAGGACCAGGTCAGGTTTATCTCATTCTAGGCCAGACTTAATTGCCAAGAGCCGAAGAGAAGGCTTGCCAACCTCCAGAATATCTTCCCACCTGCCTGCTGTTGCCTGAAATATCTTTAGTGGCAAATCTTATTCTTTCTCCGTAATGGGGTGCCAAAGGCCTATCCAGACACTGTCCCCAAGAAAGGCACACACTGACACGCAGGAGTTCTGGTCAATGGTATGACGTCTGCTTTCAACAGGGAAAAAGAGCAGAAAGAGTCATCTGTGGGTGCTGACCAGCTTGTACCTTCACCTGTGCTCAGATCAATACAAGTAGGCCCAGAGACGCTTCTCGTCGGCAGATACTTCTGTTCCTAGGCTGGCACCAGGTTAGGGACTCTGACCCCAGGAGCCTAGCCTTCGGTGAGTGTTGGCTTCCAGGTGATACCAGTGTGTGGGCCAGGTTGAGAACCACTGGCAGTGTTATCAGAATAGGAAGGAGTTCTTTGTAGATCCCCAGGGAAGTCCCGCTGGCTAAGGGCACACAAGTTGGACATGAATCCGTAGATGGTGACTGCCCTTCAGAAGGGCTGAGACCAGTCCCAGGTACGTGGGGGTGGGAGGAGGGGAGACAGAACAAGTCCAGGAAGGATGGGCGGGTGGGACGCAGAGCTCCACCAGGGCCACGGGGCACGGGGAGGGCAGCTGTGCTTGGATATTTTGGCCGGATCCCCAAAGAATAATCTGAGAAAATTCGCAGTATTTTATAATACCTTTCCAATATTTTATTCAATACAAGAGATGATTCAAAAGATGGTATCAGCTGCAAGGAGTATCATTTTAAAAATTTAGTAAAAAACAACAAAGGATCAGAAAACATCGTTTCCTTTTAGCTCCTTAGTGCATCTGCGGAGGACCATGAAAAGGGCAGGTTATAGCATATTTTTTTCGTTCTGTCTTTCCAGAAAAGGTGGAATGCAGAGTAATGTTAATCAGAGAAAAACCCCTGCTTATTTCTTCATTTATTTTTTATTTTTTAAAGAAAAAGCCCTTAAAATTATAATTATTGTAAGCATATTTCTTTTTCCCATTCAATATTATTTTGTATTAGTTTCAGATGTATAGCATAGTGGTTAGACAATCATAGTCCCACCCCTTCTGGAAGTATCGGGTGACAGTACATATGAAGTTATTGCAGTAAGAAAATCCCTGTTTAACCTGGATTTGGGGGTGGATTAAAGAAGGTCTCATATTAAAGCAACTCTTGGCAAATGAAAAGATCAGGGCACCCCTTCCTCCGCCTTCATCCCCACATTTTAACCTCGGCTCCAGTTCAGGAGCTTCATCCTTTTAGCGTCTGGAGGGCCAGCCCTTCTCTCGCTGCCAAGACCAAGCCTCCACCTGCCCCTTCACACCAGGAAAACGCTGTGCCCGGCAGCATGCCCGCCCAGGCCACGCTTTGAAGGTTTGTCAGGGCCCTATTGGCTGATGTTTTCAAAACCCAGCTTTCAGCAGGCCACTTCCTCCTTCCAAGCCTGCAGCAGTTCCCCAGTGTCCCCTGAACCAAGCCGGACTTTTTGTCTTGGCCGAGAGTTACTAGTCTCACCCTGAGCGCCTAGAACTGACCGGTGGCTGCCTGTGAATTATCTACACCGACTTGGTTGGGTCCCTTAGAACATCTTCTCACAGCTCGCCCAGTACCTCCAACTTGCATGCTTGTGAGCTCCAGTCAGAGAAGGAATATTTTCTTTGGTTTAATACAGAGGCAGAGGCAACATCTAGTCCCTCATCTACTTTGTGCTGTGAATGGATTTTTGAAATGTAATGATCATTTCTAGGCCTGCTGATTCTTTGGTTGACTTTCTTCTTTTTCAAATGTTTACATGATCTCACATTTTTGACTCTGGGTTGGTTTCTTTTTAAGATGCTGCTCATAATTTTTATAGTGTATTTTATTTTTGTTAGTAAATTTTAATATTAGTCTGTTATAGAAAAATGAAAATGTCTGATAAGAAAAAAGAAATAGACCTTGTAATCTGGTGTTTTTGGATCTTCAGACTAAACTTCTGATTTTTCTTTGACTCTCTCTCTCTTTGGCTCTTCATGTCCCAATACCGGTCAATTCATCTTTAGACGAATCTTATCTGTCTCAGTCCCCTCCTGTCCCTTCCTTCAGCAACAGCCATTGTGACCCTTTGGACAATGGACTATGCCAGTGGCCTCCCATTTGAACTCCCTACCTTCAGCCTCTCCCCTGCCCCCAATTAATTTTCTTAAATTGCCCCTTTCATCATGTAACTCTACTCCTGGATAGTCTTTGATGTCTCCCTATTTCCTGCAGGATAAACTACAAACTCATTAGCTTGACATTCAAAGGCCTTTACAATCTGGACCCAAGCAAACATTTTAAACATAATTAACCCACTGTAATGAACCCACAATTGTTCTCATTCTATCCCCTCAGCCCAAGACCCAGCTTAAGTCATCCCTTCTCCTTCCAGATGATTTCTTGGGCACAGGAAGGGAGTCCCCTTAGGAAAAGAGCACTGCAATGAGAGTTCTGAGATTCTAATCTCTGCTGCTTCTTGGCTGTGCAAACCTAAGCAATTCTCCTCATCGTTCAATGCTTCATGGTCTCCTATAAGATGACAAGATTGGATTATATGGACACTCAGGTCTTTTCAGCTTTAAGTTTTATTTTTATGTATCCTGAATTAGTAGCACTTCAGGTCATTAAATCTCCAGCCTAATAGCAATTTTTGAGCTATTATTTGATTCATGTGACATCTTTTGTATCTTATATCTGAAACAGTTTTGGGGGGGCACTAAACTGAAAATAGTTTTGTTTCTTTAATTTATGATAGGAATGCAAGCTAATTTTTTAAAATTCATCTGATCCAGATAGGTAACAAGTGAAAACTACTCATAATTCTTTTCTGGGAACAGGGAAGATCGGAGAGCTGGGAGGATCCTGAGAAGGGGCGACTGATTTAAGGTTTTAAGATGAAGATACCTGGGAGCTGGATCCTCTTGCAAAATAGAAATTCATGAGGCAGAAGAGTGAGGAACAGCAGCCTGGTAGTACAACAGCAAGTGCAAAGGCTCAGAGGTGAAATTGTCTGGGATGTTGGGGTGTAGTGAGAAACTGAGAGTGGCAAAAATTGGGGGTATTGGAAGGAGGGGGATAGTAAGAAATTAAGCATGGGGTGCAAGGAGTCAAGGGCTATGTTAGGCCCAGGAAATGGGGTTCATAGGCTGTGGGAAGCCTTTGGAGACCTTTGCTCAGTGGTGTATCCTGATTAGGGGAGAATAATGGAGGATTAGGGGGGAGGCCTGAGCACTGGGACTCTGCTGGCTGTGAGATCAGTATGAAGACAACTCTCCTGAGCCCCAGCCTGAGCCAAGGCCGAGGGACACCAAAAGCCCTGGGATAATGTTAGGAGTGTCATTTCGGTCCTTATCTGTGCAGGGGAAAGAATTGATGGCTGCAATGCCAATAGCTCTCAAAGAGAACTTTGCCTGGACACAATTCCCTACCTACCATATTGGGGCCTGAGGCAAAATAAATCAGCAGCACTAGTCCTGTCTTCATTTTTGTTCTTTTAATTGTCACTGAGGATATATTTTTATTGATTTTGAGAGAGAGACAGAGAGCAAGAGAGAGAGAGAGAGAGAGACATCTATTTGTTGTTCCACTTATTTATGTATTCATTGGTTAATTTTGGTTGCTTCTTGTATGTGCCCTGATCAGGGATCAAGCCTGTAACCTTGGCTTATCAGGATGATGCTCTAACAAACTGAGCTACCCAGCCAGGACTAGTCCTGTCTTCATTTAAAATATCAATATTTTGTTCATCAGGAATTTTTTTTTGCATTAATTTTGATTTTTAAAATATTACACTAAATATTATTTATCTTGATTTACTGATTTGAGAGGCTCCCCCGCTTAAAGTTTAATGTTATTATTTGTTTTACACATGTATTCATTTTATTTATTCTGCCAATATCCAGTGAATGCACACTGAGCAAGGCACATGCAGACCCAGAGCTAAGCTCCACACAAATCTGCCCTTTGGTAATGCAGGGAAGAGGTCCCTTCAGCCACCGTCTGGTGTGACAAAAGCCTTCTGACCCATGTGAAATCAGAGGACAGGTATAGACAGGGATGAGTGATTCACACAAAATAGCTTCCTTTTGGATAATATCTGTTTCAAAGCTGAGGTCTCTGGCCACCATTGTCATTTTGAAACAGAACTGCACTTTTTAGTGACGAGGCTGTTATTTGCATGCAGCAGAACTAGTCTGGTCCTCAGCTTCCCCCTCTGCCCTTTATATAGCCTCTCCTCGTCCTGGCCCAGCTTCCTCATGCCCCACTTCCTTCAGCCTGGCCTTGCTGTGGCTTTATTGATATTATATTTAGATTTTCAAAGTAAGCAGCCAAGTCTGCTTCCATGTGGGGCTCGCACAGAAATTTCGAGACGTGATAACCTTAGGAAGCTTCCCAAGGCTGAGTTAGCACCCCCAATGCCGTTCACAGATGCAATGACTGAGGCCCAGAGAGGTCTTGATGCTTGTCTCAGACCACACAGCTTTGATATCCCAGCTCCTGATTTCGCCTGTCGTTAAAGTAGTCACAGGAATTTGGCAGTGCAACAGACTTAAGGAACGTCCTGAGTCAACCTCCTTTTTTGTAAGGAAGGAGACTACTCTGCAGGGCAATGTTGCCGTTGCCCCAAGATGAATCAGCTGAGGATTCCTCCAGCTCTTTCCATTGTACCCTGTTCTTTCCTTTTCCACGCATGGCTGGAGTCTCCTGCTAGAGGCTCAGCTTTTCCGTGGCAGGGACTGCGTCTTCGCAGCCCAGAGCCGCAGTCACAGTCAGAGCCCAACAGGCCACACCAGCGGTCAGACTCAGCGGCAACAACCGTGAATGCCGGCACTTCCTGAGCATGTATTATGTGCTAGGTACTTTGCAGGCATTATCTCATTTAACCCTCGCAATTACAGGTAGGTCCTATAATTATCCCCATTTTAAAAATTGTGATAAAAATAACCACATAACATAAGATTTACCACCTTAGCTATTTCTACGTGAACAGTTCAGTAGAGTATTCATATACATATTGTGTATTCACATTGCTGTGATTGCCCCAGTTTTATAGATGAGAAAATTTTGCTCTAGGAAGTTAAGTAATTTCCCCCCAGTCCTTCAACTAGCAAATGACAGAGATGCGATTAAAAATTGGGCCCTCTAACTCCAGGACCTGTGCTCTCAACCACCCCTGGGTGTCACCTGCTAACTTGTTTCTACTTGGCCCCTCACCAGGGCAGGTGACCAGCTTTACCATGTGCCTCTTCGGGCACCTTCCTTTTTGCCCCTGCAGAAGGCATCTAGTCCCTCTGCCAGCCAAGTAGTTTTTACTGGGGACACATGTCCCCAACACTGCCCTGCTACTGGCCCCCAAGGTCAGACTTCTTGCTAGAGGGAAGCATGTGGTCTTAGGGGCATGCTGCAGTCTTTAGGGAGGGGCAGAGAAAAGAGGAAGGGACAGATGGCAGGAGGAAGGGGAACGAGAGAGGGCAGTGCACACAGGTGGCAGGAGAGAATGTGGCACGAGTTCTCTGGGGTCTGGAACATACTCAGAAGTGGAATGGCTGGACTCAGCTGGAAGGAGGCCTGAGCACCAAAGCCTCACGTGTCCTTTTTCGATGCACTAGTGAGAAAGACAACCTAGGAACCCTGGGGTGGAGAGAACGTGTGCATGTTCCACGTGAGCATCTCACAGCCTGGCTTGTCTTACTAACCACGTATTAACTGGAGAAAGCAATTTGCAAGTTTTTCTGGACACTCTACCATTTCTTTTTTTGTCCTACTGAGATTTGCAAATATTTTGTGGTAGTCTTTGGCATGTCTGAACTGCTGATCTGGGTTTTAAGCAGACAGAATTTGGCCTGACTTGGCATAACTATGAGTAGAGATGATCCTATTAAAACCCTGAATGTTTAAAAAGAAAAATCCTGGCATGCTTTACCCTATCAGAGGCAGTTCGGTCTGAGACACAGCTCCCTAAACTGATGAGATGACAAGGAAACCATACTATATTAGCTCTTAAAAGTTCTTAGAAGATTTCTGTCATTTGATGTGACGAAATTGTCACTGCTCTCCCTGTCCCTGATTTTATGGACAAGAGCCCTTGGGTCCTGAAAGGCTGGAGTACTTTCCTTCCTCTTTGCATTGAGAAAACCTTTCTGCTTCTTGCTCTTACCCACCCACACTGCAGGGAGGGGCCTGGGAAAGGGCATACATTATTGTATGAAACTGATGAGTCTCAGATTTGTAATACCAAATGACAATTCTAATCAGGTTTCAGACAATTCTGAACTAGAATCCTATGTACTTCTAGAAAATGAATGTCTTTTAAGACTTTGAGCATGTTCTTTTAAAAATTAGCCTTAAGTGGGGGAATGAGTCTTAGCTGTGTGTACATGGTACACTAGAATATTGACACCCACTTGTCCAAGCATCCATTTGCACAGCTGAAGTATTTTCAGGGAGTAAAGAGTGTGGAATGGTCTTTGAGGAATGGTATTTCCCATATACTGGAAAAAAAATGGACTCAATTAAGCTCATTTCACTGGGCTCCGAGTAAAGGATATCAGGGAACATGATGTGTAGGGATTGAAGTAGAGGGAAGCTTTGTCATCCTTAAAAACCATTCAGAAACATTTATGAATAATACATTTTTTAAAACTTTGAAACAATGTCTAATCAGTCAAATAAGAACATGATCATGGGTCCCCCAAATATACTATTTTATGCTAAGTATGGGAAATAATTTCATTATTGGTTTTTTTTTATTGTGGTAGAATACCCATAAAATTCACCATTTCAACCACTGCAAAGTGTACAGCTCGGGGGCATTTAGCCCATTCACATGCTGCACAGTCTCCTCCGCTATCTGGTCACAAAACACTCTCATCACCCGAAGGGAACCTCGTACACGTAAAGCAGTCTTTAGCAATTTCAAAGCAGATTTTTTTTCTAATTAACTTTTGAGGCATTTATATGAATAGCTTTTGTTTTAATTATGTTAAGAGGTTGTCTTCAGAATTCATCAGGCCCAATCATGGGATTGATTTGGCAACTGTGATGATCTTTGAATGTGGAGACGAAATGGAATCATCTTTCCACTGTAAAAAGAGAACTTTGACCCTGGATGGGCTATTGAGACCTTTTAAAGGGCAAAGTAGTCAAAGACAGGTAGAGGGTTCAGTTTCCAATGATTTATTATTACGTTTTCCATCTTGTTTTTTGGAAGTGGTTTCTCATGTTGGTATTTGATTCTCCAGTGTTTATTTGCACTAAAATAAAATGACTCTTTCCTTCCTGTTCAGTGTTGAATATGGACGTTAACACGCTTTATGTACTAAAAAGATTATTTTTCCTTCTGCCACTTTTTATACTTTGAACCAAGTAAAGTTATCAAGTAAACAACAACAATGAAGAATTGAACATGGGAGGACATTTCTTCTAACTTTGAACTCAACTCGAACCCTCTAGTCCAAGTCCCCTTAGTCTGGCCTCCCCTGGGAATTCCTTCACTTAGACGTGGCCTCCCTCCCCTGACCTTTCCCTATTTCTTATCACCACTCTCCTGAACAATGTTCCATTCTTTCAGCTAACAGCTGTGGATGGAGCCACCTTGGTCTGAGCTGGCCTTAGACCAGTGATTCCTGCCTGGGTGTTCTTGACAGATAGTGACTAATGCCTGAGCCCACGACACTTGGTGGTGTTTCATTCTGATCCAGGAATTGGAGACATTGCCTTGTCCCATGTGGCTGCCTCTTTAAATGACACAGTTTAGGGCATCAAGAAAGCCCAGACCAGGAGGATTTGGGGGGAGACACTCACTGAACTCTTCCTCTCTAGTCAACACAGTTACTGTTACAACACCCCTATTATGGTCTATGCTATCCATTTTCCAGTTGATGCTAAAAGCTAAGGCTAAAAATGATTAAGTGACCTTTTCAAAGACCATGAGCTAGTAAGTGCAGAGCAAGTATCCAAACCTAGGTCTGCCTGATTCCAAAGTTCACATTCTTTCCAGTACAGCAAAAACATCTTTCTGGGGCACTTCTTAAATTATACCACATTCAGCCTGTACACTCAGTCTACACATAAGACCAACTCTGCTCTTTATAATTATAACTCATTTCCAGATTGCACGAACTACTGTGGGAGCATTCTTTATTTTATGTAGATATTAATTCAGATGGAACAATGCTTTACTCACATAGAGAAGAGAGAAGCAAAATCAAAATCAGTGGTGTGCAGTGGTCCCTTGTGGCTAACTGCCCCCCGCCCCCACAGCCATTTGGCCTGCAGTACTCCTCTCTCTTGCAGCAGAAGGACCCCGACCTGAAAGGTGGTGATATGCCTCAGGGCCATTGACATACACGCTTAAGCAGAACAGAGGAATAGGAACACTCCTTGAGCCTAAAACAGGGAAAGGTATTCCCAAACCAGGTAATAAGCCTGACAGCCTGTATGAACCCCTTATCCCTCCGTAAGGAAGTATTCCAGGCCCAAGGCCCATTCTTCTGTGGCTGAGTGGGGCTTTGAAACCCTGCATGCAAGAGACTGCCTTTCCCAACAATTCTTTATTGGAATTACTTGGTTAAATGTCTTTCTCCCCAGTGGACTTGCGTTCCTCAAGGCCAGTGATCAGATCAGTGCCTACTGAATAGTAAATGCTCAGTGAATGTCTCTTGACTGAAGAAAGGAAAGAATGAGGAATGAATGAATGAAGCAGTGAATCACTGATCAGACATCCATCAGAGGGGAGGGGAGTTGGGGGGTGAATGAAAGAAGGTGAAGGGATTAAGAAAAAAACACCATATATATAGTGTGTGTGTGTGTGTGTGTGTGTGTGTGTGTAAACACAGACAACAATGTAGTGTTAGCCAGAGAGGAAGCAGGGCAGGGGGTAGGTGGAGGGGGGCAAAGGAGGGGGAAAGGGCACGGGTGCACAATGCACTTTGCAGATGATGTTTTTGTTGAGTTGTACTCTTGCAACCTGTATGGTTTTGTGAACCAATGTCACCCAAATAAATTCAATTTAAAAATTAAAAAAAAAGAAAGAAGAGGTAAGAAAGAGGAGGCAGCTGTAGAGGTGCTAAGTCTCCACATAGTAAGATACCTAGGAGAGACGGAAATTTAGCACCTGGCCGGTGGGAGTGTTCTTTAAAATTGTACGTGGGTAGGGTATCAAACACATCTGAGTAAGCGTGGAATTCAAGTTTGGACCTGGAACCATGTAAGAGCCTGAAATACTGTCAGCTTGATTCAGTAGGGCTTCACTGGGGATTCTGACTAGTAACTTAGTTGCCTCTTAATTTTAAAAAATGTCTAGGATAAATTTAGAATACAGGCTAAGCTAAAATGTTTTATTGGCTGGTAAATGACACAGGAAAAAAAGGAGGGTGTGGCCTACTCATCTCCTGGCTGGCAGACATTGAGGTGGAGTTCTGGAACAGGCTGGTGTGAGTGTGAGCAGGTAACTTCACCTCTCTGGGCCTTTACTTTCTCACCTGAGAAATAAAGGGGCTGAAGAGATGGCCTCTCAGTCCTTGGCAGGTAAACCTCTATGACCTGGGTGGGGGTTCCTCCACTGACGCCTATGTCCCTACGCTAAGCCTTGCAGGGGGAGCAGGCTTAGCTCATGGCTCATGGAACTTGTAGCCAGCACTGGCTACCTCATTTCTGGGGCGCAGTATACTGTGAAAACCCAGGGCCCCTTGTTGAAAGTTATTAGAATTTTAAGACTGCAACAGCAGAGAATTAACCCAAGCATGGGGCTCTCAGGACACCGGGTCCTGAGTGAGTGCATGGCCACACTGCTGGGGAGCTCAGCTGTTTGTTCCCTGCACTACGGAGAGGGATGAGATCTGGGTGGAGTAGGTCTAGGCCCCAGCTAGTCTGGGGGAGGCAGGGACACCTCTGGGGTTATGAGTTCCTTTCTCAGGAAATCGGCTAATGGAGAAGCATGACTCACCAAAGAGGCATAGCATGTCCCTGAGGGTGGCTTTCATGGCTTGCTTTTGTTTTGTTTGTTTGTTTTTTTAAATTTCACATCAAACCTTATGTAGTTAGAACCTTTTTAAAAAATATATTTTTCTTGATATCAGAGAGAGGAAAGGAGAGGGAGAGAGAGAAACATCAATGATGAGAGAGTCATTGATCAGCTGCCTCCTGCACGCCCCTTGCTGAGGATTGAGCCCAGAATCTGGGCATGAGCCATGACTGGAATCGAACCTCAGTCTCTTGGATCCTAGGTTGATGCCCAACCGCTGAGCTAAGCCGGCCGGGCCTTGCCTTGCTTTTGAAATGAGCACTGAAACAGCCATGCAGGACTGAAGGAAAATGGCTTGTTTGGGGGCCTAGACCATAAAGGGTTGTAAAAACATCCAAGTTAAAAATAAGCCTGCCTGTGTAGCTGCAGACTGATGCCTTTTCAGAAGGGAGGTGAAGTGGGGCAGGTAGGAGAAGGTGGGTCGGACCAGGAGAGCAAGGGCCTATGGGAGGAGCTCTTTGGGAGCAGACAGCCCTCAGCTGTCTGGTTAAGTGAACTTAAAAGGTTTCCTTGGCAAGGCCAATTCTATAGTTGTGAAGGGCACTGAAGCCCCTTTAGCTTGGAGGCAGAATCTAGGATCAGCCAGGAGCCTTGAGCATCTGACATTACATTAGACAGCAGCTCTGCACCAGCCTGCATCCCTCACATACACATCCTCTCATCATTCCAGATAGCATAAGAGAATCGGGCAAACTGTTTTCTAACATCTGGAAAGGATCAATACCAACTTAAAAAGTCATGGGGGATGGCATGATGGGGGGTGGGGGAGATAAAAGATTGCTTTATAGTATTACTGGAATACACTTTTTTTTTTTTTTTTTAAGTTGCACCCTCAAATTCCATCCACAAAATATACATCACTGACCACAGGGAGGCCAGGCAGGAGAGGGTGAATACTGTAGTGGAAACTATCCCAGCTGATGAAAGAGTTATTCCAAATCCATGCCTCCAGACAGACCTGCAGAATCTTCATGTGTGATGGAGAAGACATTAAAGGATGGACAAACAAATACATATCATCTCCCCTCCACCCTTCAATTTGTCTTTATCAGGAGGTGTTCCACCCATGGACCTCAGGGCAATGCAAGCTGGCTCCAGGAAAGGACAGCATGTCCACCTCTGTCTGGAATTTGGCCACTGGGTCAGATCCATAAGCCCTTCTTAATAGCCATGTTATCACTTAATTTGCTTTTTATCCCAACTCTAAGAGTTTGCACTCGAGGTTCACCAAGTCTACTTACAGAGGTAGAAACAGAGACTATTCTAAGATGACCTTATGTCTGGAAATTTTTTCCTGCTTCCCATTTCTCTACCAAGGAGAGAGCAACATATACTCAATGGTGCATGTAGTTCATGGAATCTAGTTTTGTTGAACACAAATTTTTTTTTTTTTTTTTTTTTAAAAAACAACTCATTGAAATATAAGCCCAAGTACTTCTAGCCCTTCCCGTTGGCAACTCCTTACTCAAACCATCCCCGACGGAGGAAAATCAGTCCAGAGAGCAGAGGCTACATCAATTGCAAAGTTATATATATTATATTTTAAACTTTAAATACACACTGTCACTATAAAAACATACAAATAGATATGTGCTTCTTGGTCTGAATCAGAGTCTTTCAACAGTAGTGCTATTGACATTTTGGGCCAGATAATCCTTTGCTGTGAGGACTGCTCTGTACAATGTAAGGTGGTTAGAAGCACCCCTGGTATCTACTACTAGGTGCCTATAGCACCCCCTTCCCCAACTGTGACAACCCAATGTCCCCTCGAGGGCAAAATTGTCCCTGGTAGAGAACCACTCATCTAAATGATGTGACTATGTCTTGGGGAACGGCAGGGGTAGGATACCTCTCTAGGGTTTATTGAAAAGCCAAGGAAAGCCACTCAGTGTTTCAATTTCCCTATAACAAGCTATCATTTAATTCCTCTCTTTTTTTCTCAGCCATATTCTTTAACAAGCCTGGATCCTTTGATGTCATTGCGTAAGGGCAATACTTAGATCCTCTTTGAAAAGGAACAAAACTAGTAAATTCTACATAGAACAGAAGAGATTAGTCATCTGTGGGGAAAAGCAAGAGATTGTCTGTAAATGTGTGCCTGAAGCATTTGGTACCAGCCCAGTCTCCTCCAATCCAGTGATGTAGGAGGCAGGGCTGGAATGTAATTGTGGTTCAGTTCTTGGAAACCTAATTAACTGCATCATTACCCATTTGGAGACCAGTTGCATAAGCAAGGAGTTGTTCAGACATGGAACACAGGCGATCATTGGATTCAGGGAAGGACATGCCTTGGATATGTGGACTCTGGCTTAGGGTTTTCCTGGCATAGCCATGGATGAGAAAGGGTGCTTTGAGTTTTCTTAGCTGATTATCCTGAGATCCACACATATGTAGCAAACTTCTAAAAATGTGGCTCCTGAGTAGCTTGTCCATAGGACAAAGAGGCTTTGTCATCCATCAGTGTGACACAAGATGGCCCAGCTGAGTGGATTCTCAGATGACATAATGCAGTGTGAAGAGAATGGGAAGCCACACTTCCCAAAAAGTCTATCTAATCTCTACCATCAGATGCTGTGCCTCCTGTTTGCCTTCCCACATCAGCACTGGCCTCTAACCTAAGCTTATACAAAGCTAGAGGAGAGATGCCCCCAGACACGTGTGTATTCAAGAGTTGCTCTGGGTTGAAGTAGTGATTGTTGGGTTTTCTTGGTTATACTGACCATGGGCAAATATTATTCAGTGCACTTGAGCCCATGTTATCTTATTTGGTCTTCACAACAAGCCTGTGAGGAAGGCATCTCTAGTTTTACTTGACGGTTGAAGAAACTGAAGCTTAGAAAACTTGAGTGACTTCTTCAAGACCCAGCCC